>NC_063341.1:77043944-77113772 GCF_021869965.1 Rhincodon typus
TCTGTAGGAAGTGGGAGGAATTGAAAGAGAAGTTGTTGAGGGTGAGGACGAGTTCGGCTAAGCGGATGAGGGTGTCAGTGGAGGGGGACTGGTCGGGCCTGCAGGACAGGAAGAAGCGGAGGGCCTTTAAGCCTTCTGTATGGGGAATGCAGGTGTATAGGGACTGGACATCCATGGTAAAGATGAGGTGTTGGGGACCGGGGAATTGGAAGTTCTGGAGGAGGTGGAGGGCATGGGTGGTGTCATGGACGTAGGTAGGGAGTTCCTGGACCAAGGGGGAGAAAATGGAGTCCAGATAGGTGAAGATAAGTTCGGTAGGGCAGGAGCAGGCGGAGACAATGGGTCGACCAGGGCAGTCAGGTTTTGGGAAGGAGATAGAAGCGGGCAGTGCGGGGTTGGGGAACGATGAGGTTGGAGGCCGTGGGTGGGAGATCACCTGAGGTGATGAGGTTGTGGATGGTTTGGGAGATGATGGTTTGGTGCTCAGGGGTGGGGTCATGATCAAGGGGGCGGTAGGAGGAGGTGTCAGAGAGTTGGTGTCTGGCCTCGGCGATGTAGAGGTCAGTGCGTCATACTACAACTGTGCCTCCCTTGTCCGCGGGTTTTATGGTGAGGTTGGGATTGGAGCGGAGGGCTGCACGTTCTGCGGGGGAGAGGTTGGAGTGGGTGAGAGGGGTGGAGAGGTTGAGGCGATTGATGTCTCGACGGCAGTTGGAGATGAAGAGATCGAGGGAGGGTAGGAGGCCTTGGGGTGGTGTCCCAGAGGAGGGGGTGGTATCCAGGAGAAGGGGCTGTGTTGGAGGCGGGAGATGGGGTCAGTAGAGGGAGGGTTAGGTTCATGGTTGAAGAAGTAAGCGTGGAGGCGGAGGTGGCGGAAAAACTGCTCAATGTCCAAACGTGACCAGTATTCGTTGATGTGTGGGTGGAGGGGGACAAAGGTGAGCCCTTTACTGAGGACTGACCGTTCGTCATCAGTAAGGGGGAGGTCTGGGGGGATGGTGAAGACTCAGCAGGGCTGAGTGTTGCAGTCTCCTCTGGAGCTGCTGGCTGTGGAGGCGGTGGGCGGAGCGACGTCGGCGTCGGCTGTGGGCGGAGTTACGTTGGCGTAGGCTGTGGGCGGAGCGGGGTAGGCTTCAAAATCTCCCCTCCCCCACTGCATCCCAAAACCAGCCCAGCTCGTCCCCGCCTTCCTAACCTGTCCTTCCTCCCACCTATCCCCTCCTCCCGTCTCCTACCTACTAGCCTCATCCCGCCCCCTTGATCTGTCCGTCCTTCCTGGACTGACCTATCCCCTCCCTAACTGCCCACCTACACTCACCTTTACCGGCTCCATCCCCGCCTCTTTGACCTGTCTGTTTCCTCTCCACCTATCTTCTCCTCTATCCATCTTCTATCCGCCTCCCCCTCTCTCCCTATTTATTTCAGAACCCCCTTCCCCTCCCCCATTTCTGATGAAGTGTCTAGGCCCGAAACGTCAGCCTTCCTGCTCCTCTGATGCTGCTTGGCCTGCTGTGTTCATCCAGCTCTACACCTTGTTATCTCAGAATGTAGTGGGTAACAACTCTGAGATTGATTGATGATACCAGAACATTTCTATAGAAAGGATGTTCTTCAATTGGAAAAGGTGCAAAAAAGATTTACAAGGATATTACCGAGATTGGAGGGTTTGAGTCATAAGGAGAGGTTGGATAGGCTCTGACATTTTCCCCTGGAGCATAAGGGCTGAGGGGAGACCTTATAGATGTTTATAAAATCATGAGGGGCGTAGTTAATGTGAATACCCTAGGTCATTTCCCCCTGGGTAGGGGAATCTAAAACTAGAGGGCACAGGTTTGAGGTGAGAGGGGAAAGATTTAAAAGAGACCTGAGAGGCAACATTTTCACGCAGTGGGTGGTACATGTATTGAATGAGCTGCTGGAGGAAGAGGTAGAAATGAGTACAGTTACAATATTTGAAAAAAATTGGACAGATACATGAATAGGAAAGGTTTAGAGGGATATGGGCCAAATGCAGGCATATGGACTAGTACAGTTTAGGAGACCTGGTCAGCAAGGATGAGTTGGTCCACAGGGTCTGTTTCTGTGCTGTATGACTCTATGACTCTATGACATGCTCTACCTGAAGGCAAGTCCTTTGCTCATTTTTGGCAGATGCTTCATTGTGAGCCAGTGATGTTTCGTTTTATTCTTACGATGTGGGTATCATTAGCTGGGTCAACATTTATTACCCTAATCCCTAATCCCAAACCAGTGATTATCATATCACATAGATGGATACAAAAGAATCCATCTCCCTCTTGAAAGCTTCAGTTGTATCTGTCTCCACCACACTCTCAGGCAGTGCATTCCAGACCCGAATCACTCTACGTAAAAATGTTTCTCCTTGTGTCACCAATACTTTTTTTTTTGGCAATCGCTTTACAAATTACCACGTCCTCTTATTCTTGACCCCTCAACTAATGGGAACAGTTTTTCCTCATATACTTTGTGAGACTCCTCATGATTTTGAACAGCTCGATCAAATCTGGTGGTGATCTTCCACGAGTGAGTAATATAACCCACGCACATTAATATGTGTGCACAGTCTCTCTGACATTCCATGCATAGCAATGGGAGTCGGCACACTGATCACGGCATTGACTTCCGGTTCCAGATGTTACCGCTGCAAACAGGCCTCAGGGGCTAGTGCAGCTGGATAGAAAATTTTGAGGGAAAGCTGGTTGCCACATAGCATTTCCTTGGAATCTTTCACTGCATCGTTTCGCTGGAAATTGTGACATTCACCGTAATGGCTCCATGGCCCTCAGATCAAAATCAACAGTGGTCACAAATTTATTGTATAGTGCAGTCCCTGACTGGTTCGATCACTGCTGCCAACTTGGAAGTGAATGGCACTGTTGGACTTAGCACCAGTCAAGTGACATCCAATCACACATTTATTTAGGACTAAACTTTTTTTGTCAGCCCTTATAGCTACGAACTAGATGCACCTACAAGAAGATGTAATCACAAGCAAGCTGTCTTTACCCTTTTCAAATGTCAGCCCAGGGATGCAACTTTATAAAAGGTATATTTCAAAATATATGTGGCACGGTGGCTCAGTGGTTAGCACTGCTGCCTCACGGCGCCAGGCACCTGGGTTTGATTCCACACTCGGGTGACTGCCTGTGTGGAGTTTGCACGTTCTCCCTGTGTCTGCGTGGGTTTCCTCCGGGTGCTCCGGTTTGCTCCCACAGCCCAAAGATGTGCAGGCTCGGTGGATTGGCCGTGCTAAATTGCCTGTAGTGTCCAAGGGTGTGTAAGTTAGGTGGGTTAGACATGGGAAATGCTGGGTTACAGGGTAGGGGAATTGGTCTGAGTGGGTTGGTGTGGACATGTTGGGCTGAATGGCCTGTTTCCACACTGTAGGGATTCTATGAGTCTATGAAAATAGAGAAATATCAGACTTTAAAACTATTTAACAACAACTGTTGGTGTATGCCTCTAGTGATTGGAACCGAGTGAATGTTGTTGACTATGAGATCCTTGATTGGGGTTGTTATCCCAGGCCAATCAGGAAAGCCCTGGCTAACCACTATAAACAGGGGACTTCTGTGGCTACGCCCGCACCCAGTGTCCATGGGGAAGGAGCATGCAGTGTGCACAGGCACTTTCGATGCCTTTTGGGAGAGGAGGGCACCACGGAGTGTGGAGTTCTTTATTTCCCCCACAAACTCCCCCTCCCCCTCACTTTGTCGTTCACATAGGTACTTCCCCCACAGGGGCTCTGCTTGATACTGATGCTTCGGTCACATGGGTGTTTTTCCTGGGGGTGGTATGTTAATAAAGTTATTTACCTGCCTGGTGTTTCTCACTGTGTCTCAGGCCCGCACACACACAACAAGGGTGCTGGGGAAAATAAACACGACTGAAAGTAATATATAAACAGGGGATTTGGAATCTCCTGTAATAAGGAAAAAGAAAAAATTTAAAAAGATAAAATATAAACAGGGGATTTCTCGGCTTACGCCTTCTCACTTTCAACAACCCAGCTGACCTGGGGAGGATGTGCAAGTGCCAGGTGGTGTACTTAGTGGTGTCTTCCACCAGGATCAACTGGGTGAAATGTTCCAGACTCCTGGCGGATGGACTCTCTGCCGGAGGAACTATGGGGTTCAGCTGGTGCACCACCCATTTCCTCTAACCGGGGCTCTACATTAGCCTGGCTGAGGAACACTGGCCGGGAGCGAAATGGCAGGAGCTGGAGGCCAAAGTCTCGGCTTGCCTAGGCCGCTGGACAGGCCTGCTCCAAGTGCTGTCTTACAGGAGCCGAGTGCAGCTCATAAACCAGCTGATGGCCTTCATGTTGTGGGGGAGCGGCTCCTCCCTTTGCTCCCTTCTCCTGGTTTTGTTGCTGACATCCAGAGAATGTTGGTTCACTTCTTCTGGGACAAAAAGCCGCACTGGGTCACGGCACAGGTTCTGAGTCTCCCTATTGAGGCGGGGGGGGGGGTCAGTCGCTGGTGTGTGCTCGCACCCAGGTGGCGACTTTCCACCTTCAGACCTTGCAGCGATACCTTTACGTTGAGCGTCCTCCTCGGTGGTGCCCCTTGGTGGTGTATTTTTCCCACCAGGTGCATTACCTCAACGACGACACACAGCTCTTGTTTATCACCCATGAGGGTTTGCAGGTCACCCTCAGGACGCTGCCAGACTTTTACCAGGAAACTGATCACTGTCTAGGGCATGGTCGACTCGCATCGCGCCTACCCTCTGGCAGGAGTAATGGCCATCGCAGAGAGCCGCTGCTCTAGAATCCATACCTTTGTAATCGCGGGTTCGTGTGGCTGTCAGAGGGGAGGGCAGTGGCTGCAGGGATGACGAGAGTTGGTGATGTCATGGGTGGTAGGGGGCCTGGGCTGGATGCTGCCGCAGGAATTGGCACACAGGGCCATGGTGGACATTCGGTTCACGGTCACCGTCATTCACCCCCTGAAAATGGCGGTGCTCGGACCCGACGTTGTGCACCAGCTGGAGGATGCTCAGGTGGGCGGTGGGATCCCATCTGCACGTAACCCTGCCTGGACGGAATTTCACATCGGCCCCAGGATCCTGTACCTTCCCCCCGGGAACCTGTGCCCCACAACCTGAGTCATCTCCGGAATTTTAACTCAGTGCCTTTTAAAGATGTGAAACGGTGGGTCCTGTACAAACTGCTGCTACACACCGTTCACCTCTTCTCCTTCACCCACCGCCTGGGCACACCTTGCCGTGCCCATTTACCACCGGGCTCTCTACGCGGGAGTCCTCCCCCTTTCCCTCAGGGATCTGGCGGGGAGGGTTTTGCACACAGCAGTCCCATGTAACCGCAGATTGCAGTAGCTCACAGACTCCCAGCCCGACTGTCTGTTTTGCGGCGCTGTGGAGTCCGTGGACCATGTATATACTTTGAGTGTGGGCGCCTGCACTCCCTTTCCAGTTACCTCAGAGACCTCCTTTCACGTTTCTGGCTGCACTTCAGTCCCCACGCCTCCTGATCTTTGGGCACCCGGTGCGGAGTGTGGTGGGGGGCGGTGAGCAGGTCAGAGGATCTCCTTGTGGGTCTGTTCCTGGGCCTGGCCAAGCTGGACATTAACAGGTCCAGGCAGCGGGCCATGGAGGGGGTCATTACAGCCAACTACCTGCCCCTCTTCCCTGTCTACGTCTGCGCCCGGGTGTCCCTGGAGGAGGAGCACGCGGTGTGCACCAGCGCTCTCAATGCCTCTCAGGAGGGATTGGCCGCACGGGGTGTGGACGGCTTTATTTCCCCCTCAAAACCTATCTTGATTTGATCCCTACCCTCCCCTTCACTTTTTCTTTCATACAGGGGCTCTGCTTCATACTGGAACAAAAACAAAGTTGCTGGTAAAGCTCAGCAGGTCTGGCAGCATCTGTGAAGGAAAAACCAGAGTTAATGTTTCGGGTTCTGAGGAAGGGTCAGAAACGTTAACTCTGTTTTTTCCTTCACAGATGCTGCCAGACCTGCTGAGCTTTTCCAGCAACTTCTGTTTTGTTCCTGATTTACAGCATCCGCAGTTCTTTCGGTTTTTACTGTGCTTGATACTGATGATTTTCCTGGTGGTGGTATGTTAATAAAGTTACTTGCACACCTGGCATTCTTTTTAACCGTCTCACACCAGCACACACACACAAACAAGGGTGATGGGAAAAATAAACCCTTCTGCTGTGTGGCAGTAGTATAGTGGTTTAAAAAAATAAATAAACAGGACATTAGAATCTGACTGAATCTGAGCTGGATGGTCACAGTCAGTGTACTGTGCACATGTAAATAAAGGGTGACTTGGTAATGGTATACCGGCCTTTGTGCAGTTATTTCAGTGGCCTATGACTAGCGACTGTATTGACACTCAGCAAGTGCCCCACATTTAGGCAATGATTGCCAAGTGCTTTGGGAACTTCAGTGTTATGTAAATCTAAATCATTCATTTCTGTAATTAAATAGAAAATCTTTTGTTTTTATTCACTTGTGTAACATGAGCATCGTTGGCTGTGCCGGACCTAACTACCTTTGAGAAGGTAGTGGTGAACTGTTTTCTTGAACTGTTGTAGTCCATGGTGCTTAGACTAAATATTGTGAAATGCGTGAGTTGATATGTTGCGTAGCAGAGACCTCTGCGCAATGGAGACACATGAAGTAGCTGTACTCAATGTAAACTGGAAGTTGTGATCACCTGATACCATTTAAAATTTTTTGTTTTATTTTCATTCATTCCTTCATTCCTTCATTCCTTCATTCACAGGATGCAAATCAGAGGGCGGCTGAGAATCATCACAGTGGAATTCTGGGAGAGATCGCTACAGTCATCATGAGTGTACAGCAGGTCAGAGAGAACCTGGTGTCAGGGTGTGATTAAACCTGAAGCATGACTTTAGTGTGATCTACTCTCTCTCTCCTTCCCTTCTCTGACCAGGGCATTGCCTGTATGGTGCTTTATGGACGCCCAGTCAGCCTGCATGCTGTTCTTGAAGTGGCTGCAGAGAGGTTTGAGACTGTCACACATCTCCTTCTGGAGCGTGCCTTTGCAAAGGAAGCCTGGAGAAAGATGCAATGGTTTTTGTTGAGGTTTGTCCCAAGCAGGTCTGTGAAACAGCACGCTGTGTGCTCTATGGACTGTTCCCTGGGATGCACACTGTGACAAACATCAGTTGTGCCTGGAAGACCATCAACTTGGTGAAAGGCACTATTTGGTGTCTGATCCTTGTTGGTCTTCCAGAACAAGGACTTGACCCTGAATGAGTGTTACAGACTGGGATATCCCAAGGTATAGGACTACAGGCTGAGGGACACACTAAAGCTTGGGGAAGCTACCGCCAAAGCACAGTGGGGATAGACCACTACCTGAGGCCATCCTGCCATAGATAAATGGGAGCCCATTCAGTTATTGGACCCTCCCAGTGCCTCATGTATATGTAAATATTAGTATTGTATGTGTAAGAGAGGTCTTTGCTTTGTGTATAGCCAATCTCCAACGTTTATCTGTTTAATTGATAGGCAACTGTGCAGAACCAAACCACTTTTGTGTCATAAAAAGATTTTTTATGGATAAAATATATTTTTGAAATAGAAAAAGGGGCTCTGTGAGGAAGACGACTGGCAAGGCAAAAGTGCATAGGGGGAGCAGCCATTAAGAGAGTGGGCCATGTTAGAGTGGAAGTGCTGAGGCCTTTGCGCGAGAGGTTTCAGCGTAAGGAGGCTGAGCAGGGGGTACAGGTAACAGCAGGTAAGGGCTGTTTAACCCTACTCCCTTTCTGTCTAGGCTGAGTGGGGATGGCAGTTAGAGCATCTTGCAGGATGTGGGAGATCAGGGAGACTTCCAGTGTCCATGGTGGCTATACTGTGAGTAGTGCACCCGGCTGCATCTCCTGACAGACCACGTTAGGGAATGGGAGCTGGGGCTGGATGCGCTCAGGATCATCCGGGATGCAGAGAATATCATTGATAAGAGCTATAGTGAAGTGGCCACTCCTAAGGTGCAGGCTGTAGATAGCTGGGTGACCACCAGAAGACGGGGAAAGCAGATAGTGCAGGGTTCCCCTGTGGCCATTCCCCTCAATAACAGATATACCACTTTGGATACTGTTGGGGGAGCGCGGAGGTGCGAATTTCAGGGGCTAGCAGCAGCAGTCAGGACAATGGCACTGTGACCAGCTCTGAGGCTCAGAGGGAAAAGGTGCAGTGAGACAGAGCGATACCGATAGGAGACTCAATAGTGAGGGGGACAGACAGGAGATTCTGTGGCTGCAAAAGAGACACCAGGATGGTGTGTTGTCTCCCGGGTGCCAGGGTCAAGGACATCTTTGAGCGGTTGCAGAACATTGTGAAGGGGAAGGGTGAACTGGCAGAGGTCATTGTGCACATCGTTACACATGACATAGGTAGACAAAGGGATGGAATACTGCAAAATGAGTATAGGGAGTTAGGTAAGAAGTTAAAAAGCAGGACCTGAAGGGTAGTGATCTCCGGATTACTCCCAGTGTCACGCGCTAGTGAGGATAAAAATAGAAAGATAGGCTAGATGAATGTGTGGATGAGGAGCTGGTGTAGGGGGCAGAGTTTTCAGTTCTTGAATCATTGGGATCTCTTCTGGGGTAGAGGTGACCGGTACAAGAGGGACCGGTTGCACTTGAACCAGAGGGGGTCCAATATCCTCGGGGGGGGGTTTCCTAGGTTTACCCGGGAGGGTTTAAACTAGTTTGGCGGGGGGTGGGACTCCGAATAAGACAGGGACTATCAAGAAGCTTGGGGAAAATACATTAGCCATCGGGAGCAAGTTTACTATTCAGAATAGCCAGAGGCATAGTAAAAGGAGGGAAAAGACTTCTGGTTTAAAGTGAAATAATAAGGTTTAGAGCTGGATGAACACAGCAGGCCAAGCAGCATCAGAGGAGGAGGAAGGCTGACGTTTTGGGCCTAGACCCTTCTTCAGAAAGTTTAAAGTGCATTTATTTCAATGCACGAGGCCTGACTGGTGAGGCAGATGAGCTCAGAGCGTGGATTGGCTCTGGGGACTGGGATATTATAGCCACAACAGAAACATGGCTGAGAGAAGGGCAGGACTGGCAGCTCAATGTTCCTGGCTACGGAAGCTACAGGTGTGACAGAAGTACAAGTAAGTGAGGAGGGCGAGTTGCCCTTTTGGTAGAGGAGTGCATAATAACAGTGCTTAGAGCGGATATTCTTAAGGGGTCATCAAATGAGGCAGTATGGTTAGAACTTAGAAACAAGATGGGGATGGTCACTCTGTTGGGACTGTAGTATAGACCCTCAAATAGCCAGTGTGTGCTAGAGCAGCAGATGTGTAGAGAGATTGCAGATACCTGTAGTTATCACAGAGTAGTATTGATTAGAGATTTTAATTTCACCTGTATCAATGGGGCCACTCAGAGTGTAAATGGCCTGGATGGGGTGGAATTTGTTAAATGTATTCAAGAAAGTTTCCTAAATCAATGTGTAGAGGGCCCTATTCAGGAGGGTGCAACAGTGGACCTCCTCTTAGGAAACGAGGTCGGGCAAATGACTGAAGTGTCAGTTGGAGAGCACTTTGGGTCCAGTGACCATAACTCTCTTAGTTTTAACGTGGTTATGCAAAAAGATAGGAAAGGTCCATTAGTTAAGGTGCTGAACTGGAGCAGGGGTAATTTTAGGCCCATTACAAAGGATCTAGCAGAGGTCGTTTGGGTGAGTCTTTTTGAAGGAAAAAGAACTGTGAGGGTGAAGGGAAAAGCTGGCAGGTTTAGGGATCCCTAGCTGATGAGGGATATTGAGGCTGTGGTCAGGAAAAAGAAGAAGGCACACATTGGGTTAAGCATATCGGGCTCAAGAGAATCCTTAAATGACTATAAAAAGTGTAGGAGCACACTTAAGAGGGAAATCAGAAGAGCAAAAAGAAGGTATGAGATGGATCTGGCAGATAAGGTTAAAGGCAATCACAAGAGGTTCTGCAGCTACTTTAAGAGTAAAAGGGTGGCTAAGGAGAGAATAGGTCTCGTTAAAGATCAGCGTGGCCATCTATGTGTGGAGCCATAGGAGATGGGGAAGATTTTTAATGAATATTCCTCCTCAGTGTTTATTGAGGAGAGAATCATGGATGCTAAGGAAATAAGGGAAACAAATGGGAATGTTTTGGACCACATACTTTGCAGCCTTAAAGCACATTAAGGTGGATAAATCCCCTGGGCCTAATCAAGTCCATCCTCGGATGTTGTGAGAGGCTGGGGAAGAAATTGCAGAGGCCCTTGCAGAGGCCCTTGCAGAGATTTTTGCTTCATCTTTAGCCACTGGTGAAGTTACAGAAGACTGGAAGATGTCTAATGTTGTTCCATTGTTTGAGAAAGGTAGCAAAGACAAGCCAGGGAACTACAGGCCAGTGAGTCTGACATCAGTGGTAGGCAAGTTATTGGAAAGGATACTGAGGGACAGGATCAACCAACATTTAGATAGTCAAGGTCTGATTAGGGATAGTCAGCATGGATTTGTACGCAGGAAGTAATGTCTGACAAATCTTTTAGAGTTTTTTGAAGGGATAAGCAAGAGGATAGATGAGGGTAGGGCGGTGGATGTTGTCTATACAGACTTTAGTAAGGCCTTTGACAAGTTCCCGCATGGCAGGCTAGTCATGAAGGTTAGGTTGCATGGGATCCAGGGCGAGCCAGGTAATTGAATTCATAATTGGCTCAATGGTAGGAAGCAGAGGGTGATGGTTGAAGATAGTTTCTCGGACTGGAGGCCTGTGACTAGTGGTGTGCCACAGGGGTCAGTGCTGGACCTTTGTTATTTGTTATTTACATAAATGATCTGGATGTGAATGTACAAGGCATTATTATTAAGTTTATGGATGATACAAAATTAGGAAGTATCGTTGATAGCAAAGAAGGTTTTCAAAAATTACGGAGGGATCTTGATCAGATGGGGAAGTGGGCTGAGGATTGGCAAATGCAGTTCAATACAGATAAGTGTGAGGTGTTGCACTTTGGAAAGTCAAACCAAGGTAGGACTTATACAGAAAATGGTGAGGTCCTGAGGAGTGTTGTGGAACAGAGGGTTCTAGAAGTACAAGTACATAGTTTGTTGAAAGCAGCATCACAGGAGGACAGGGTGGTGAAGAAGGCATTTAGCTTGTTGGCCTTCATCGGTCAAGGCATTGAGTATAAGAGTTGGGATGTTATGTTACAGTTGTATAAGTCAATGGTGAGGCCACACTTGGCGTGTTGTGTACAGTTTTGATCACCCTGTTACAGAAAAGACATAGTTAAACTGGAAAGTGTGCAAATAAGATTTACGAGGATGTTGCCAAGGCTAGTAGGCCTGAGTTATAGGGAGAGGTTGGCCAGGATAGGATTTTATTCCTTGGAACGTAGGAGAATGAGGGGTGACCTTACTGAGGTGTATAAAATCATGAGGGGCATAGATAGGATGAATGCATACAGTCTTTTTTCTCAGGGATGGGGAATTGAAAATGAGAGGGCATAGGTTTAAGGTAGAGAGGGGAAATATTTAAGAATGATCTGAGGGGCAACTTCTTCACACAGAGTGGTGTGTATATGGAATGGGCTGCCAGAGAAAGTAGGTACATAGATGAGAACGGTTTAGAGGGATATGGACCAAATGCGGGCAATTGGAACTAGTTGAGTAGGCACGATGGTCAGCATGAAACATTTTGGGCTGAAGGGCCTGATTCCATGCTGTATTACTCTATGCTGGCAAGGATGCTATATATCACCATTCCCTGACTGCCCTTGAAAAGGTGCTAGCCCACTATGCTTCTGAAACACTGCAGTCCATGATCTGATGTTAAGTCTAGTTCTAGGAAGGAAATTCCAGGTTTTATCCAGCAGGAATGAAGGAATGGCAATGTATTTCCATGTCAAGATGGATTGGGTCATTAGGTGGCAAATGAGGTCGATGAAGATAAGTATGAGGTGGTGCACTTTGGTCAGAAGAACGTTGAAAGACAACACAAAATAGGGTGGATAGCAAGAAGCTTTTTCCCAGAGTGGGGGACTCAATTACTAGGGGTCACGATTTCAAGGTGAGAGGGGAAAAGTTTAAGGGAGATATGCATGGAAAGCTCTTTACGCAGAGGGTGGTGGGTGCCTGGAACGCGTTGCCAGCGGAGGTGGTAGAGGCAGGCACGATAGGGTCATTTAAGATGTATCTAGACAGATACATGAATGGGCAGGGAGCAGAGGGATGCAGATCCTTGGAAAATAGGCAACAGGTTTAGATAGAGGATCTGGATTGGCGCAGGCTTGGAGGGCCGAAGGGCCTGTTCTTGTGCTGTAATTTTCTTTGTTCTTTGTTCTAGGGAGGGTACGATTCTAAAGTGAGTGTAACAGCAAACGGATCTAGATGAATATGTGCACAGATCAATAGAAATTGTGAATGCATAAGTAAAAAAGACAGTACCCTCAGCTTTAGTAATAGGGACATTGAGTACAAGAGCAGGGAGGTGATATTGAACTTGTATCAGGCACTTGCTAGCCCTCATCTGGACAATTGTGTACAGTTTTATGCACCATATTATAGGAAAGATGTGAACACATTGGAGAGAAACATTTTACACAAATGGTTCCAGGAATGAGAAACTTCAGTGATCAGATTGTACAAGTTGGGACTGTTCCCACACCAGCAGCACGTACCAACAGTTTACGTGGCAAGCACACGGCATGTGCTCCAAGTAAACGATCGTGTGAAAGTTAGGGACTGCAGTCAATCAGTGGCTACTGTTACAGACAGTCAAGGGACTCTTCCCATTTCAGTCCATGGGGTTGGCCGTGGTGGGGCCAGAGTGCAGGCATCCACTTCCATGATGTCTTGGTTTTGGACCACAGTCTGTTCAGTGGGCCCACATGCAACCCAGTCCAGGATTATGGATACATCAGACTGGGTCTGCGGGGACTTCCATCCAGGGGATAAACCAATATTTTTTTGCCGTGAGACAGAGTGAGAGATTGAGTATGACTGAAGCGGATGGAAGAATAACTGTTGGTGATGGAGGATTGGGAGAGATAGTGCAGTGTTTCCAGTGAGTGTGTTGGAGTTACAGAGGACATGGAGGGTTGGTGAATGCTCCATCAAGACTGCTCCACTATTCAATGAGATCATCGCTGATCTGATAACCCTCAACTCTACTTTCCTGCCGTTTCCCTTGATACCCTTACTGATCTCAGCCTTGAATCGACTTTAATAACCCAGCCTTGACAGCTCTCTATACATTCACTGCGCTCTTTAAAATTCATGTTCCTGCCATATCCATCATATTTGCAGACTGGCTATACTCTTATTTCTTACTTTCCCTTGATGTACAATTCGCACTAATGTAAACCTCAAATGCACCAGGGAATAGAGCGTTGAAAGTGCTATTGGAAGTCACTGAACAAACTTTGTTGAACAAATTTTGGAGGGTAACTTGACCATCATAACGTTACTAACATTGAGTATTTTTATGCACTGCTTCTGAAGTATTATTGCCAACAGTTATCTCTTGAGTTCACAATGGGCATGCATCCCAATGTCATTTATCCAACTGCTGACCATAACACTAATGTTATCTTTTTGTGAGATTTGAAAAACAGTGGTCACTGGCTTTGTGGTAAATAGATTTTCCTCGAAAACAAATCTACGAAATAAAGTCCCAAATCTTCTTTGGAAATATAATGGTGAGTTCACAGCACGTGGCATTATTAACATTCAAACTAGCTGGCAACTGAAGGGATGAATTGATACTTCGAGTTATGAATCTCCAGAACTTGCTTGGAAATTTGTGATGCCCTGCCAACATAAGAAACAAAAAGTAGGAATAACTGGGGTTTTTTACCGAGTACAGCCAGAGACCAGTGAGCTATCACAGGCACCAGGGCTTACAGCCCAGCTATTCAAAAAATATAATTATAATTTAAATGAGGAAATTAAACTTCATATCTCTAAATTTACAGACAATGCAAAGATGGGGTAGGACAGTGAGCTATGAGGAGGATGCAGAGATGCTTCGATGTGATTTGGACAAATTGAGTGAGTGGTCAAATGCATGTATAATGAAGATAAATGTGAGTTTATCCACTTTGCTAGCAAAAACAAGAAGATAGATTAATATCTGAATGGTGATAAATTAAGAAAAAGGGAGGTGTCTCCTTGGGTGTCCTTGTGCACCAGTTGCTGAAGGTAAGCATGCAGGTGCAGCAGGCAGTGAAGAAGGTAAATGGTATGTTGGCCTTCATTGTGAGAGGTTTTGAGTCCAGGAGCAGAGACGTGTTGTTGCAGTTGTACGGGTGAGACCATACCTGGAATATTGTGTACAGTTTCAGTTTCCTTATCTGAGGAAGTATGCTCTGGCTATGGAGGGAGTGCAATGAAGTCTTAACTGACAGGCTGATTCCTGGGATGGCAGCACTGACATATGAAGAGAGATGGGATCAGCTAGGGCTATATTCAGTAGAGTTGAGAAAAGTGAGTAGGTAGGGAAGAGTGTGGGGGAGCATGGTAGAATCTCGTATAGACTCATGACTTGATTTTGATTTTATTGTAATGTGTATTTTACAGTAAGAATGCAACAAAATACAGTGAAAAGCTTTCATTTGTTGCCACAAAACGGCAACATTTTGAATTGTTTAAAAATAAGAAAAGAAAAATATAACTTGAAAAGGGTCCTTCAGTCCTGAGCCAGCTCAACACCGTCGAAGAAGCCAGTGCCACCATCTGTTCTCCACCTCCTCACCGCCGTCCACACCTGACCCAATGAATATCAGTCGCCAATCCTCAGTTGCCATCTTTACCTCTGGTCCAATATTCTCCCACCACTGCCTCGCCACCACCTGTGACAGACCAACCAACATCAGAGTAGCCTCTCTTACCGCTGGGCCTACCTCATCGATGTTACCGTGATGCCCTTCCACCACCGTTTCGCTGCCGCCAGCGCCGGAAAAACCAGCAACAAAATCGCCAATCCTCAGGTGCCATCTTTTGCTGCTGGGCCTACCTCACCGGTATCACCTCTGCCAATGTAGCAGCCCATTCCATGCCCTGTGCTTGCTCCAGAAAAGTAAGTAAGGGCTCACTCACCTCTGTACTGGACCCATTCAAATTCCAGATATGCCAGACATGATTCCAACCAGTGGAGATTTTGCCCCCCTGATATCCACTCATTATAGTTTTCCCGAATGTGGCCTTGATGTCAAGGGCTGTCACTCTCACCTCACCTCTGGAATTCAGCTCTTTTGTCCATGTTTGAACGAAGGCTGTAATGAGGTCAGGAGCTGAGTGGCCCTGGCGGAACCCAAACTGGGCGTCACTGAGCAGGTTAATGCTGAGCAGGTGCTGCTTGATAGCGCTGTTAGTGACACCTTCCATCACTTTACTGATGATTGAGAGGAGACTGATGGGGCGGTAATTGGCCAGGTTGGATTTATCCTACTTTTTGTGTACAGGACATACTTGGGCAATTTTTTTATATTATCGGGTAGATGACAGTGTTGTAACTGTACTGGAAGTTCTTGGCTAGGGGTGTGGCAAGTTCTGGAGCACAAGTTGTCAGTACTATTGCCAGAATGTTGTCAGGGCCCATAGCCTTTACAGTATCCAGTGTCTCCAACTGTTTCTTGAGCCAGTTGGGTTTTTCTGACGACTGACAATAGTTTACACATTCATCAATCGGTTTTTAATTCCAGATTTCTTTCTAATTATGTGCAAATTTGACCTGCTGCTAAGGTGGGATTTGAAGCCAGGGCATTTGTTGATTTTCTGGTTTAATAGTCTGCTATGAGAAGCATAGATAGAGTGGATAACCAGAGACTTTTTCCCAGGGTGAAAATGACTCTTGTGAGGGGGCATAATTTTAAGGTGATTGGAGGAAGGTATAGGGGAGATGTCAGAGGTAGGTTCTTTACACAGAGAGTGGTGGGTGTGTGGAATGCGCTGCCGGCAGTGGTAGTGGAATCAGATATATTAGGGACATTTAAACGACTCTTGGATAGGCACATGGTGGATAGTAAAATGGAGGGTATGCAGGGTAGTTTGATCTTCGTAGGATAACAGACCGGCACAATGTCATGGGCCGAAGAGTCTGTACTGTGCTGTACTGTTCTATGTTCTATGTTCTAGACCACTGATTCCTGTGCTGTTTGGACAAAAGTTTGTGAAGGAAGGTGTCTGTGGAACATGCAAGGGTATTTTTGTGAAGATGTGTTTGGGTAGTGTTCAGGGCAGTCAAGGGGTAATCTGCAACCATCCGGTATCCACACTGACTTTTATGACCATAGAACACCTGCAGTGAAGAAGACGCCATTTGGACAATCGAGTGTGTAGAGAGCATCCCACCCAGACCCACTGCATCCCTGTAACCCTGAATGGGGTTGTTACCATGGCCAATCCACCTAACCTGCACATCTTTGGACTGTGGGAGGAAACCCACACAGACATGGGGAGAATGTACAAACTCTACACAGAAAGTTGCCCAAGGCTGGATTGAACCCAGATCCTTGGCACTGTGAGACAGCAGTATTAACCACTGTGCTGCTGTGATGATTGGAATTTCAGCCGAGTTTCTTGGGGAAGGAGAGGCGAGTTGGAAGAGGTGAATAAATATTCGGATGGAGCCTTTTGTTGCAACCATTTAATGTAAAGATTGTTTACATTGGTTAGATTTAGATTTATTGTCTCATGTACACAATACAGTGAAAAGTGTTGTTTATTGTTATCACACACTGCTCCATCTTGAAACACAGAATATAGTGCAAGATATTAATTCAATAGAGTTCATCTTAACATTTCCTTTGAAGTTGGCGTCTCCTTCTTGCCACAGCTCTTGAGTCTCTGGAACAGGATTCGAGTCTCTATTATGGGCTCTGCCTCCACCGCTGTTGCTCCAGGGGCCAACACATCTGAGCAGGAGCCATGGGCCTGACTCTGTGCGTCTCCAACCCCATGTTGAAGCTGCCACACCCGAGTCAGTGCCAGCCATGTGCCCAGGGCTAAACTTCATGCCGTGGTCCACCTACACGGTCAGCTTGGCCATGGTTGAGTCACTGCTGTTCATCCACTGACACTGCCGCTCCTTCAGGCGCCTGGGCCTAGTTGCGAACCTGAAGCCTATGGGGAGTCAGCTCGCGTTCTGCTCCACACCCACTGGGAGATCCTAGGATGGGGCGAAGTCACGTCCACCGTGCTCTGGCTCACCATAATCCAGTACCTCACTCTGGCTTTCCTCGTATATCAAGCTCATTACTCCATCAAATGGTGGGAAAGATAGTGAAATCACTGATGCATTGTCACAAGTGTAAAATGTTGGATTAAAACAAAGATTTAAGAATTGCTAAGATTGTCTGAGGGTCATATAAGGGCAGAGGAAAGATGATTTGTTCTAAGTTGTGTTTGTTGTTTGTTTTATCATGAAGTGAAGTGACATCTTTGAAGTGACGTTTCAATTTCTTCCCAAGGTGGGGGCATGAAAAGGATATATCCTGTTATTTTTAGAGTTTTTACAGCAGGAGACAGGCCCATTGGACCATTATGTCCACTTTGATCATTAAAAATGCATCTATTTTCATCCCATTTTCTAGCACTTGAATGGTCACCTTGTGTGCTGTGGAGTTTCAAGTGCACACCTAAATAGTTTCTAAATGTCTTGATGGTTTGTGTCTTTGCCACCCTTTCAGGCTGAGATTTCCAGATGGCCACAACTCTCTGGGTGAAATGTTCTTGCCTCAAAGCTCCTCTGACCCGCCTGCTCTTTAGATTAAAACTTGCTCCTGATTAATAATCCCTCTAATAAAGGGAAAAGTTTCTCCCTATCTACCGTATCCCTACCACTGAGAACTTTATACGCCTCAAATAAATCCCCCACTCAGCCATCTCCACCCTCAGGAAAACAAGCAAGCTATGCTTATCCAGCCTCTCTTCACTGCTGAATCCCTCCAGCCCAGTTAACATCCTGGTGAAACTCTTCCATATCCTCTTCAGTGCAATCATATCCTTCCTTATGAACAGAACTGCACACAATACATGATGTGGAGTTGCTGGGGTTGGGCAAGGTCAGAAATCACACGACACCAGGTTATAGTCCAACAGATTTATTTCAAAACACAAACTTTCAGAGTCTTACTCCTTCTTCAGGTGTTAGTGAGGGAGGTGGTATCAGACACAGAATTTATAAGTATAAGATCAAAAGGTCACTCCACTGATGAGGATGTACTAAACAAACCTAAAATGCTGTTAAATCTTTAGTCAGTTAGAAGGTTTTAATTGATTAATATATATATGTAAATCCATGAACTCCTTTCCAGTCACTGTCCTGAGAGAACTAAAAGGTTTTATCTGTGTAAAGATGAGGTGACATTTCAGGTAAGACAATGCATGTTAGGTGTGAGGCCTTGTTTAGAATCTGTTTGTGTTTCGATTTCACGTCAGACTGGTTTTATTTCTAAAGTAGGAATTTATAAAACACCAATTGATTGACTGACTATAAATTGTGTGTGTTTTTTGAACAAAACAGAATGTATCTGCAAATACAAATTCACCCCCTTGATTCACATGTGTATGCGTGTGTGTGTGTGTGTGCATGTGTGAGAGAGAGAGGAGGGTGAGAGAGATTGTATGTGTGTGATGGAGAGAGAGAGACTTTGTGTGTGTAGGTTTATGTGAATGTGTGTGTGTGTGTGCGTGTGCGTGAGAGAGAGAGTGTGTGTGTGTGTGTGTGTGAGTGTACAGTGTGGTGGGGGTCATCCGTAGTGTGACACGAACCCAAGATCCCGGTTGAGGCCATCCTCATGGGTACGGAACTTGGCTCTCAGCCTCTGCTCGGCGACTCTGCTTTGTTGTGTATCCCAAAGTCCATCTTGGAGGACATTTACCCGAAGATCCGAAGCCAAATGTCCTTGACCGCTGAAGTGTTCCCTGACTGAGAGGGAACATTCCTGTCTGGCGATTGTTGTACCGTGTCCATTCATCCGTTATTGTAGTGTCTGCATGGTTTCACTAACTGATTAAAGATTTAACAGCACCTTAGGGCTCTTTAGTGTTTAGTAAATCCTCATCAGTGGTGTGACCCTTTAATCTTTTACTTAAAAATTCTGTGTCTGATGCTACCTCTCTCACTAACACCTGAAGAAGGAGTAAGACTTCAAAAGCTTGTGTTTTCAAATAAACCTGTTGGACTATAACATGGTGTCATGTGATTTCTGATCTTGCACACAATAAAGTCTGTGGCCTGACTAATGTTATATATAACCTCCTTGCTCTTGTATTCTATGCCTTGAATAATAAAGATCAGTCTCCCAAATGCCTCTTAACCAGCTTATCTACCTGTCCTGCTGTCTCCAGGGATCTATGGACATTCACAGCAAGGACCCTCTGATCCTTTGTATTTTCTAGGGTCCTACCATTCAACATGTGCTCCCTTGCCTTATTAGTCCTCCCAAAATGCATTACCTCACACTTTTAATGATTAAATTAAATTTGCCACCATTCAGCCCATCTATATTGTCCCACGGTATAAGGCTTTCCTTGTTATTTACTATATCACTAATTTTCATGTTATCCATAGACTTATTATTCTGTGTTTTTGACTGTGGCCTGAAATGAGAAAAGGACTGGATTGTGGAAGGGATTGCTGCACTTTTTAAAAGCAAGTTGGGTGAAACTCATTGTAAGTGTTGTTTACACAGCTGTTGGATCAAGCACTGGGGAAAGACAAGTTATACAAAAGGTGGAGCCAGGGGAGGTGGAAGCAGGGGATGTATACAAATGGGGCTTCGGCTAGCATTAAGTAGCTGACTGGTCTGTGAAATAGTGATAAAGGTCTCTGCCTGCCAACAACTATGTGATTGGTTCCCAGCTAGATAAACAGCTTAGGGTATGAATTTCAGGCATGACATGATATTGAACTCTTCTTCTGTCACCTTCACCTCTGTTTCGATGTCTTCAGACAGAACTTCTCTCCCCACCCTACAGACCCCTTCAGCCACCTCCAAAGCTCTCCCTCCACCTGAATGCCTACCTCTGGCCTTTTACCTTCACTTGACCTATTCATTGCAAACTGTCAGCATAACATTGGTTGCCTTATTCTCTGTCTCTTCACTCATTCCCTCTGTCTCCCTCTAATCCAACCTTGACTATGTAATTAAGCCTGATATAAGGGTGATCCTGTTGTGCTCTGGCCGACTGATGTCCACATTGCAGAAGCTGAGTGCCAGCTCTCAAACATTTCTTCCTATCTCCCCTTGGACCATGACCCTACCATGGAACACGATGCTACTTTTGTCCCCCGAAGCCCCATTTGTACCCATCTCCTGCTTCCACCTCCCCTAGCTCCACCTTATGTATAACATGATAGCCACTAATCTCACCTTATCTGGGAATATCCCCTCCAACATCTGCCAAGCTCATAGAACACCAACCCCATATAGTCCGCTTCTACCAGTGCCAATAAAGGGTCACTGGACCTGAAATGACAACTCTGCTTTCTCTCTCCACAGTTGCTGCCAGACCTGCTGAGTTTCTCCAATATTTTCTATTTTTGCTTGGGCACAAGCTATTGGGCCTCCCGAATTTTGATTTGATTCAATTCATTGTTGTCAAATGTACCCAGGTACAGTGAAAAGGTTTTTCTTGTGTGCAGGACAGGCAGATCATAACATACAAGGACACACAGATCATAGAGTGGTTGAAAAGAGTGAAGCATACAAAATCATGGCCGTACAGAATGTGTACAAAAAGCAAGATCAACATTAGATTTGAAATTTGAGAGGTCCATTTACTGGTCTAATAATGTGGGAAGAAGCTGTTCTTGAACCTGTTAGTATGTGTATTTTAGCTTTTGTATCTTCTGCTTGACGGAAGAGGTTGTAAGGGATTATAACCGGGGTGGGAGGGGTCTTTGCAAAGGATGAATCTGTGTTTCTGCTCTTCAGTACAAAAAAATCTCAAACGTGAAGAGAGCCAGTTTATTTCCCCTCATCAGTTGCTGTAAACTGTGACTTTTAGTTAATAAAACAGAAGTGGTCAGGTTTATTTGTTAAAAAGTACTTTGGAATGATTTACTATGTTAAAGGTGTTTTTAAAGATACAGCTGTGATTGTTATTCTTTTCACTGGGGACAATTTATACAAAAAGTGGTTGAACGATCCACAGAACAATATTCTGGTTTGAAGATTAACTGATCCGTGTTCTTGAATTGCCACCCTTTCACTTCCTGATCCAAGTATTTATAAAGATCACAAAGAGCAGATGTCCCAGAACAGATCCCTATGGAACACCACTGGTCATTGAGCTCCAGGCTGAATACTTTCCATCTACTACTACCCTCTGTCTTCTATTGGACAGCCAGCTTTGTATCCCGATAGCCAAATTTCCCTAAATCCGATGCCTCCTTACTTTCTGAATGAGCCTACCATGTGGAACCTTATCAAATGCCTTGCTAAAATCCATATACACCACATCCACTGCTCTACTTTCATCGATGTGTTTTTTCACATCCTCAAAGAATTCAATAAGACTTGTGAGGCATGACCTGCCCTCACAAAGCCATGCTGGCTATTTCTAATCAAACTGTGCTTTTCCAAATAACCATAAATACTATCTCTCAGAATCCTCTCCAACAATTTGCCCACCACAGAAGTAAGACTGATTGGCCTGTAATTTCTAGGATTATCCCTATTCCCTTTCTTGAACAAGGGAATGACATTTGCCACCCTCCAATCTTCTGGCACTACTCCAGTGGACAGTGATGATGCAAAGGTCATTTCCAAAGAGGCAGCAATCTCTTCCCTCGCTTCCCGTAGTAACCTTGGATATATCCCATCTGGCCCAGGGGACTTATCTATCCTCATGTTTTTCAAGATTTCTAGCACATCCTCCTTCCTAAAAACAACCTGTTCAAGCATATCTGCCTGTTTCATGCTGTCCTCACAAATGTCAAGGTCCCTCTCACTGGTGAATACTGAAGCAAAGTATTCATTAAGGACCTTCCCTACCTCCTCTGACTCCACACACAAGTTCCCTCCACTATCCCTGATTGGCCCTATCCTCATGCTGGCCATCCTCTTGTTCCTCACATATGTATAGAAAGCCTTGGGGTTTTCCTTGATCCTACCCGCCAAGGTTTTTTCATACCCCCTAATAGCTCTCCTAAGTCCATTCTTTAGTTGCTTCCTGGATACCTTGTAGACCTCTAGAGCCCTGTCTGATCCTTGCTTCCTCAACCTTAAGTAAGCTTCTTTCTTCCTCCTGACTAGGTGTTCAATATGTCTTGTCATTCAAGATTCCTTCACCTTACCATCCTTTCTTGTCTCAGTGGGAAAAACATATCCAGTGCCTGTAGCAAGTGCTCCCTAAACAACCTCCACATTTCTTTTATGCATTTCCCTGAGAACATCTGTTCCCAATTTATGCTCCGCAGTTCTTGCCTAATAGGATTGTAATTCCCCCTCCCCCAGTTAAATACTCTCCCATACTGTCTGGTCCTATCCCTCTCTATGACTATAGTAAAGGTCAGGGAGTTGTGATCACTATCACCGAAATACTCTCCCACCGAGAGATCTGACACCTGGCCTGATTCGTTGCCAAGCACTAAATCCAATATGGCCTCTCCTCTAGTCGGCCTATCTACATATTGAGTCAGTAATCCTTCCTGGACACACCTGACAAAATCTGCTCCATCCAAACTATTTGCACTTAGGAGGTTCCAGTCTATATTAGGGAAGTTGAAGTCACCCATGACAACAACCCTATTACTTCTTATTTTTCATTTTTTGTAGGTCATTCATTCACTTGCTATCCAGCTGTTGACATCTTACTCACACCGTTTGACACTTTTGTGCAAAGACTTGTTATTCAGCCTGTCGACACTCCACTCACACCATTTTACTATCTTTTGACACTCTTACTTACCTAGAATTATCTTGCAATGATCTCTCCACCTATAAATTCTGTGCTTGTGTGCTTCACGCCACTTCACCTGACGAAGGAGCAGTACTATGAAAGCTTGTGATTTCAAGTAAACCTGTTGGACTCTAACCTCGTGTTGTGTGACTTCTGACTTCATTCTTTATGGGAACACAGTCTTTGGTGCAGGAAACTGTAAGGAAGAGTGGGAGTAGAAATTGGTGCACCATGGAAAGCATCCAATCTAGATGCATCACAGTGTGTTTTGGCAACTGCTTGTCCTAAGAGCACAATAAACTACAGAGAGTCATGAAGCCAGCCCAGTGCATCATGCAAACCAGCCTTCCATCCATTTGTAGCAAGAACTGCAAATGCTGGAGTCAGAGATAACACAGTGTGGAGCTGGATGAACACAGCAGGCCAGACAGCATCAGAAGAGCAGGAAAGTTGATGCTTTGGGTGTGTCCCAACCCGAAACGTCAACTTTCCTGCTCCTCTAAATCTTCCATCCATTGACTCTAGCTGTACTTCCCGCTGCTTGGGGAGAGCAACCAACATAATCAAATACCCCTCCCATATCAGTTATACCCCCTTCCACCCTCTTCCATCACATAGAAGATATTAAATATTGAATACACATACAAACAGCTTCTTCCCTGCTGTTATCAGACTATTGAATGGACCTCTCAAATGTTAATTCTGATCTCTCCCTCTGCACTTTCTCTGCAGCTGTACCAACGTATTCTGCACTTCGATCTGTGACCCTGATGCACGTTGTATGGTATGACCTGCCTGTAGAGCATGTAAAACAACACTTTCCACTGTATCTTGCTACATGTGACAACAATAAAGCAAACAGCTCAAAGAAAAGTATGTAGTTTACGAGTAGAGGTGCAGTGTAAGGCTTAAATAACTATTAAACTAATTGTAAAAGTGCAACTGTAGTGAGGTTACATAGAATATCAGATCACGCAGAGATAGAACCTGAAGGAAGAAGGTTCAAATGGAGTCTACTAAATTGTACTACTGTAAGTGGTGTAATTAGCCAGTACATATTAATTAGTTTGTACTCGCATGGTTTCCAGCTCTCCTCTATCAAAGGCACCCAGAATTCAGTCATGACATCAATACATCTATATTATGACAAAGACTACTCAAAATACTTTATTGACTTTCTATGAAAGGTGAAATAAAAATGTAAATTTTTCTTTCATTCAAATCACACCTGATACAGCAAAAAGCTTCTATTTCCTGTCATAGCGAGTTCCACAGACTATCAGAATATGAGCAATTTATTGTTACTTTCTCAATGATTTTAAATATCTCCATGAAATCTCCCCAGCTCACTTTTGACTCCATGGAGAACAATCCCAACTCTTTTATCCTCTGCACATTATACTGGCTCAAATCTGGTAAATCTCCTCAATGTCATAATGTCCTTTTTAAATTGTGATATCCAGGTTAAGATATGATATTGAGGGCTTGGTGCATATGACATGCACCTTTCAAAGGAAACTAAGGAATTTTTCCTACATTCCTGACCAAAATGTATCCTTAAACCAACATCTTTAAAAGCAAAGATCAATGAACAGTACAGGAACTGGCCTTTTGGCCCCACAAGCCTGCACAGACACATAATGCCTTTCTAAAACCTTTTGCCACTCTGTGGTCCATATCCATCTATTCCTACCTGTTCATGTATCAGTCAAAATACCTCTTAAACTATTGCAATTGCTATTGTGAGACAACAAGGTGCAGAGCTGGATGAACACAGCAGGCCAAGCAGCATCATAGGAGCAAAAAGGCTGACGTTTCGGGCCTAGACCCTTCTGATGAGCATCAGAAGAGCAGGAAAGTTGATGCTTTGGGTGTGTCCCAACCCGAAACGTCAACTTTCCTGCTCCTCTAAATCTTCCATCCATTGACTCTAGCTGTACTTCCCGCTGCTTGGGGAGAGCAACCAACATAATCAAATACCCCTCCCATATCAGTTATACCCCCTTCCACTGCTGTGTTCATCCAGCTCTGCACCTTGCTGTCTCGGATTCTCCAGCATCTGCAGTTCCTACTATCTCTGATGCAATTGCTACTGTGTCTGCTTCTCCAACCTCCTCTGGCAGCGCATTCCAGACACTTATCACCCTCTGTGAAAAATATTCCTGTCCTGACCAGATTGTCCTGTCATAATCAAATCACACTGGCATTCAGGATAAATGACTTTTTTATTTATTCATGAGATGTTGCATTGCTGGCTGAGCCAACATATATTTCCTGTTCCTATTGCTGGGTCAAACTCCTGGTCTGGCCTACATGTGACTCCAGACACACTGCAATGTGGGTGACTCTCAATTGCCCTTTGAAATGGCCTAGCAAGCCACTCAGTTGTACCAGTCGCTACAAAGTCTCAAAGAAATGAAACTGGATGGATCGCCTGGGATCAACCTAGGCACCAGAAAAGACAATTGCTGAAACAACCCTGTTGACCCTGCAAAGGCCTCCTCGCTGACATCTGGGGGTTTAGTGCCAAAATTGGGAGAGCTGTCTCACAGACTAGTTAAGCAATAGCCTGGCATTGTCATGCTGATGGAATCATACCTTACAGAGAATGTCCCAGACACCACCATCACCATCCCTGGATATGTCCTGGCTCACTGGCAGGACAGACGCAACAGCGGGGGGCGGCACAGTGGGATACAGTTGGGAGAGAGTTGCTCTGGGATTCTTCAAAATTGACTCCGGACCCCATGAAGTCTCATGGCTTCAGGTTAAACATGGGCAAGGAAACCTCCTGCTGATTACCACATACCGTCCTCCCTCAGCTGATGAATCAGTAATCCTCAATGTTGAACAACACTGAAGGAAGCACTCAGGGTGACAAAGGCACAAAATGTACTCTGGGTGGGGGATTTCAATGTCCTCCACTAACATTGGCTCAGCAGCAGTATTACTGATCGAGCTGGTCGGGTCCTAAAGGACATAACCGCTAGACTGGGTCTGCGGCAGGTGGTGAGGGAACCAACACGAGGGAAAAACATACTTGACCTCATCCTTACTAATCTGCCAGCTGCAGATGCATCTGTCCATGGCAGTATCAGTAAGAGTGACCATTGCACAGTCCTTGTGGAGACGGAGCCCTGCCTTCACATTGAGAATAACCTCCATCGTGTTGTGTGGCATTATCACCGTGCTAAATGGGACAGACTTCACACAGATCTAGCAACTCAAGACTGGGCATCCATGAGGCGCTGTGGGCCATCAACAGCAGCAGAATTGTACTCCAACACAATCTGTAACCTCATGGCCCGGCATATCCCCCACTCAACCATTACCATCAAGCCAGGGGATCAACCCTGGTTCAATGGAAAGTGCAGGAGGGCATGCCAGGAGCAGCACCAGGCATACCTGAAGATGAGGAATCAACTTGGTGAAGCCACCAAACAGGACTACTTGTACGCCAAACAGCGAAAGCAGCAAGTGATAGACAGAGCTAAGTGATCCCACAACCAACGGATCAGATCTAAGCTCTGCAGTCCTGCCACATCCAGTTGTGAATGATGGTGGAAAATTAAACAACTCACTGGGGCAGTGATGGAAGAGACTAACACATTCAGTGTAAACGATAAAGCTGAAGCATTTGCAACAAACTTCAGCCAGAAGTGCCAAGTGGATGATTCATCTTAGCCTCCTCCAGTCGTCCCCAGCATTACAGATTCCAGCCTTCAGCCAATTTGATTCACTTCACGTGATATCAAGAAACAGTTGGAGACACTGGATACTGCAAAGGCTATGGGCCCTGACAACATTCTGGCAATAGAACTGAAGACTTGTGCTCCTGAACATGCCGCTCCCTTAACCAGGCTGTTCGAGTACAGTTACAGCACTGGTATCTACCCGACAATGTGGAAAACTACCCAAGTAGGTCCTGTACACAAAAAGCAGGGCAAATCCAATATTCCAGCAATAGCACTGAAGACGTGTGCTCCCCTAGCACCAGGAGAGAATGTGCAAACTTCACACAGACAGTCGCCTGAGGCTGGAACCGAGCCTGAGCCCCTGGTGCTGAGAGTTAGCAGTGGTAACCACTGAGCCACTGTGCAGCCCTGTTGTGTGCAGTGTACTAATAACCTCCTCCCACATCACTCTATCTCTCACTGATGCTAAAACCAGAATTGGGAAAATATTTTGTTACTCTCTCGTGGGATGTAAGCATCACAAGGCCAGCATTTGTTGCCCATCTCCAATTGCCCTTGTACTGAATTGCTCACTTAGTGCCATTTTAGAAGGCAGGTAAGAAACCACCACTTTTTTATGGGTCTGGAGTCACATGTAGACCAGACCAGGTAAAGATGGCAGTTTCCTTCCCTAAAGGACATTTGTGAATCTGATGAGGTTTTGTCATCGCACCATCACTGCTAGCTATGATATGTGTGCTTTATTTCTCTCAAATTCCCTCCCTGTGCCTATCTTTTCACTCTCCGCTCTATTAAGACATTCTTTAAAAATAACCCAGTCATCTGTCCTAAAATCTCCCTTTGTGTCTGATGTCATCTTCTATTTTGACAATGTTCCTGCAAAGCAAATATATAAAAAGAAAGAAAAGGGTCAGAGTGAACTTAGAAAATGAATCTAGGGAAGTAGTTTTGGGTACGAGGAAATGGCAGAAGAGTTAAACAGATATTCTGCATCAGTCTTTATGATGGAAAATTCTTTGAACGTACCATTAACACAGAAGAATACTGTGGAGGAATTAAATACCATCACCGTTACTAAAGAAGTTATGTTAGACAAACTAATGGGGCTAAAGGCAGATAAGTCCCCTGGCTCTGATGGTTTGATTCCTGGGATTCTACAACAGGTGATGTTGGTAATTTTCCATAAAATCACTGGAGTCTGGAGAGGTACCAGAGGATGGGAACAATGCCAATGTGACACCCCTATTCAAAAAGGGAGGGAAAAAGAGGGTAACTATTGGCTGATTACCTATCATCTATTGTTGGAAAAACTGGAATCATTTATGAAGGAAGTACCAGGATGCTGCCTGGACTGGAGGACAGGTCTGAAGAGGAAAGGTTGAGGGAGGTAGGGCTTTTTTTATTGAAGCGAAGAAGGATGAGAGGTGACTTGATAGAGGTGTACAAGATGATGAGAGGCATAGATAGAGTGGATAATCAGAGACTTTTTCCCAGGGCAGAAATGACTATTATGAGGGGGCATAATTTTAAGATGAATGGAGGAAGGTATAGGGGAGGTATCAGAGGTAGGTTCTTCACACAGAGAGTGGTGGGTGTGTGGAATGCGCTGCAGCAGTGGTAGTGGAGTCAGATACTTTAGAGACTTTTAAGCGACTCTTGGATAGGCACATGGAGGATAGTAAAATGGAGCATAAGTAGGGTAGATTGATTTTAGTAGGATAATAGATCGGCACAACATCTTGGGCTGAAGGGCCTGTACTGTGCTGTACTGTTCTATGTTCTATGTTCTAATCAAGCAGAGTCAGCTTGGCTTCATGAAAGTCAAATTGTGTTGAATGTATTAGCGTTTCTCAAGGAAGTCTCAATCAGAGTGGATAGAGGGGAACCAGTCAATGTATATATTTGGAATTCCAGAAGGCGTTTGACAATATACCCCACAAAAAATTAGTCATATGATAAGAGTCCATAGTTTTGGAGATGGTGTATTGACATGGTTGGAGAATTGGATAATGGACAGGAAACAGTGAGTGGAGATAAGGGGTTCTTTTTCAGGCTGGTGACCTGTGGCCAGTGGGGTTCCACAGGGATCAGGGCTGGGATCGCACCTGTTTACACTATGTATTGACTTGTTAAAAGGAAGTGAATCTACTGTAGCTAAATTTGCAGATAACACAAAACTAAGTGGAAAGGCAGGTTGTGACAGAGATACAAACAGTTTACAGCGAGGTATTAGTGGGTTAAGTAAGTGGGAAAAAAGTTGGCAAAAGGAGTACAATGTGGAAAAATATGAAGTTGTTTATTTTGGAAGTGAGAACAAAAGAGTGGAATATTATTTAAATGGAAAAACACTGCAGAAACATGCAACACAGAGGGATTTGGGAGGAACTTGTGCATGAAACACAGAAAGCTAACACATAGGTGCAGCAGGTAATCAGGAAGGCTAATGGAATGTTAACAAAGAACAAAGAAAATTGCAGCACAAGAACACGCCCTTCAGCCCTCCAAGCCTGCACCGACATGCTGCCCATCACAACTAAAACCCCCTACCCTTCTGGGGTATTCTATTCCCATCCTATTCATACATTCGCCAAGTCGCCCTTTAAAAGTTACTATCATATCTGCTTCCACTACCTCCCCCGCCTCCAGGCACCCACCACCCTCTGTGTAAAAAACTTGCCTCGTACATCACCTTTAAACCTTGCCCCTCGCACCTTAAACCCATGGCCCCTGGTAACTGACTCTTCCACCCTGGGAAAAAGCTTCTGACTATCCAGTCTGTCCATGCCCTTCATAAGCTTGTAGACCTCTATCAGGTCACCCCTCAACCTCCGTCATTCCAGTGAGAACAACCCAAGTTTCTCCAGCCTCTCCTCATAGCTAATGCCCTCCATACCAGGCATCATCCTGGTAAATCTGTTCTGTACCCTCTCCAAAGCCACCACATCCTTCTGGTAGTGTGGCAACCAGAATTGAACACAATATTCCAAATGCGGCCTAACTAAGGTTCTATAAAGCTGCAACATTACCTGCCAATTTTTAAACTCAATGTCCTGGCCGACGAAGGCAAGCATGCCATATGCCTTGTTGACTACCTTCTCCACCTGCATTGCCACTTTCAGTGACCTGTGTACCTGTACACCAAGATCCCTCTGCCTATCAGTACTCTTAAGGGTTCTGCCATTTACTGTATATTTTCCATTTGGATTGGACCTTCGAAATGCATTATGTCACATTTTTGGGGAAATGATGACCTAGTGGTATTATCACTGGACTGTTAATCCAGGACCCAGATAATGTTCTGGGGATGTGAGTTCAAATCCCACCATGGCAGATGGTGGAATTTGAATTCAATGAAAATCTGGAATTAAGAATCTAATGATGACCATGAATCCATTGTTGATTGTTGGAAAACCCGTCTGGTTCACTGATGTCTTTACCTGGTTCTGGCCTATATGTGACTTCAGACCCACAGCAATGAGGTTGACTCTAACTGCCCTCTAGGCAATTAGGGATGGGCAATAAATGTTGCCTGGTCAGCGACGCCCTCATCCCGTGAATGAATTAAAAAGGAAATTTCTGTATTAAACTCCATCTACCATCTCTCTGCACAAGTCACCAACTAACCATCAGAGATCATAGAATCCCTACAGTGTGGAAACAGGCCCTTCAACCCAACAATTCTACACTGACCCTCAGAGCATCCCATCCAGACCCATCCCCCTATAACCCACCTAATCTACACATCCCTGAGCAATACGGGAAATTTAGCATGGCCAATCAACCCTAGTCTGCACACTTTGGACTGTGGGAGGAAACTGGAGCACCCAGAGGAAAGCCACGCAGACACAGGGAGAATGTACAAACTCCACACAGTCACCCAAGGGTGGAATCAAACCTGGGTTCCTGGTGCTGTGAGGCAGTAGTGCTAACCACTGAGCCACCAGGACACCCCTACAGCCTGCTGTATCCTCTGGCAACCCTCATCGCAATCCGCAATTCCACTAACTTTTGTGTCATCCGCAAACTTACTCATCAAACCAGTTACATTTTCTTCCAAATTAATTATGAGGGCAGTACGGTGTCTCAGTGGTTAGCACTGCTGCCTCACTGTGCCAGGGGCCCGGGTTTGATTCCCCTTCAGGCAACTGTCTGTGTGGAGTTTGCACATTCTCCGCGTGTCTGTGTGGGTTTCCTCCGGGTGCTTTGGTTTCCTTCCACAGTCCAAAGATGTGCAGGCTAGGTGGATTGCCCATAGTGTTCTGGGATGTGTAGATTAGGTGGGTTTGGGGAATGGGTCTGGGTGGGATGCTCTGAGGTTCAGTGTGGACTTGTTGGGCCAAAGGACCTGTTTCCAAACTGTAGGGATTCTATGGATGGATTTATATATATTAAAAATAGCAAAGATCCCAACACTGATCCCTGAGAACACCACTAGTCACAGCCCTTCATTCAGAAACGCACCCTTCCAATGCTATCCTGTTTTTTATGCATCGTGCGAGCTCACCTCTGACCCCATGCGACTTTACCTTCTGTATCATCCTGCCATGAGGGACCTTGTCAAAGGCCTTACTGAAGTCCATGTAGACAACATCCACTGCCTGACCCTCATCAATCATCTTCGTCACTTCCTCAAAAAACTTGATCAAGTTAATGAGACATGATCTCCCCTTCACAAAACCATGTTGCCTCTCGTTAATATGCTCATTTATTTCCAAGTGGGAGTAAATCCTGTCTCGAAGAATCCTCTCCAATAATTTCCCTACCACTGACGTAAGGCTCACTGGCCTGTAATTAGCTGGATTATCCCTGCCACCCTTTGTAAACAAAGGAACAACATTGGCTATTCTCCAACCCTCTGGGACCTCCCCTGTAGCCAGTGATGATACAAAGATTTCTCTCAACGCCCCAGCAATTTCCTCCCTTGCCTCTCTAAGTATTCTGGGCTATATCCCATCAGACCCTGGGGACTTGTCTACCTTAATGTTTTACAAGACCCCCAATATCTCCTCCTTTTTGATCTCAACATGACACAAACTGTCTACACACCCTTCCCCAGACTCATCATCCACCAAGTCCTTCTCTATGGTAAATACTGATGCAAAGTACTCATTTAATACCTCGCCCATTTCCTCTGGCTCCACACATAAATTCCCTTCCCTGTCCTGGAGTGGGCCAACCTTCTGCCTGGCTACCCTCTTGCTCTTTATATATATATGTATAAAAATCCTTGGGATTTTCCTTAATCCTGTTGGCTGATGACTTTTCATGACCCCTTTTAGCCGTCCTGACTCCTTGCTTAAGTTTCTTTCAACTTTCCTTATATTCCACCCTTGATTTGTGTGTTCCCAGCCTCCTAGCCTTGACAAATGCTTCCTTTTTCTTTTTGACTCGGCTCACAATATCTCTCGTTATCCAAGGTTCCCTAAACTTGCCATATTTGTCCTTCATCCTTAAAGGAACATGTTGGTCCTGAGTTCCCAGCAACTTACAATTGAAAGCCTCCCACATACCATATGTTGATTTGCCCTCAAACATCTGCCTCCAAACTACATTCTTCAGTTCCTGCCTAATATTGTTGTAATTAGCCTTCCCCCAATTTAGTACCTTCACTTGACAACTACACCTATCTTCATCCATCAGTATCTTAGAGTTTACTGAATTGTGATCACTGTTCCTGAGCTGCTCCCCTACTGAGACATCAACCACCTAGCCAGGCTCATTCTCCAACACTGGGCCCAGTACGGCCCCTTTCCTCATTGGAGTATCTACATATTGTTTCAAGAAGCCCTCCTGGATGATCCTTACAAATTCTTTCCCGTCTGTGCCCCAAGCACTGAGTGAGTCCCAGTCAATATATGGGAAGTTAAAATCACCCATGACAACAACCCTGTTACTTTTACAAGTTGCCAAAATCTGCCTACATATCTGTTCTTCTATCTCCTGCTGGCTGTTGGGAGGCCTATGGTAAACCCCAAGCATTGTGATTGCACCCTTCCTGTTCTTGAGCTCTACCCATAATGCCTTGCTGTATGAGCCATCCAAGGTGTCCTCCCGCAGTACAGCTGTGATATGCACCTTAACAAGTAGTGCAACTCCCCCACACCTTTTACATCCCCTTCTATCCCACCTGAAATATCTGTATCCTGGAACGTTAAGCTGCCAGTCCTGTCCCTCCCTTAACCAAATCTTTGTAATAGCAACAACATCATAGTTCCAAGTACTAATCCAAGCTCTAAGTTCATCTGCCTTACCTGTTACACTTCTCGCATTGAAACAGATACACTTCAGTCCACCAGATCCGCTTTGATCAGCAACCACACCCTGCCTACTCTTCCTCCGAGTCCTACCGGCCCGATTCTCTAGTTCCCTTTCAGTCATTCACCTTTGCATTGATTCCCACACCCCTGCCAAGCTAGTTTAAATCCTCCCGAGTGACATCAACAAACCTCTCAGCCAGAGTATTTGTGTCCCTCCAGTTTAGATGCAACCCATCCTTCTTGTACAGGTCTCACCTGTCCTGGAAGAGATCCCAATGGTCCAGATATCTGAAATCCTCCCTCCTACACCATCCATTTAGCCATGCGTTGAGCTGTACTATGTTCCTATTTCTAACCTCACTGGCACATGGCACAGAGAGTAATCCTGAGATTACAACCTTGGAGGTCCTTCTTTTTAACTTTCTACCTAATTCCCTGAACTGCTGCTGCAGGACCTTGTCACTCATCCTACCCATGTTGTTAGTGCAGATATGTACCACAACCTGTGGCTGTTCACCCTATCACTTCAGAATCCTTTCTGCCCATTCAGAGACATCCTGGAACCTGGCAAAAGGGAGGCAGCATAACATCCTGGAGTCTCTTTTACATCCACAGAAGCGCCTATCTGTACCCCTAACTGTAGAGTCCCCTATAACTACTGGTCTAGTGCTCTTTGTCCTTCCCTTCTTAAGAACAGAACCAGCTGTGGTGCCACCAGTCTGCCTGCTGCTGCTGTTACCCCCTGATAGGTCATCCCCTCCCCCCACAACAGTACCCAGAACGGTATACTTGTTAGAGAGGGGGACAACCACAGGGGATTCCTGCGCTGGTTGCCTGTCCCATCTATCTGTCTGCACCTTGGGTGTCACCATATCTCTAAAACTCCTGTCAATGATGCTTTCCGCATCCGTCCCCCATGCTCCTAAGTGCATCTAACTGCCGCTTCAACCTATCTATGCGGCCTGTGAGGAGAAAATGTTGGCCCTTATTTCAATGGGGTTGGAGTATAAGAGTAGGAATGTCTTACTGCAACTGTACAAGGTGCTGGTGAGACCACATCTGGAATATGTGAGCAGTTTTGATCCCCTTATTTAAGAAAATACATCATTTCATTAAAGGCAGCTCAGAGAAGGTTAATTAGGATGAACCCTGGATAGAAGGATTGACTGATGAGTAAAGGCTAAACAGTTTCGGACTCTACTCACTGGAGTTTAGAAGAATGAGAGATGATTTCATTGAAACATATAGGGTTCTTAAGGGTCTTGTCAGGGTAAATGCTGAGAGGATCTTTCTCATGGGAGAATCTAGGACCAGAGGGCACAGTCTCAGAATAAAGAGGTGCCAATTTAAGACTGAGATGAGGAGGAATTTCCCCTCTCAGAGGGTTGAGAGTCTTTGGAATTTCTTGCCGCAGAGAGCTGTGGGGACAGAATTCTTGTGATAGGTAGAATTTTGATCAGTTGGGTAATCAAGGGTTAAGGAAAAATACAGGAAAGTGGATGTGATCAGCCAGGGTTCTATTGAATGGTGGAGCAGGCTTGAGGGGCCGAGTGGCCTACTCCTGTTCCTATTTCTTATGGTCTTACCTTGGAATGGTTTATTATATGTTAAAGTTGCTTTAGAGATACAAGATGTTATTGTTATTCTTTTTATTGAGGACAATTTATACAAAAAGAGATTCAAAGGATTCACAGAACAATATTCTGGATTGTCGAGTAACTAGTCAGTGTTCTTATAAAAACATGAGACCATAAGAACTAGCAGCAGGAGTAGGCCATTCAGCCCCTTGAGTCTGCTCCATTTAATCCAATCATGGCTGATCTCATTTCGGCCTCAACTCCACTTTTCTACCTAATGTCCATAACCCTTCAACCTATTACTAATTAAAAATCTCTCTGTCTCGTCCTTAAATTTACTCAAAGTCCCAGCAGCCACTGCACTCTGGGTGAGTGAAATCCACAGATTCATGACCCTTTGAGAGAAGTAATTTCTCTTCATATCTGTTTTAAATCTGCAGGCCTTTATCCTAAAACAATGACCTCTCATTCTAGATTGTCCTAGAAGGGGAAACATCCTCTCTGCTTTCTGACAGCACCAAAGCACAACAGAAAGACAATTTCATTGCGCACATCACAATGATCAGATCTCTCTCAAAGCACTTTTAAACTAATAAACTACTTCATAAATGTAATGACTGTGGTCATATAAGAAACATGGCAGCCAAATTACACACAGCAAGCCTCCACAAACAACAACGTGATGACCGAATAATCTGCTTTTCTTTCGTGATGTTGTTTGATGGTCAAATATTGTGCAGGACACCAGGGGATATCTCTCCGTGCTCTTCTTCAAAAATCATGTCAAGTTATCTTTTATGTCAACCTGATAAGACAGTTGAGCGTTCAGCTTAACATCTCATCTTTAAAAATGCACATCAATCAGTGTAGCACTCCCTCAGTATGACACTAGAATGTCACTTTAGAGTTTTGTGTTCAGGTTCTGGCTGGAAAATGCGAGTTTCTTTTTATTTGTTCATGGGATGAGGGCCCCACTGACTAGGCAGCATTTATTGCCCATGCCTAATTGTCCAGAGGGCAGTTAAGAGTCTGTCATATACTCTGTGTCTGGAGTCACATGTGGGCCAGATCAGGTAAGGATGGAAGATTTCCTTCCCTAAAGGATGTTGGTAAACCAGATAGGTTTTTATAATTATTGAAAATGATTACACGGTCACCTTAGACTAGCTGACTTTAATTTCCAGACTTTTTTTTTATATTGGATTCAATTTCCCCATCTGCCGTGATGAGATTCAAACTTATGTCCTCAGAACATTAACCCACAGTTTTGGAATGCAAGCTCATCAGCATTTCCATGATGCCACCATCTCCCCAAGAGTAAACAATAAAACAGGCAAGTAAATAATCAACATACTTTCATTAACTCCACTTTTCCACATCCATCCCTGATGCGTTCAATGCTCTCAATGCTCAGTTCGAGGAGAATGCCAGCGGCGCGGTGTCACCTGCCCTGACAGCACCAGACACACTTATTCCCTCGGTCACCGCTGCAGACGTCAGATTGATCTTCCTGGGAGTCAACCCAAGGAAAGCGATGGGCCCGGATGGTATCCCAGGCGAGCACTCAGATCCTGTGTGAACCTACTGGCGGAGGTATTCACTGACATCTTCAACCTCTCCCTCCCACAACCGAAGTCCTCACCTGCTTCAAGAAGACCACCATCATCCCCGCACCTAAGAAAGCACATGCAACTTGCCTTAATGACTACCACCCAGTGGATCTGATTTCAATAATCAAGAAGTGCTTCGAGAGGCTGGTCATGGCCCACATTAACTCCAGTTTCCCAGCCTGTCTCGATTCCCTGCAATTTGTTTACCAAAGTAAAGGGTTCAGAGCGGACACTATTTCCCTAGGCCTGCACTCATCCCTGGAATATGGACAACAAAGACACCTACATCAGACTCCAGCTCATCGTCTACAGTTCCGCCTTCAACATCATTATCCCCTCCAGACTGATCTCAAAACTCCGGGACCTAGTTTCTCGGCTCTACTGTCTGCAACTGGATCCTCAGCTTTCTGACCCACAGACTGCGATCTGTGAGGATAGGTAACTGCACCCCCTCCACCATAACACTCAGCACTAGATATTCCCAAGGATATGTCCTCAGCCCCGTACTGTACTCCCTGTAGACTCACAACTCTGTAACCAAATTCTGAATGAATGCTATCTACAAGTTTGCTGACAACACCACTGTGGTAGGATGGATATCAAACAACAATGTGTCAGAATACAGAAAGGAGATAGTAGGCTTGGTGATGTGGTGCAATGATAACAACCTCTCTCTCAAAATTAAAGAACTGATCATTGACTTCAGAAAGAAAGGAGGAGAGCACACCCCAAACTGCATCAATGAATGGATGTTGAGAGGGTTGAGAACATCAAGTTCCTAAGAATGACGATAACTAACAACCTGTCCTGGACTTCCCACATATTTGTGACAGTTAAGAAGGTACAACAACGCCTCTTCTTCCTCAGGCGGCTCAGGAAATTTGGCATATCCATAAGGTCCCTCACCAAGTTCTACAGATGTACCATTGAAAGCATACCGTCCTGGGGGCATAACAGCAACTGCTCTTCCCAGGACCACAAGAAACTACAGCCCAGACCATCACGGAGCCGAACCTCTCATCTATGGACTCCATTTAGACTTCTAGTTGCCATGGAAAGGCTACCGGTATCATCAAAGACCCCTCCCACCCTGGTAACGATCTCCTACAACCTCTTCTGTTAGGCAGAAGATACAAAAGCTTGAACACACACACCAACAGGTTCAAGAACAGCTTCTTCCCTGCTGTTATTAGACTGATAAATGGATTCTCTAACTTCAAATAATGCTGATCTTGTTAATGTGGATCTTGCCTCGTGCATGTCCTGTGTGGTGTAACCTGTATGCCTTACTCTGTCCAAGATTTTTTGCACCCTATGATCTGTATGTCCTTGCTTACTATGATCTGCCTGTACTGCTCACAAACAAAGCTTTTCACTGTACTTAGGTACATGTGACAATAAATCAAATCAATCAATCAAAAATTAAAGGTTTATTGCTATAACTGATAGTCAGGAATAATGAATTGTACGGCTTTCAACAAGAGTTAAGATTGTTTTTAAAAAGAATTGATATAACAAAAAGTCTCACATTCATAACTGTTACAGTTGAGGTTTTGGTAACATTGATTAATGGGGTTACACTTCGGCACAGTCACACACGCAGTCAGTATGGGAATCCACAGAGAGGCTCTTATCTGCAGACTTCTTCCAGAAACTTAACATAGCAGCTGCATTCACGGAGTGATCTGTTATTAAATTAAGACATGTTTAAGTTTGAGCAGGATTAGGTTAAAAGGAGTACTTGCTTCCACGTGTGAGTGTAATTTATAATACATCAAACATCTCTGGCTCTCAGTTTCTCATTGTTTCCTTTTATACTGAGAGAGGCCATATAACCCATCATGCCTGTTTCAATTCTTTGAAAGAGCTACTGAATCTGAACCCTAACCATCCTTGTTTGCCCTAAGTCCTGCAGATTTGTCCTTGCATGACAGCTTTTATGTCAACTCAGTGTGGAGCTGGAGGAACACAGCAGGACAGGCAGCATCAGAGGAGTAGGAAAGTTGACATTTCGGGTTGGGACCCGACCCAAAACGCCAACTTTCCTGCTCCTCTGACGCTGCCTGGCCTGCTGTGTTTCTCCAGCACCATACTGTGTTGTCTCTGACTCCAGTATCTACAGTTCTTGCTATCTCTGAGCTTTTATGTCAATATTTTTCTTTAGAAAATAGCCGATAGCCACTCTCAAAATGAGTTTTGGCCCTGCAAAACCTGTCCGACTGATTACTGAGTTGCAATGGACATGCTTAATTTTAATGGGAGTATCGTCTGATGGAGGAGACCAAACCAGATGCTAAGATTATAGTTTCTCCCACTCTGTGGTAACAGTACAATCCAATTCCTGAGCTTGACTCATTTTAAAACATCCAAGGTGTTGGTATTTGCTGACTGGAAGATAAACTAAGAACCAGAGATGACTGCAGATAATTATCTAAACAGAACATCTTTTTCAGTGTTACAGGGAAAAGGGCTAGTGTGGGGTTAGCTGGGTTGTTCTTAATGATAACCAGGTATGCTGGGTACAATGGCCTCCTTCCATCCTGCTACCAGTCTATGATTTTAAAATGAAACAAAGAACTGCGTGGAGATTTGGGAAGACAAGAAGAGATGGAGATCTGAAACAAAAACATAAACTGCTGTAGAAACTCATCAGGTCTGGCAGCATCTTTGAAGGGAGAAGGCAGAGTTAACATTTTGAGTCCAGTGATCCTTCCTCAGAACAGGAAAAGAAGAAGAGCTGAGAGAGGTTAACCGAACTCAAAATGTCATCTCCACTTTCTCCTTCCACAGATGCTGTTAGACCTGTTGAGTTTCTCCCAGCAATTTCTGCTTTCGTTTCAAAGTTTACATCCTTGTTATTGCTGATCCAGTGCTTTTGAAGCTGGTCAGTGTGATCTTTCTCTCTTCTTGTCTTCCCAAATCTCCACACATGCTCTCCTACAGCAGGGCTCTACCACTTGTCACCCAGATTTTCCAAACTGTCACTGTGTAAAGCAATGTGGCCACTACAGTAGGACCTGCAGACATACTCTTGTATCCATTGGGATCAATTCTTTCTACCCATTTATACAATAATAAATAGAATTAACTATTAATTAACTTTTTGTGTTCCTGACAGGATAAATTAGATATTTATTTGGTTTATATATATATTAGCACTATAGACTTACTAGCTGGTACACAGTGGAAATTGACAATGCGAGAGAGTGTTTCAATTGGTGAACACCCTTCCAGGCAACGTTGAACTTGTTCGACTGAGTAGCATCTGGATTCCTGTCCTTCAAACTTGACAAGTTTTCCTAGTTCCACAAATGTTCTTCTAACTTTGCAATCTGAAATTCAATAAAATGTGATTTATTGTTGTTGAGAACAGGAAGATAATTTCATGGTTTTGAGACAAAATGGATCAAACCTGGAGCCATTCAAGGAAATGCCACAGCACTTGAGTAAAAGCTCAATCATAGAGTCATTTGAGGAATGCCTTAAAAGAGGGAAGTAAGATAAAGAAGGTTCAGGAGAGAATTCCAGAACTTAGGGCCCAGACAGCGGAAGGCACAGCTACTAATGGTGGAATCTTGGAAATTGGGGATACTCTCGAGGCCAGAATGGGAGGAGCGCAGAGAACTTGTAGAGGTTGTAGAGATGGATGAAATTAACATGATTTAAAAAGAGTTGATATTCTCTTACCATCTTTGCAGGTTTGCCCTGGACATGTCCATGATTCAAAAAGGCATTCGACATCTTTGGCCTCCTCTTGATTTGGCATCAACAGCTTTTTCTCACCATTATTGAGCCCACAAATACCACATGTCTTACTCATCATGTGATCGAGTATAATCTACATACAAAGGCAAAGCTCATTAGAGTTATCGAGCTGTACCGCACGGAAACAGACCCATTGGTCCAATTTCTCCATGCCGACCAGATATCCTAAATTAATTTTACCCATTTGCCTGCATTTGGCCCATATCCCTCTAAACACTTCCTAATCATTTAACCATCCAGATGCCTTTTAAATGTTGTAATTTTACCAGCCTCCCCACTTCCTCTGGCAGCTCATTCCATACACGCACCACCTTCTGCTTGAAAGAGTTGCCCCTTAGGTCCCTTTTATATCTTTCCTCTCTCACCTTAAAAATATGCCCTCTAGTTTTGGACTCCTCTATGCTGGAAAAAAGATCTTGGCTATTCCCACTATCCATGCTCCTAATGATTTTATAAACCTCTATAAGGTCACCCCTCAGCTTCCGACGCTCCAGGGAAAATAACCCCAGTCTATTCAGCCTCGCCCTATAGCTCAAACCCTCCAATGCTGGCAACATCCTTGTACATCTTTTCTGTATGCTTTCAAGTTAAACAACATCTTTCCTATAGCAGGGAGACCAGAACTGCATGCAGTATTATAAAAGCTTCCAGAATTAATTTACATTGAACTACTGCACATACAGGTTACATTTACAGCTGGAACCTGTGAATTAATGAGAGATACCTGCACAGTGTTTCCATCAAAGAACAATTGTTCAATATTGATTGATGATGCTTTTAAAATAATTCCTGTCCCATTCTGCCAAGCATGTACATCTGGAACAAAAAGATTGTTCAAGTCGACATTTGATCTTCTGGCAAGCTCTATAGATAATGTGCTGCTACTATACTAATGCTGTAACATGACAAAGAACTTACAAGTGTCCTGTGAGAAGATGATTGCAACCCTGATAATATGTGGATTGACCATATCAGACACAGGAAGGATGGAAATGCACTGGAAGCAGGTGAGAGGAGGCTTACTAGATTGATAGCTGGAATGAGCAGGGAGTCTTTTGAGGAAAGTTTGGGCAGACTGGGCTTGAATCCACTGGAGTTTAGAAGAGTACTGGGGAGACAACTACATTGTATAAGAGCCTGAAGAGTTGAGACATGGAAAGGATGATTTCTCTTGTCAGTGTGTCCAGGCCTGGGGATACCTGTTTGAAATTAGGAAGACCTTTTCGGATGGAGATAAGGTGAATTTCTTTCTTTTCAGAGCAGCCTTGGAATGCTCTGCCTCAGAAGGTGTAGAGGCTGGACTGTGGAATATTTTTATGACAGAGGTGAACAGAATGTTATAAAAGTAAAACGTTGTGGATGCTGGAATTCTGAAATAAACACAGAGAATGCTGAAGAAACTCAACAGGTCGGGCACCATCTGCTGAGAAAGAAATAGCCAACGTTTTGAGTCCGATATGACTTTCTTCAATTCTGATGTTCTGTGAATGGGTTCCCCTTAGGTCATTGTAGTTCTGAGACAGAACAATGTGTCTCTTGAAGGAGAACTTGCAGGTGATTTTCCTATATATCTGCTTCCATTGTCCTTATGTGTAGTCGAGTTTGTGGGTTTGGAAGGTACTGTCCAAGGAACCTGGGTGAGTTGCTCCTTTTCCTGATTTCATTATCTTTCTTCTGAGGAAGGGTCACTGGACCCGAAACGTTAACTCTGATTTTTCTTCATAGATGCTGCCAGACCTGCTGAGCTTTTCTGTCAACTTATGGTTTTGCTCCTGATTTACAGCATCTGCAGTTCTTTTGGTCCTCTCAAATGAATCACATTCTGCACTAAATTTCTATTCTGGAAACTTCATACAATTTTCAATTTGCTATTAATCATTACTCAATGATAGCTGTGTCCATAGTTCTAATTGCCCAATACTGCATTACGTTAGAAAAGGTACAATTTTCATCACTTGTAAAAGAATTACTCACTTTGTATGACCTTTTCTTCATTACTCAAAGTGGTTTCAACATTGTCCACCAAGAACTTTATACGATTCCGCGTTGGATATGCTTCAATTACACTGTTACAAGTAAAATAGAACTTCTGTTGGAATACCATATAATAGTTAGGAGAAATGCTGCAAAAAAAGACTTGGGCGTTGGTTGTGTTCTTGAAAGTCATTGAGTCATAGAGTTGTACAGCATGGAAACAGACCCTTTGGTCCAATTGTGCCCTATCCTTTGAAACCTTCCTATTCATATACCCATCCAGATGCCTTTTAAATGTTATAATTGCACCAGCCTCCATCATTTCCTCTGGCAGCTCATTCCAGACATGCACCACCCTTTGTGTGAAAAAGTTGCCCTGTAGGTCCCTTTTATATCTTTCCTGTCTCACCTTAAACATATGCCCTCTTGTTTTGGACTCCCCTACCCTGGGGAAAAGACCTTGGCTATTCACCCTATCCACGCCTCTCATGATTTTACAAACTTCTATAAGATCATCTCTCAACTTCCAATGCTCCATGGAACATGGCCCCAGCCTATTCAGAATCTCCCTATAGCTGAAACCCTCCAACTCCAGCAACATCCTTGTAAGCAGAAGTTGCTGGAAAAGCTCAGCAGGCCTGGCAGCATTTGTGAAGAAAAGATCAGAGTTAACGTTTTGGGTCACCGTTAACTCTGATTTTTTTCTTCATAAATGCTGCCAGACCTGCTGAACTTTTTCAGCAACTTCTGTTTTTGTTCCTGATATGCAGCATCCGCAGTTCTTTTGGTTTTTATTTAACATCCTTGTAAATCTTTTCTGAACCGTTTCGAGTTTAACAACATCTTTTCTATAGCGGGGAGATCAAGTGTAAACTGATTTGATTTGGTTTGGTTTATTATTGTCACGTACTGAGATACTGAGAGAAGTATTGTTTTATGTGCAATAAGGGCAGATCATTCCATACAAAGTCTCCATACAAAGTACATCACAGTAACAGAACATATTGCAAAATATAGTGTTCTAGCCACAGAAAAGGTGCAGAGAGAGATCAACATTAGAAATTGAAAGGTCTGTTCAGCCTAATAACAGTGGGAAAGAAGCTGTTATGGAATCTGCTGGTTTGTGTATTCAAACTTTTGTACCTTCTGCCCTATGGAAAAGGGTGGAAGAGAGTATACCTGGGGTTTGAGAGGTGTTTGATTAAGTTGGTTGTTTTCATGAGGCAATGAGAAGTATAAATGGAGTCAATGGATGGAAGGTCAGATCAACTAATAGACCAGAGCAGGTGGATTCTCCTTTAAAAATACGATGCTGATTTGAGTAAAAGTGACAACAAAGTGTTTTGCGGAGTTACAGAAGGAATCTTGCCATCCTTACCCTGGTCTGCTTTTCTATGACTCCAATCCCACATCAACGTTGTTGACTCTTAACTGCCCTCTGAAATGGTGGAGCAAGCCACTCAGTTCAAGAGCAATTAGGGATGGGGAGCACAGTAACACACACATCTCATGAAAGAATAAAGAAGGAAAAAGGTCACCTCATCAAAATATTCACTCAAGTTTACCAGGTATGATCAACCCTTTAGAAATCCATGTTGAATCTTACCAATTAGCTAACGTTTTCAAGGTCAAAAACACCATCAGAAATTGCTAGAAAAACTCAGCAGGTTTGGCAGCATCCATGAAGAGAAAGCAGGAAATGTTATCTCTGCTTTCTCTCCACAGATGCTGCCAGACCTGCTGAGTTTTTCTAGCAATTTCTGATTTTGTTTCTGATTTCTAGCATCCATAGTTCTTTGATTTTCTCGTTTGAAGCTTTCAACATGTTCATTCTATCCTTCATTAGACGTTCTAGTAATTTCTTGTCAACACATATCAGCTAACCGGTCAACAATTCCCTGGAATTGTTTCTTCAGATTTCCTGAAGACTGGGGTGAAATGCACAATTTTCCAATCTGCAGGCTTCCTGAATTTCCTGAATCAAGATAACTTTGTACGATTAAACTTGGAACATCTATAATGTTCTCACCTATTTCTTTCAAACACTGCAATAGAAAGGATCTGGTACAACAATTTTTTATTTTAACTATACTATTCTTTTCTTCATCAGGGCTATTTTGCTCACATACATTTTAGGATGGCCCTGTGCCTATGCTGATCACATATAGATCATGTAAAGTCCACACCAATAACATTTATGACTATGTACAATCTATGAAATACAGGTATGGACTGTGTACAATCTATCTAGAACTCAAAAAGAACTAACTGAATTATAATGTCATACCTCACTTGCATAATGAATAAACTCTAATGACTCTTAAACTTTGAACTCAGAGCTAATGTTGTCAACGATTGCAAAACTATTTGCAGTTTGTCCCTCAGCAGAAATAGAAATTGATCTTAAATCAATGAATCTTTGTAGAATTTATACAAGGGCACAGAGGGTTAGGAGGAGGAGGTCATTTGGTCCTTCCAGCCTGCTCTGCCAATTGATGAGCTAATGGCGGATATGATTTTGCTCTTGACTCCACTTTCCTGTCTGCCGTTCATAATCCTTCAGTCCTTTGTCTATCAAAAATCTGGCTAACTAACCTGGAATAAAGATAAAGCCTCCACAGTCATCTTAACTGCCCTCTGAAATGGTGCAGCAAGCCTCTCAGTTCAAGGGTAAAAATTGAATATGATGCTGCTTGGCCTGCTGTGTTCATCCAGCTCTGCACCTTGTTGTCTCAGTTCAAGCGTAATTAGGGACGGGGAACACAGTAACACCCACATCCCATGAAAGAATAAAGAAGAAGGAAAAAAGGTCACCTCATCAAAATATTGACTTGGGTTTATCAGATATGATCAATCCTTTAGAAATCCATGTTGAATCTTACCAATCAGCAGACATTTTCAAGGTCAAAAACACAATCAGAAATTGTTGGAAAAACTCAGCAGCTCTGGCAGCATCCATGAAGAGAAAGCAGAAGGGACCCAGAATGTCAACCCTGCTTTCCAGGACCATAGGGATGCTCTCTCATTTAAGAGACGACTGGTGGTGGTTTAACCTGAGGGTCACCATGCCTCAGTCGGGGGGAGAACTTGAGAAGGATAATTCCTCATGGTAACCTCAGCTGGCACAGGAATTGAAAACACACTGTATGAGTGCGTGAGAGAGGGGAGGGACAGGGAGTGTGTATGTGTGAGGGAGAGAGAGAGAGAAAGAGAGAGAGTGTGTGTGTGTGTGTGTGTGTGTCTGTGGGTGTGTGTGTGTGTGTGTATGTGTGAGAGAGTGTGTGTGTGTGTGGGAGAGAGAGTGTACAGTGTGGTGGGGGTCACCTGTAGTGTGACACGAACCCAAGGTCCCAGTTGAGGCCGTACCCATGGGTACGGAACTTGGCTCTCAGCCTCTGCTCGGTGACTGCGTTGTTTTGTATCCCAAAGTCTGCTTAAACAAACACACACATATACACACACATACACACACATACATACACACACACATACACATAATGTCACCTCTTCTTTACACTGATAAAACCTTTAGTTCTCTCAGGACAGTGACTGGAAAGGAATTCATGGATTTACATATATATATTAATCAATTAGAACCTTCTAACTGATTAAAGATTTAACAGCATCTTAGGTTTGTTTAGTACATCCTCATCAGTGGAGTGACCTTTTGATCTTTTACTTATAAATTCTGTGTCTGATACTACCTCTCTCACTAATAACTGAAGAAGGAGTAAGACTCTGAAAGCTTGTGTTTTCAAATAAACCTGTTGGGCTATAAACTGGTGTCGTGTGATTCCTGACCTAGTCTTTAAAAGATATAAGTATGATGTAGGTTCCTCGCCTGCTATGTGCTGCAGCCAATGCTTCCGCCGAACTCCTGTGTTACAAATCTCCCACACAATAAGTACATTTATTTGCAATTAATGCGATGATGAACTTATGATAGCTACTTACATATTGGGCACAGATATGAGCAGCTTTATTGCCTTCTTCTTTTGCTGATTGACAGCGCGCCGCATTAAGAGAACAAATTTTGGAGTAGGTGAACAATCTTTGGCCAGGATGTAGTAGCAATCATTAAGTATTGTGTGTTTTAATTCATTGCCATCGAATGTAACAACTCGCTCACCCTCTGAAATACATTCTCCTGCAGAAATGAAAATTATAGAAAAGTTGGTCTCCAGAAAATTGTATCCCTAAGCTCCTGGCAGATTTGACCAATAATTCCATTGCCTTTTCTTTAGACAAGAAAACATAGAGTTTGAAGTAGGCCATTCAGCCCATCAAATCTGCTCCGCCATTCAATAAGATTATGGACGATCTGATAATCCTTAACTCCACCATCCTGCCATTTCCCTACCACCCTTGATTCCCTGACTAATTAAAAATCTGTCTCTCTCAGCCTTGAATATACTTAATAACCCAACCTCAACAATCCTCTGTGGTAAAGAATTCCATCTGTGCATTCAATTCAAAAGAGGCTGGATAGGCTGGGACTTTTTTTTCCTGGAGTGTAGGAGGCTGAGGGGTGACCTTATAGAGGTTTATAAAATCATGAGGGGCATAGATGAAGTGACTAGCCAAGGTAGGAGAATCCAAATCTACAGGATGTAGCTTTAAAGTGAGAGGGGAAGGAATTAAAAGAGACCTGAGGGGTAACTGTTTCACACAGAGTTTGGTGCGTATATGGAACAAGCTGCCAGAAGAAATGGTGGGGGCAGGTGCAATTAGAACATTTAAAAGACATTTGGACAGGAACAAGGATAGGAAAGGTTTGGAGGGATATGGGCCAAACACAAGCAAATGGGACTGGTATAATTTAGGCAAGCTGGTTGGCATGGTCGAGTTGGACTGAACATCTGTTTCTATGCTGTATGACTCTTGCAATTTAATCAATTTAATAAAACTCTTGCCATTACTGTCAAGTTTACAAGTAATAGAGCTGCTAGCAAACAGATCATGTACTATCATTGGCACAATTTAACACTATTGCTATTACTGGGATTTGGCTAAGTTATAGAATGTGAAAAAGGAGCACTCAGCCCATTGAGTCTGCACTGACCCTCTGAAGACCATCCCACCCAGACCCAGCCCCCCACCCTATCCTTAATCCCACATTTACATATTAATTGCTTTGCCATAGTGGGACTTGAACCCATGTCTTCAGAGCATTAGACTGAGCCACTTGATACTGGTCTAGTGATAGCACAAATATGCCATTTGGGTGGGATGTAGGCATGTGGTGTGGAATAAACAGGAATCTGTTGCCCTCATTCCTCTAGTCGGTATAAGTCATGTCTGTGGAAGATATTGTCACTGGAGCCTTGACAGATTACTGCAGTGGAACTTGTAGGTAGTGCACAATGTTATCACTGTGTGTTAATGTTAGGAAGTATGTGAATGTTTAAGGTGATAGATGGTGTGCCTACCATTATTTTAGAAACTTCTGCCAGTTCACTTCTTAACCTTCTCCCTTATGGAGGTGAGTGCTCCAGTATGATCAACCCTTTAAGACCATAAAGACCATCGGTAATAGGAACAGCAGTAAGCCATTGGGCCCCTCAAGCTTGCTCTGCCATTTAATAGGATCATGGTTGATCCAACACTCTTTACCACTTTCCTGTCCTTTCTCCATAACCTTCGATTCACCGACTGATTAAGAATCTATCTATCTCAGCCTTAAATATACACAAGGACTCTGCCCCCACATCTCTCTGTGACAAAGAGTTTCCAAGACTCAGAACCCTCTGAGAGAAGAAATTCCTTCTCATTTCAGTCTTAAAATGCTACCCCTCTTCTCTGAGACCATACCCTCTTGTCCCATTCTCTACCATAAGGGGAAACATCCTCTCAGCATGCTCCCTTTCAAAACACTTAAAAATCCTATATATTACAATTAGATCATCTCTCATTCTTCTAAACTTCAGTGAGTACAGTCCCAACCTGTTTAGCCTTTCTGAGAAAGGGTCACACAGATGTTGCCAGACCTGCTGAGCTTTTCCAGCAATCTCTATTTTTGTTTCTGATTTACAGCATCTGCAGTTCTTTCAATTTTTATTCTGTTTATTCTTTGCATCTAAGACAGCCCCTTTATAGCAGGGATCATCCTAGTGAATATTCTCTGAACTGCCATTATTGAAATGATGTCTTTTCTTTCATGTGGGGATAAAACTGCACACAGTACTCCAGATGTGATCTCAGCAGCACCGTGTCCAGTTGCAGTAAGGTTCCCTACTCTTACACTCCAACCCCCTGAAATAAGGGCCAACATTCCATTAGCCTTCCTGATTCCCTGCTGCATCTGTGTGCTAGTTTGTCTGAATGTTACAACCTCTCTGTTGCAGTATCATTGTCATAAACCTTATTTGCTGTGATAACAAGGTGTAGAGCTGGATGAACACAGCAGGCCAAGCAGCATCAGAGGAGCAGGAAGGCTGACGTTTTGGGCCTAGACCCTTCTTCGGAAATCCCTTCTTCAGAAATTATTTGCTGTGATATCTTTTATGGAACATGGAGACCAGAATTATATACAGTACTCCGAGTGTGAAGTTACCAAGGTTGATGGTGTAAACGTTTTTTTTTGCATCTTCTCATTCCATAATCCTTCTGAAGTATGATGGTAAGATCTGTGCATTCAATATGGTTCAGGCAGAGTTCTATATAATTTGAATGCAACTTCACTGATATTCAATTCAAAAGGCTCTTAAGATGCTTTTTCTGATGAAGGGTCTAGGCCCGAAACGTCAGCCTCTCTGCTCCTATGACGCTGCTTGGCCTGCTGTGTTCATCCAGCCCTGCACCTTGTTGTCTCGGATTCTCCAGCATCTGCAGTTCCTACTCTCTCTTAAGATGCTTCAAATAGTTTTAGATTCACAGAATTGTTACAGTGCAGAAGGAAGCCATTCAGCCCATCAGGTGTATCCTAGTTCTATTACTAGGGCCAATTTCCCACCTTTTCCCCATGTCCCTGCACACCATTTCTATCCTAAAACCATCCAATTCCCTCTTGAATGTCTCAATTGAACCGGCCCCGACCATATTTTCCAGTCAGTGCATTCCAGACCAAAATTAATCACTGAATGATATCTTTTTATATCTCACATCTCCTTTCCTTCACTTGCGTATCACTTTAAATCTAGGCCCTCTTGTTATTGTCACTTTTACATATTTGACAGATGCTACAGACGCAAATTGCTCTTGCGCATTAACATAACATGAAAAATCTAGCCTTTCATTTCTGTAAACCACTGTCGCACTTCAAATTTGCAGAAACATTAGATGTTCTAAAGAAGAAAAGAGCAGGCTTTAATTCAACCACCCCCACTCCCATTGGAGAAGCCACATTTACATATGACACCTTATCGAAATTATAGAATCTCATGAGCTGTGCTTCCTTGAAAGAATTCTCTTCACTTGGACAAGTGACATTATTGAGCTAACTCTTTGATTCTCCAAGTACCTTTTCCTCAATCAACACATGACAGCATGAACAATGGTGAGTAATACTTTTCTTTGTGGCTTTTTCAACATAAAATTATATTTCTTCTTGCAATCATCATTCATATAGGTGGATGGGCATCTTGTCTGTTTGGTTATGTGTAGATTCAGGATCAACAATCCACAAGTGTGGGATAAGCTGAATTTCAAGCAAACTGCCAAATCAGTACATGAATTGAGCCCATGCCATTGGTTTAATTCTGCATCACACTCGACTCTATCCAACTAGCCAAATGAGCTAACCAGCTCCCAACATATTGACCTCCTTAATAATAAAATAAGATTAGAAAGGGGAGGCCTAGTGGTTAATCTAGAGACGCAGCTAATGTTCTGGGGACCCAGGTTCAAATCCCAGCACGGCAGATGGTGGAATTTGAATTCAATAAAAGTCTGGAATCAAGAGTCTAATGATGATTGTGAACTGATTGTGAGGGAAATCCCATTTGGTTCACCAATGCTGTTTAGGGAAGGTAACTGCTGTCCTAACTGACTCTAGATCCACAGCAATGTGGTTGAATCCAATGTGCCCCCTCAAAAATAGCCTAGCAAGCCGCTCAGTTGAGATTCTTGTGGTGCAGTGGTAGTGTCTCCACCTCTGAGCCAGGAGGCCTTAGTTCAATTCTACTCCAGTTTGCAACAACATCTCTGAACAGGTTGATTATGGAAACATCTTAATTAAGAGCACAGATCAGGTGAAATCTGAAGCATGCAGAAAGTTCACGGTAGATATAATAATTACGTTGGTTCATCGTCAGTAGCAGCTGTGGTATTTCACTGATGCTTTTAAACCCTTTCGTCCGAATGACTGGGGTCATTGGTTGAACATGCAGTGGCAATGGAAGCTCGAAGCCTTGGTAATAGATTGTTAACTGGCAACAAAACAACGAGATTCACTGTTATAAAGATGTAACAACTCTCAAATTAAGACCAAGTGAATTGAAGCACTGTTTGATAAAATTAAATAAAGATTGTCATACCCTGGGTAGTTTAACAATTGTATCGATGGTCCATGGTGATGTTAGGGCTATCAGTTGCGTGATCTGATGAGAAGGATTACTTTTGAATTTATTGGAAAATCCCAATAGAAAAGCAAGTCCAGATCCGATCCTGGTGTAAAAGATCATTACCTTAATTTTATAGATAGTGCAAATGGAAAGCAGGAAAGTAAGACAATATATAACACACCACTTACACCCTTCCACCAGATATCATTGCAGCAGGAATTTCTGACCACTGAATTTTAATTTTCATAGCTGGATGGTCTGCAAGATGTCCCAATGATGCCTCATAAGATATTTTAAACTTCTGGCAATCTTCACCCCATCTGAACATTAACTAGGAAATTTAAAAAGACATTGTCACACTCAGTGAGATATGAACATAGAACATAGAACAGCATAGCACAGGAACAGGCCCTTCAGCCCACATTTCTGTGCCAACCATGATGCCATTCTAAACTAATCCCATCTGCCTGCACATATGTATCCCTCTGATCCCTGCCTGTTCATGTGTTTATCTAACCTGTGCGTCTGACTTGCATCAGAAAGGGTGCTCCCCACCCTTCCTCCCCCAAATGATGAGGGGACATCACATCCAGTCTGGTTGGAGGCCTGAGAGTCTGTCCAATGTCTGTAGGTTTCAAGCAGGCAGGTCTCCATCTTGGGTTAATGGAACTTCCTTGACATAGACCAGGGTGAGCTAGATGGCCACAAAAGCAAAGTTGCTGGAAAAGCTCAGCAGATCTGGCAGTATCTGTGAAGGAGAAAACAGAGTTAACGTTTTGGGTCCAGTGACCCTTCCTCAGAACTGAGTTAGATGAGCTAGATGGCATTGTCTCTGCTGGGGGCTCAACCTTACAGGCAGGAACAACATCAACATGTGGAGAGCGACAAAACATCCATCTTGGAATGTACCTCGTCTCCACTCCAATTCCTGATGTCTCTGCCAAGCCTGTGACAAACAATCATGCAAGAAAGAGCAGAATTTCCATCTGAATATCTGTAGAGTGCTTCAGAGAGAGTGTATGGAAGATGTCTACATTTTAATGGATTAGAAACAGGTTTTGATGAAAACACATTAAGAGAAACCATCCTGCGAGCAGGAGGGCTGGCAACTAGAGGACCTGGATTTAAGACCTTGTGATCCACTCTGCCTGTCTCACACAACAGGTTAGCAGCAGCAGAATCCTGTGGTTGTTGGAAAATTGAAACAAAAACAGAGAATGCTGAAGAAACTCAGCAGGTCTGGCAGCCTTTGTAGAGACACAAACATTTTGAATCTGGTTTCACTCTTCTTCAGAACTGAAGAAATGGATGAAAGCTTTGAAAAAGAGTTGAATTGGATCTGAAACATTAACTGCATTTCTCTCTCCAAAGCTGCAGCCAGACATGCTGAGTTTCTCCAGCACTGTCTGTGCTTGCTCCGCTCCACGGAATGCTGTGTTGAGGAGGCTGGAAATGTGGATCATTTGTTTTAACAATGTGTTGTTGTGACCTGGGTGTGTTACCTATCCAGTCAGTGGAATAAGATTCAAATAGATTTTTTTTTCCCAAAAGGGATTCCTGTAAAGGTGTGAGAAGCAAAACATTTTCAGAGGCAATGGGGAGAAGACAGGAGAAGGTGTGACAAATTGCAGAGCTCTTTCAAATAGCTGGCAGAGGCACAATGGACCAAATGATCTCCTTCTGTGATTTACCATTTGATGATTTTTACATTACCAATGCTTTGTGTGCTTTCAGGATTACAGCATCAGCACACATTTTCCAGTTGCTGTCTTCCTTCAGTTCAACAACTCGTAGATGTATTCTAGGCCTGCCATCTGAACTTTCCATTGATCCTGTGAGCTGATACCCTTGCTGTTTGCCATCAGTCCTTTTTGCTTGAGCAAGGATGGTGAGTGACGGTGTGCCTATATCTCCAATGAGATTACTCTAGAACCACAAACAAATATTAATATAAAATGAATAACAAGATGCAGGATGAGGTTATCCAGCCCCTCAGAACCTGCTCCTCTGTCAGGTGTCATGTGACTTCTGACTTTGTCTACCCTGTACAGCACTGACATCTCCACATCATGGCCCCCTTAATTAGTTGTATAGCTAATCTATATCTTTAACTCCACCCAATCACCTTGGCCTGTACCCATTAACCACATTATCTGCCAAAAATCTGGCAATTTCAGCTTGAAAATTTCAACTGACCACACTCTCAGCAGCCTTTCTGAGGCAGTATGCTCCAGATTTCCACTCTCCTTTCTGTGAGGATGTGCTCCCTAAATAATCCAGCGTGAATTTTAAGGCACTGTCCCCTTGTTTTGGACTCTCCTCAGCTGAGGAAACAATTATTCTCTTTCTACTGTACCTGATTTAGTTTTCTTTACCCCACTTCATTCATTCACAGGATGAGAGTGTCGCTGGCCAGGCAGCATTTATTGCCCATCCCTAATTACCCAGAGGGCAGTTAAGAGTCAACCACCTTGCTGTGGCTCTGGAGTCACATATAGACCAGACCACGTAAGGATAGCAGCTTCCTTCCCTAAAGAGCATTAGTGAACCAGATGGGATTTCCCTGATAATCGGCAATGGGTTCATGGTCATCATTAAACTCTTAATTCCAGATACTTATCGAATTCAAATTCCACCATCTGTCCATTGACAATACCACTAAGTCATTGTCTCCCTCCATTTATCGAAATGCTTGCACTGGATCATCCCTCGATTGCTGAAACACATGGAAATATACTCCTATCCTCAGCAAAGTCTCTCATGTAATCTAACCCCTTCATGTGCAGATACATTTTGATGAATCTGCACTACACCCACTCCAAAGCTAGTACAATGAAAACAATTTAAACAGAGACCTGCACAAATGTACCCAACACTATGCATGAAAAATATGTCAGAGGCACTCTCAACTCTAGACATGGAAACCTGTGAACTACAGGCAGCTTCCAATGCAAGAAATCCTTTCACTCTGTTCAGATCAGCATTGTCTTCCCTTGAAATTTGCTTCCTTGCTGCCTGCACTCCTCATGATATTGGTCTTTGCCAGTTATTGTGAAACAAATGTCAGTTTTCTGGAAGAAGTAGGCGTCTTGGAATGGAAGACACTTTACCCAGAATGCACTGAAGCATAGAAATTGCTCTATCTGCAGGACTGGATGCTTGGAATACTACATCCGAGGGTTAGAGTGCTTTATCGGCCACAAGGCAAGAAACTTCAAATTTTATTAAACATCATTATACTATATTCAATAACCATTTTGAAAGAAGGAAAAAGCCTGTATTGCAGTTCCTAAGGTGCGAGCGACGTGCAGACTTCACTAATTATCATTCTTAAGGTATTGTGCCTGAAGGCAGCACTCCAGACGATGTTATAACCAGAGTTTTGTAGATTGAAAATAATTTATGCTCCTTTGCACTCACAAAAGATGAAGACTGAGAGCAATAAATAAAAGCCTGCTGCTCAGAAGGCAGTCTGCTGTTATGGCTACACTGTCTGAATTGATGTTTGCTACTTGGCTTAATTCCAACAGATTGTCTTTGGCTGGTCTGTTGAAGTTGCAAAGTGAAAATGACAGATTTATTTTCTGAAGAATGTGGGAACATAAGAAATAGGAGCAGCAGTGGGCTATTCTGCCCCTCGAGCCCGCATTCTGTACAATTACGACTGATCTGTCTCTGGCTTCAATCATCTTTCCTGCCATTTCTTCATATATCTCAACTCCATGATATTTTAGAAAAAAACCACTTTACCTCCTGTTTAAATATTTTCTGTGATCTGGCCTATGCAACTTTCTGAGATGGAGAATCCAGACATTTGCTACTCTCTGGGAGAAGAAATTCCCCTGCATCTCAGTTTTAAATTAGCTTCCCCTTATTTCATAGCCATGTCCCCAGTTCTGATTCCTGCATGAGTGGAAACGTCTTCTTCACATTTTCCTGAAATAACTTCACAGAGGCCAGTACGCCATCACGCAGTCACCCTTTATTTACATGTGGAGAGTCCATGACACTGATCCAGCTTCTTCAGAACCAGCTCTCAGAGTGCACAGGATGTCTGACACTCCTGTTTATATCTGTCAGCCAGGGCTCCCTGAGTGGACCAGATTAACAGCCCCAAACAGGGAACTCATATTCTATGAGATCCACCTGGCTGACCTCGTTACAATCACTACATCCCTCCATGTCTGAGTCTGAGGATATAGCCTGGTTCATTCTTTTGTAACTCCTCCTGGGGCCTTTTAGCACTGGATCAGGTTCCTCCATCTCTGTGCTGATATGGATGGTGTGTAATATGTAGTAAGCATAGAAACATAGAAGATAGGAGCAAGAAGTGGCCATTTGGCCCTTCGAGCCCACTCTACCATTCATCACAAATCACGGCTGATTGTCCAACTCAACAGCCTAATCCTGCTTTCTCCCCATAACTTTTGATCCGATTCATCTCAAGTGCTATATCTAGCCAATTCTTTAATACATTCAATGTTTTGGCATCAACTATTTCCTGTGGTAATGAATTTCACAGGCTCACCACTCTTTGGGTGAAGAAATGTCTCTTCATCCTTATTGGTCTACCCCAAATCCTCAGACTGTGACCCCTAGTTCTGGACACACCCACCATCGGGAACATCCTCCCTGCATCTACCCTGTCCAGTCCTGTTAGAATTTTATAAATCTCTATGAGATTCCCCCCTGATTCGTCTGAACTCCAGTGAAAACAATCCTAACCTATTCAATCTCTCCTCATATGTCAGACTCGCCATCCCCGGAATCAGCCTGGTAAACCTTCGCTGCACTCCCTCGAGAGCAAGAACATCCTTCCTCAGAAAAGGAGACCAAAACTGCACACAATATTCTAGGTGTGGCCTCACCAAGGCCTTGTACAACTGCACCAACACATCCCTGCCCCTGTACTCAAAACCTCTCGCAATGAAGACCAACATACCATTTACCTTCTTTACCACCTGCTGCACCTGCAGCTTACCTTCAGCAACTGGTACACAAGGACTCCCCTCTCCCAGTTTGCAGCCTGTCAGGTATTAGTCTGCCTTCTTGTTTTTGCTTCCAAAGTTAATAACTTTACATTTATCCAAATTATACTGCATCTGCCATTATTTTGCCCACTCATCCAACCTGTCCAGATCATGCTGAAGGATCTCTGCATCCTCGTCACAGTTCACCCCCCAACACAACTTGGTTCCCTCATCCAAATCATTAATATATATTGTGAATAGCTGGGGTCCCAGCACCGATCCCTGTGATACCCACTAGTTATTGCCTGCCAATTTGAAAAGGACCCATTAATTTCTACATATAAACCAAAAGAACTGCAGATGCTGTAAATCAGGAAGAAAAACAGAAGTTTCTGGAAAAGCTCAGCAGGTCTAGCAGCATCTGTGAAGAAAAAATCAGAGTTAACATTTCGGAGAATGGTCAGACCTGCTGAGATTTTCCAGCAACTTCTGTTTTTGTTCCATTAATTTATACTATTTTTTTCCCTCTCTGCCAACCAGTTTTCTATCCATCTTAATACAATTCCTCAAATCCCATGCGTTTTAATCTTGCACGGTAATCTCTTATGCAGGACTTTGTCAAATGCTTCTCTGAAAGTCCAAATAAACCACATCGACTGGCTCCTCCTTGTCAACTCTACTAGTTACATCTTCACAGAATTCCAACAGATTTGTCAAGCAATATTCCCCTTCATAAATCCAAGCTAACTTTATTTGATCCTGCCAGTGCTTCCTAAATGCTCTGCTATAAAGTCCTTGATATGGATTTGAGAATTTTCCCCACGACCAATATTAGGCTTACCAGTCTATAATTCCCTGTTTTCTCTCTACTTCCCTTTTTGAATATTGGAGTGACATTAGCCACTCTCCAATCTGCAGGGATTGTTCCAGAGTCTACAGAATCCTGGAAGATGACCACCAATGCATCCACTATTTCTAGAGCTACTTCCTTAAGTAGTCTTGGATGTAGATTATCAGGTCTTTGGGATTTATCAGCTTTCAATCCCAACAATTTTCCCAGCACCATTTCTTTACTAATATTGATCTCCCTCAGCTCTACCCTCTCACTAAATCTTGCATTCTCCAATATTTCTAGTATCTGATTTGTGTCCTGTTTTGTGAAGACAGAACTAAAATATGTACTCACTTTCTCAGCACTTTTCTTTGTCCACTTTTATACATTCCCCCGCTTCTGTCTGTAGGAGATTAACATTTGTCTTCACCAATCTCTTGCCTATAGCTCAAAACCTCCAACCCTGGCAACGTCCTTGTAAATCTTTTCTGAACTCTTTCAAGTTTCACAACATGCTTCCTAAAGCAGGGAGACCAGAACTGAACACAGTATTCCAAAAGTGGACCAACCAATGTCCAGTACAGCCACAACATGACCTCCCAATTTCTATACTCAATGCACTAACCAATAAAGGCAAGTGTACCAAATGCCTTCTTCACTATGCTGTCTACCTGTGATTCCACTTTCTAGGAACTATGAACCAACACCCCAAAATCTCTTTGGGGGTGACATATAAAGTTTGGGCATGTGCGAAGGTCCTAAATAAGCACATTGACCATATGAAAGCTGCAAACTCACAAACAGTGCTGGAGCAAAACCTGGTGTAGCAGTGGTGAAGAAGGTTACCTCAAGTCGATTGGCCATGCTAAATTACACATAGTGTTCAGGGGTGTATAAGTTAGATGTGTTAGCCATGGGAAATGCAGGGTTACAGGGATAGAGTTGGGGACTGGGTCTGAATAGGATGCCCATTGGAGGGTCAATGTGGAGTCAATGGGCCAAATGGCCTGTTTCCACACTGTAGGGATTCTATAAAAATAACTTTGATCAGATAGGCCAAAGGGCTGAGGAGTGGCACATAGACTTTAATTTAAATAAATGTGAGGTGCTGCATTTTGGTAAGATAAATCAGGACAGGACTTACACACTAAACAGTAAGGTCCTGGACCTGACCTCACATTGACTATGCCTCTTACCCATACATGGCCATTCTCATGGTTCCTAGACCAAACTTCATCCCTGAAGTAAACTGTCTCTCTCACTTAGCATCTTGTGTCCGGCTTTGGCATTCCTGAGCCGTTTCATCCTCCCTGCCACCAGGATCGGGAAGATTAGATTTATACTGGCCTGGAGTCTTTCCTCCATTAGCAACTCAGCTGGAGATATCCCTGTAGTGCTTGAGGGGTGGGTCTATAAACAAATAAGAATCATGACAGTTTGCTATTGAGTGAAGCTGTAAGCTGTTTCTTTAAGCTTTCCTTCAAAGTTTGGAAAGTTCTTTCTGCCAAACCTTCGAATGATGGATGGTATGGAGCTGGCCTTATATGTCGAATGCCATTCGACTTTAGGAAATACTCAAATTGCCTGCTATTAGACAATGGCCCCTTATTTGGGACCAACACTTCTGCGATTCCATGTATTGCAAAAGATACGTGCAGTTTTTCTATCTTTGTCCCTGGGTTTGACGAATGAACTCAATGCATGTCCAGCCTCTTTGAGAGGACGTCCACAATGACTAAGAACATTGATCCCATGAAGGGACCTACATAGTCAACATGTAGCCGAGTTCGGGGTTTACCCGGCCATTCCCATGAATGTGGGGGAGCTGCAGGCAGTAATTTCTGTCCTTGTTGACACTCCGGGCACTGCCCCACCAATGTGGCTATGTCAGCGACTAATCCTGGCCACCAGACATAACTACCCACCAACATCTTCATTTTAGAAACCCCTGGATGACCCTGGTGGCTTTCAGCCAGTATCTGGTGGTGAGCTTTGCTCAGGACAATCACTCTTGCTCCCCATAATAATGTGCCGTCCTCTACTGTGATCTGGTCTCTCCGGGTCCAAATAGGTTTCAATTCTGTTTGTGGCCATTTGGTTTCCCTCATCACCACCAGCTGTTTCAGTGTTGCCAGGACCAGATCTTTCTGCATCCAAAGTCTGGTATTGTCAGCTGTGACTGGAAATGTGTCGAGAAAATTTAAAACTACTACAGATTAGTTCAGTAGTGGTACCATCGGTCATGTATCTCCTGGCAGGAGGAGGCTTAATGCAGCTGCATTCGCTACTTGGCCTTCCGGTCAGAGTTCCAACTTGTAATAATATGCACTTAGTATTAGAATCCACCGCTGAATTTTGCCTGAAGCCACTGCCTTGTCCTCTTTAAGTAGACCTAGCAGGGGTTTATAGTCCATTATTGTTACAAGTTTACATCCGTAATGGCATTAGTGGAACTTCCTGACTCCAAATATGACCGCCAAACCTTCCTTCTCTATCTGGGCATATTCATGCTCAGCATTAACTAAAGTCCTGGGTGCATATGCTGTTGGGCGTTCCTCTCCTTTGGGTCACCTATGAGCTAATACTACCCCGTTGCCTTATGGGGAAGCACTGCATGTCAATGCCAGATCACACTTGGGATCATAGTGTGCCAATACCTTACAGAATGATGACTGTTTCTTCACTTCCCTGAAGGCCTTGCTTGGCTATGTGACCCTTTTTTTAAGATTGATATAAAGGAGCCAGAATGGAGGCCAAATTGTGTATGAACTTTCCATAATTATTCACCAGTCTGAAGATAGACCAAAGCTCTGGTACCGAAACGTCAGCTTTCCTGCTCCTCAAATGCTGCCTGGCCTGCTGTGTTCCTCCAGCTCCACACTGTGTTATCTAAACTCTGGTACAGATATCTTCCAATAAGAGTAACCCAGTCCTGTTGACTCTGTAACTGAGGTAGGTCACTTAGGGTGCTTGCAACATGCATTTTTCCATTCTAAGGCATATGCCAGTCTGGTAGAAACATCTAAGGACTATTTTCAAGTTCTCTAAGTGCTCCATATTGGTCTTCCCTGTTACTGGCACATCATTTAGGTAAACGGTGACCTAGGGTGGACAGGCTGACGATATCCCAAATGGCAGTCTTGTATATTGGTACAAACCCTTATGGGAATTAATTGTAGCATACTTCTGGGAATGCTCATCCAACCACAATTACAGATACAAATGGCTCATCTCCAGCTGCATGAAGGTCAGCCCCCACTGCTAGCTTTGCGTATAAATCCTCGATATGAGGGATTGTGTGTTTATCCAACTGCGAGAAGCAGTTTACCATTTGGTTAAAATCCCCACAGAGGCAAACTGACCTATCGGGTTTGACAACCGGTACAACTGGTGCTGCCCATTCTGCAAACTGGACAGGTTTGATGATTCCTTCACTTTCTAGCCTCCTGATTTCTGCCTATACTTTTGCTCATAAGGCAAAAGGCACAGGACGGGCCTTGCAGAATCATGGAATTGCTTCCTGGTTAATATGCAGGGTGGCTTTGTCACCTTTGATAGTCCCTAGACCTTCCTGAAAAAACTTCTAGGTACTTAATTAGGACTTGACTCTGGCAGCCATCTTCTAATATAAAAATGTTGAGCCAATCTAGGTGAATCTTCCCCAGCCATTTTTGCCACATCAAGCTTGGGCCCAAAACTTTTACAGCTGCTTTTAATTAGAAAATGGAACCAAATTTGACTCTTAATCTGTAAGGTATTTCTGGTATAGGTTCTCAGTCTAGCTGAGGTCTTGCACAAATTTAACGATTGGAGTCCAGACGAATTTTGTTAATGATTGGTTCTGCGATAACTGTTACAGCCGTACCAATATCGATCTCCAGTAGAAGCAGGTGAAAATTTAACCAGATGTTTATTTTGATTGGTTCTGATTTGGATGCTGCTAAGCAATTTAACTGTTCCAAACCAGATGTAAGTTATTTTACAGGGTGTGCACTCTCCTGGATACCAGCCTATACGTTCTCTTCCCTGATTTAGTCCTAATGGGACTCTCTTGCTGTGTCGAGTCCACATACCAGCAGCAGCTACAATGGCTTGATCTTGAAGAAAATGTCAACAGTTTGGCCAAGACTTGGCCTTGTTTTGGGGTTTTGCTGTGGGCTGCCCTGGAGTCCCTCTGTTCTGGACATGTCCTGAGTGAAGCTATGCAATTGTCTTCACTTGAGTGGTCCCCCAAGCTCAGTCAGACTGGTGAGGGTGTCCACTTCCATCGGAATACGCTACAACTTATATGCTCCACTTAGTACATTCTCCAATGACAAAGCCAGTTGTTGTGCCTGTTTGAAGTCCAGTTGGACTTCAGCTAGTAGGCACTTTTGCGTGGTTACATCATAAATCTCACACACAAAATGGTTTCTCAGCATCTCATTAAAGGTTAAACCAAAGTCACATACCTCAGACAGTTGTCTGAACCTAGTCAAAAATCCCAATACTGACTTCCCTGGTTCTCAAATTACTGAGTAAAACTGATAGCATCTCAGAATTAGAGGAGACTTGGCATTTTAATATTCTTTAGCTAATTCCATCAAATGTTTTAGTGTCTGGTGCCTCAAGGAAAGTTAGGCTCCTAACAACCAAAAAAGCTGCAGGTCCACAAGCTGTCAGAAGAATTACTCATCGCTTTTCATCTGCCCCAATGTCATTTGTCTGGAAAAAAAAACACACTCTTTCCACATACTGGGCTCAGTCTTTGATTACTGGATTGAATGAGTCAAGCTTCCCAAATAATGTTCTGATGCCAGAAATGCTTACCCCAACTCAAAGTTGACTGTTGTGAGTGAATTTCTTCAGGAGCATGCTTATCTCTCATCGCCAATGAAATAACTCCCCAGAGGCTGGTATCCTATCACCAAGTCACCCTTTATTTACACGTGGTAAGTCATTGACACTGATACAGTTCCCTCAGAGCCAGCTCTCAGAGTGAGCAAGATGTCTGACACTCCTGGACCAAGTGAAGAGCCCAAGTCTGGGAACTCAGTTTCAATGATGCCCACCTGGCTGACCTTATTACAATTGCTACACTTTGCTGTCAAGCCCACTCAGAATCTTATCTGTTTCAATAGATCACTACTCATTCTTCTAAAATGTCAAGAATAAAGGCCTAATCTGTCTAGCTGCTCTTGATATGTCAACTCCTTCATCCCAGGAATCAGCCTAGTTTTTCTTTATTCAATCTATGGGACATGGACATTGCTAGCTGGGCCAGCATTTATTACCCATTCTTAGCTGCCCTTGAGAAAGTAGTAATGAGCTGCCTTCTTGAAACGCTGCAGTGGGAGACGATGGCCTAGTGGTATTATCACTGGACTATTACTCCAGAGACCCAGAGAATGTTCTGGGGACCTGGGTTCAAATCCCACCATGGCAGATGGAGGAATTTGAATTCAGTAAATATCTGGAATTAACAATCTAATGATGACTGTGAATCCATTGTCGATTGTTGGAAAAACACATCTGGTTCACTAATGTCCTTTAGGGAAGGAAACTGCCATCCTTACCTGGTCTGGCCTACATGTGACTCTAGACCCACAGCAATGTGGTTGACTCTTAACTGCCCTCTGGGCAATAAATGCTGCCTAGCCAGTGATGCCCTCATCCTGTGAATGAATAAAGAAAAAAAAAAGTCTATATGCTGTAGATTGATCCATAATGCCCTTAGTACTCATCTCGGCCCTCAGTCTCCACAGTATTCTTTAGGGAGCGAGTTTCAGTTTTTTGACCCAGAGACAGTGAAGGAATGAAGATATATTTTCAGGTCAGGGTGGCTTGGAGGGGAATTTGCAGGTGGTGGTGCTCCCATATGTTTGATGCCCTTCTAGATGGAAGTGGTCTTGGGTTTGGAAAGCACTATCTGAGGATCTTAGGTGAATTTCTGTAGTGCATCTTGTAGATAGTACACGCTGCTGTTACTGAGTGTCGGTGGTGGAGGGAGTGGATGCTTGTGGATGTAGTGCCAATCAAGCGGGCTGCTTTGTCCTGGATGGTGTCAAGCTTCTTGAATGCTGTTGGAGCTGCACTCATCCAGGCAAGTGGGGAGTATTCCATCACAGTCCTGACTTGTGCCTTGTAGATGGTAGACAGGCTTTGGGGAATCATGAAGTAAGTCACTCTCCACAGTATTCCTAACCTGTGACTTCCTCCTGTCACCACTGTGTTTATGTGTTTATCTGTTTCTGTATAATGTTGATCAAAGGATAAATATTGTCCTGGACACTCAGGATAATCCCAATAACTTTCATGCACAAGGGATCTTTTACAACTACCTGAGAGGGCAGACTCAAGGGCCAGACAACACCTCATGGGAGTGTTAACCTAGATTAAGTGTTGCCCAGTGAGAGTACACAATGAAGAAAAATAATTTTGAAAGATCACAGCAGAATATTCTTACCTTAACCTTTCCAACTGACTTGAACTTAATATCCATGAGGTCCTGGTTCATTCTCTGTAAAACACATATTTTTATAAAATAATGTCAGTCACAGTTTTCCACAGAATCCATCAAATTGTAGTGATGTTTTAATCAGCTCCACAATGCTACATAGAAATTGATGGTAAAACCGTTCGATATCAATAAGGCCTAGATTTCCTAATCCTGCTCAAGGCAGCTGTGGTAGAATCTCTGGCTGTTACTCTGATCAAGTCTATGGTCTTCATTCAGCTTCCAGATACGGGCTTCATGGGCTGTTGGCAAAGCCATCAGGAGTGAACTCAACTTTACTTTGGAAAAATGAGGGTTGGAAATTGCATGACAAGGGCATAACAACATTTTTTCTGCACCCTATTCAACCCTTAGACCAGATAAAATCTGGTGTGTACTGGCGGCTGATGTGGGAGAATGATAGAGGAGGCCATGACTGGGCCTTCTTCTTCCTTCCAGTCACCTTGAGAAGTAGCAACATCTATGAGATTCGTACCAGTGCCTATGACCAATGGGTCCTCCAGTACAATGGAATTCAGGCCTCAGCTTACTGTTGGAGCCAAATTACAGTCCATGAGGAACCCAGCTAACCATTAGTCTCCCTGCTGGGGGCCTGGCTACAAAGCAGCGGGAAATAGAGGGAACTTAAGATCAAGGTGGCAAAAGGCTTCACATTTTCCTGCCACGATGTGTATCCATGTAAGGTTTGGGTGGGTGGTGGTGGGTTGGGGGGGGAGGGGGAGGGGGTCAATTCAGTCTTAAACATAATCTCAAATAAACCAATCAACTTAAGGTTAAGAGTCTTTATAGTTTGAAATGCTGAAATAAGGATGAAGATTTGTTCACGTCAAATCACAACAAACACCGCTAATTCAAATAACAGACAAGCTAGATGCAGGAAGGATCCATTTCCTGCTTAGAGAGTCTAGAATCAGAGGACAGGATACAGAGCAGGTCGTTTAGGCCTGCTCTGGAGCATGGTACAGACATTTGCACAAATGTAATGTTCAGTTAACCATATTAGATGCAATAGGCATACTGCAATGAGATCAACTTAAGCCTGAACACTGTAGCAGTTGGCTAGTGGCAGAATAGGATGACTGTGATTGATTTCACAATATCTGGTGCCACGGCTATGCTTGCTGTGTTTATTTATAGTCACTATAATGAGGTCCAGGATAGATGGCTGGATTAAACTTGGTCTTTGTAGGCTCTCAAACATTTGTTCAACATGGTTGGTTGTGGGCCTTGATTTGAATATGTGCATTTATCACTACTGCCCTCCCTCTGTTGTATATTAGTCCTTGAAAGTGTGCAATTACTGGGAATGGAACTAAAGATGTTTAAATAGTCACATGACACCAGGTTATAGTCCAACAGTTTTATTTAAAATCACAAACTTTCAGAACATTGCTCCTCCAACAGGTGAAGTGGAGGGAGGCACACAGGCACAGAATATATAGACGCAGAGATAATGACAAGATAATTCCAGGTAATTAAGAGTATCAACAGTATCTACTCGCACTATTTACACTTATCTATTGACACGCTTAATTACCTGCAATTTTTGTACCATTTATCTCTCTGCCTATATGTTCTGCGCCTGTGCACCTCCCTCTACTTCACCTGACAAAGGAGCAGCACTCAGAAAGCTTGTGATTTTAAATAATCTTGTTGGATTGTAACCTGGTGTCGTGTAACTTCTGATTTTGTCCACCCCAGTTCAGTATTGACATCTCCACATGATGTTTAAATGGGAAGAGAATGCATCAGCATTTCTGGGAGGCATTAACAAATTTGGGGATCATACTTGTAGGAGACACGTGTTGTCATTAATGCTAAACTTTATGGTTCAATTATTTTAAAACATTGTCTTTAACATAAGATAGAACAAAACATCCTGAAAAGATGGATAGGAAAGTCATGATAAACATCTCAACTTGGAGACATCCCTACATGGTGATTTGATTTGATTTGATTTGGGAGATGGAAGTGGTCATAGGTTTGGAAAGTGCTGTCTGAGGATCCTTGGTGAATTTCTGCAGTGCATCTTGTAGATAGTACACACTGCTGCTACTGAGTGTCGGTGGTGGAATGAGTGGATGTTTGTGGATATAATGGCAAGCAAGCGGGCTGCTTTGTTTCAAATGTTTTCAAATGTCTTGAGTGTTGGAACTGTACCCATCCAGGTGAGGAGTATTCTATTACACTCCTGACTTGTGTCTTGTAGATGGCGGGCAGGCTTTGGGGAGTCAGGAGGTGATTTACTTGCTGAAGTATTCTTAACCTCTGCCCTGCTCCTGTAGCCACTGTATTTATATGGCTAATGGAGTTGAATTTCTGATCAATAGTGAACCCCAGGATGTTAATAGTGGAGGATTCAGTGATCCTAACACCATTGAATGTCAAGGGGTGGTGGTTAGCTTGCCTCTGATTGGATATGGTCATAGCCTGGATTTGTGTGGCATGAATGTTGCTTACCATTTGTCAGTCCTGTACTGGATATTGTCCAGGTCACGTTGTATTTGAACATAAACTGCTGATCTGTGCTGATTTTTATTTTTCTTGTTAGAGTAATAGTCTTAAAATGTGAAATGCCATCCTTTGCTTTGAGCAATGTAAAATTCAGACATTGGTTGCAACTATATCTCACTGTTTTTTGCTTTTTCCTATTGGACAACCAAGGCACATATGTCACCTTACCCATTGCCAGGCAAAAATATCAAACACCACCCCCAGCAGAAGGGGAGGTAAAGACAGTAGCAGCTCATTAGTGCAGGTTGGTAAGGTAGGCATTTGTTCAAAGACAAATTTACAAATTAAAGTGTTTAGAAACCCCATCCTCGTACTCATCCAACCCTGGAGATAAAAGTAGAATAAGCTCCCTCAAACTTTAAATATTGCTCCCCAAGCACACAGAGTGGGACATTAGCCTCGTCCATCACCACTACTGTACAACTGCTTCAAAGTAATATTTCAAAACTGAAGCTTCGAAAAACTGAGAAGTTAGAAGAGTCTGTACCCATGCACTGGTGGAGAACCTGTATCTGCTGGAGCTGATATCTGTGTGATGACTGGTGCTGATGCTGCTCTTTTCAGATATTGGAGCCTGTCGATCTTCCTTCTGGTGAATGTTGTGGTGCTCACTGTGTGAATTATCATTTGACACTGCAGATCTTTGAGAGGTGGACTTGCTTCCTGACAAACTTGTAGAAATTGACCTGGATGAGGAGCTTTTGTCCCAAATGCAGTTTTCCATTCTAATCTGTAAATGAGACACCACTTTATGTTTCACTGTGGACCATGAAATCAGCAGAAACCGAGTGTTTAAACGACATTTGAATTCTTTCAGCAGGTTTGACATACATGCATCACAGGGGCGAGGGAATACAATAGAACATTGGCTCACTTCTCTAATTTAACTCTGAATTAGATTGAAATTGCTTTCAATTCATGATATGACCACTAGGCACAGGAGCAGAAGCAGGCCCTTCAGTCCATTGAGTTTGCTCCACCATTCAATGAGGTCAAGGTTGATTTGATAATTCTCAATTCGACTTTCCTGTCTTTTCCCCATAACCCTTGATTTCCTTCCTGATTAGGAATCTGTCTGTCTCAGCCTTGAGTATACTTAATAACCCATTCTTGACAGCCCTCTGCAGTACAGAATTCCACAGATTCACCACCATTAACAGAAGGAATTCCTCTTCATCTCTGTCGATGATAATGGTGAGCTTGAAACTCATTCACATGCCATCTGCATCTTCACCCTCTGGATACTCAGCTATGCCCTCATACTGTGATCCAGAAAGAAAATTTCCATTTCTCTTCACCCCACACCTTTATTTCTCGTACAATCCACAAAGAACATTTTCAGGATATGACAGACTCCTTTTCCATTCTCACATTGTGAACTTACATCATAAAGAGATATTTATTTACTTAAAAGAGACACAAAGTGGCTGTTTGCTGTCTTGTACTCATCAGAGCTGGATGCAAGGAAGCAATGTTAGAAGAGGAACAATAATTTATACAAGAGTTTGCTGATTGGCTGGACTAATGTATACATGGATATACGCTGGGGACTTTAACTATCAATCTTAGTTAATTGATTAATCTCTGAGTTTAATCAGTTAAACAGGATGGACAGTTAACAGTCCCCACAGCCAATCATGATCCAACTAATCATCAACACATCATTTCGTGCTGCAAACATTGTTGTTCTCCTTCTAATTTTGGTTTCTTGCATTCTAGTCCTGACAAATGCAAGATTAAAAGCTCCATCTATGTTTTTGTTTCAGTAATACATAAGTTCTGTGCAACAAAGTCACTATGATTCATTGACTATAAAACACTTTAGGTCATGAAAGCTGTTATAGAAATGTAATTTTTTGCTTGTAAAATCACAAGAGCAATTTAAAGCTTCTCTAAATGCATTAAAGAATATAACAGGTTGACCTGTGAGTGGGATTCCTCTATCAGGACTGTATGTGTACGGACTCTTTCAGGGAGCAGCTCCTCTACCTCCAGAAGCCGAACCATTTTAGCACTTGCTTTGAGACCTGTCTGTACTTCCAGCCGCAACCTTTCGATCCTTGTCTCTGACTGGACTGGGAAACAAAAGAAGGGGCTTTGTTATAAGTTGTGTGGCTGTGTGCAATGAGCAGTGCAGGAGCTCTTATTGAATTAAATGGAGAGAAACGGCAGAAAGCTGCAGCACAAAGGGGCTCGAGGGGAACTTGTGCACAACACACAGAAAGCTAGCACACAGGGGCAGCAGGTAATCAGGAAGTCTCATGGAATGTTAACCTTTATGTTAAAGCAGTTGGAGTAAAAGAGTATGAAAGTCATACTGCAACTGTACAAGGTGCTGGTAAGACCACGTCTGGAGCACTGTGAGCAGTTTTGGTCCCCTTATTCAAGGAAATACATCATTTCATAGGAGGCAGATCAGAAATGGTTCACTAGGGTTATCCCGGGTATGGACGGATTGTTTTATGAACAAAGATTGGGACTCCACTCACTGGAGTTTAGAAGAATGAGAGGTGATCTCATTGAAACATATAGGATTCTTAAGGGGTTTGATAGGGTAAATGCTGAGAGGGTGTTTCCCCTGATGGGAGAGTCTAGCACCAGAGGGCACAATCTCAGAATAAAGGGGCACCAATTTAAGACTGAGATGAGGAGGAATTTCTTCTCTCAGAGGGTTGTGAGTATTTGGAACTCCTTGCCACAGAGATCTGTGGGGACACAGTCCTTGTGTATATTTAAGACTGAGATAGACAGATTCTTGATCAGTCGGGGAATCAAGGGTTATGGGGAAAGGACAGGAATGTGGACATGAGGAATGTCAGAGGGGCCATGTTCACATTGAATAGCAGAGCAGGCTTGAGGGGCTGAAAGGCCTACACCTGTTCCTATTACTTACAGTCTTATTAAGTGTGTACCTGGTCTGATTATAATTCTGATGTTGTGCCCTCCCATCAGCCTGTACAGTGGACCATGGCGGATGTAAACAGCACTTGCTGACTTTGCGTCCAGGCACACATCAAAGCCAAACGTTGTCATTCTAGCACAAATGTTGCTCACTGAGGGCCTTGGGGCTCGTCGCTGTGCTTGATCACGACACTCATCTTCATCGGCCATGGTTCCTGAACAAAGCACTGACTGTAGAGAAGGAAGTTAACAAGGAACAATTTGTTTGTGAGCGTCGCACAAGTCCTATTGAGTTATCTCATGATTTTACAGCTGACATTTGCAAATAAAGGCACCTAACTAGGATAGTGACCCCCATTCCAAGGTATTTCGTTGACTATGGAACCTAATTTCTGAATCCTAAAGTCAGGAAAAGTATTGGACAAATACAATAGTTTCTTTCTTTCTGTTCATCAACTAGCAACAAGATAAGAACCACAGGATCAGGCATAGGCAATTGAGACTGAAGGAAATAGGAGGAAGCCATTCAGCACATCAGCACTCCACCATCCACTGATATCATAACTGATCTTCTGCTTCAGCATAATTGTCATTAACTATCCCCATGTACTTTGATGTTTTTAATGTCTAGGGTCTTCACAGTCCTCTGCAGCAGAGAATTCCAAAGATTCATCACCCACCATTGAAGAAATTCCACTTCATCTCAGTCCTAAATGGTTTACCCCTTACCATGAGGCTGTGCCTCTTGGTTTTCCCTTCAACCAAGGGAGAAACCCTTCCTGCATTGATGCTGTCAATCCCTGCATTAATTTTGTATGCGTGAATGACATCAACTCTCATTCTTCTAAACTCCTGAGAATAGATCTGGACCTTGGAGTGCACATCTACAAGTCCTTGGCAGGATAGCTATATAAAATGGTGAAGAAAGCATTTGGAAGTGCATAAAATACTGTTGAGGTCCCAACTGGAATTTTCTTCCTCAGTTCTGCTCACAGGAAGGATATAATTGTACCAGACAGTGGGCAAAGAGGATTGATAAAAATGTTGTCAGGGCTTGAAAATTGCAGCTTTTAGGAAGGATGGGGCTGTGTTCCTCAGAACAGAGGAGGTTCAGGGATGTTCTAATTGAAATGTAAAAAATAATGAAAGGTCTCCAGAAAGTGGACAGGGAAGACAAGATCTGTTTCCCCTAGAAGAAGAGGTAAATTACCAGAAGGGCACGGATTTAAGGAGATTAATGGAAAGATTAGAGGGAACATGAAAAAAAGCTTTATCACCAGAAGATGGTGGGGTTTGGAATTTACTTTCCAGTTTGACAATGGAGGCAGAAACCCGCAATTCATTTTGAAAGTCCTCAGATCTGCCCCTAAAGTGCTGTTACCAGTAAGGTGTTGCCTGAAAAGGTGTACTCAAACTTTTCACTTGGGTACTTTCCCTTGTGTGACAGACAAAGGACAGGGAACTGACTCAGAATTTAATTAAACTAATCCTACTTTACTTAATCATTTAAGAACCAATACTCAATTTAAAAAATACATTCATTGCAACATTTATTTCTTTTTTCGTCTAATTTGGTCTGGAAGGCTTCTCCTGAGAAAATTCCTTTGTTCTGCGAGCTTATCTGAAAATATGCTCCGTTTTCAGAATGTTCTCTGGCACTCAGCCATGAATTGACCAAAGCCTGATCACATTGTTCGATCCTATCTAATGGAGTTTAGTGGTAAACAACACCCAACATCCTCCTTCTCTAATATAACAAGGTGTAGAGCTGGATGAACACAGCAGGCCAAGCAGCAGCATAGGAGCAGGAAGGCTGACGTTTCAGGC
>NC_063341.1:77114172-77141690 GCF_021869965.1 Rhincodon typus
TATGCTGCTGCTTGGCCTGCTGTGTTCATCCAGCTCTACACCTTGTTATCTCAGATTTTCCAGCATCTGCAGTTCCTACTATTTCTGATCCTCCTTCCCTACTTTGGTGAGATCCAACGGAGACTCGGGGACCGTTTCGTGGAGCACCTGCCCTCTGTACACAACAAATGACAACACCTTCCAGTCGCGAACCATTTTAATTCCCCCTCCCACTCTCTGGGTGACACATCCATCCTGAGCCTTCCCCAGTGTCACAATGACGCCACCTGGAAACTGGAGGAGCAGCACCTCATATTCTGCCTCGGGAGACCACAGCCCAATGGCCTAGATATGGATTTTACCAGTTTCAAAATCTCCTCACTCCGGGCCTCATCCCATGTCCAACCGTCCCTCTCATCCCCGCCTCCTTGACCTGACATAGCTGTCCATCTTCTCTCCCACCTATCCACCCCTCCCACCTCACTGACCAATCCCCATCACTGCCTACCTGCACTAACCTATCACGATTCCACCTACCTTCCCCAGCCCCGCCCCCCCCCCGCTTTATTTCTGAGCTCCCTCCCCCATTTCTGAAAAAGGGTCCTGACCCGAAACGTCAACTTTCCTGTTCCTCTGATGCTGCCTGGCCTGCTGTGTTCCTCCAGCTCCACACTGTGTTATCTCTGACTCCAGCAACTGCAGTTCTTGCTATCCCAAATGTTTACAGCAAGTCAGAAAATGTGACATTCCATGCTGCATATAAGGTAATGCGATGTCAGGCAGTCTACAGACACTGTGACACTTGCCTTATTTGGTCAACACAGCAAACTACAGGTCACAGCAGGTCCTGGTTGCAGTTTTAACCCAGGTCAGAGTTTAAACTACCTGGACCAAAATTTCCAGCATTCTTGATCGTAGCTCTTAACCAGTCATTTCTGCTGCTGGCTACCTGACCACAAGGCTATTGACCAGGTGCTGGAAGGTGGGATTGGAATGGTCAGCTAGTTTTTTTTTGCTTGGATGGTGCTGATATGAAAGGATGAATGGCCTCTTGCTTTGTTGCGATTTTCCTGTGGTTCGATGGTACTAATCTTTCCTCATGTGACTATCCCTCCAGCCCAGCAATCAACCCTTTGTTGTACTTCCACTTGGGAAGTATATTTTTCTTTCTTTATTCATCCACAGGATGAGGGTGTCACTGGCTAGGCAGCATTTATTGCCCAGAGGGCAGTTAAAAGTCAACCATATTGCTGCAGTCACATACAGACCAGACCAGGTAAAGATGGCAGTTTCCTTCCCTAAAGGACGTTAGTGAACCAGATATGTTTTTCCCAACAATCAGCAATGCATTCATGGCCATCGTTAGACTGTTAATTCCAGATACTTATTGAAATCAAATTCCACCATCTGCCATGGTGGGATTCGAATCCCAGACCCCAGAACATTATCTGGATCTCAGGATTAACAGTCCAGCGTTAACACAACTAGGCCATTGCCTACCACTAGGTCATCCCATCCAGTTTAGGTGCAACCCAACCCTCTTGTACAGGTCACCCCCTACCCCAGAAGAGGTCCCAATGATTGAGTTTTTTGGAGAAGTGATGAAGAAGATTAACGTAGGTAGAACAGTGGACATTGTCTGAACGGACTTCAGCAAGGTGTCCAACAAGGTACCACATGGTAGACTGGTAAGCAAGATCACGTGGGATACAAGGAGAGCTAGCCGTTTGGATACAAAATTGTCTTGGAGGTAGGAGAGATAGAGGATGGTGGTGGAGGGTTGCATTTTGGACTAGAAGTCTGTGAGCAGTGGTGTGCCGCAAGGATCAGTGCTGGGTCTACTGCTTATCGTAATTTATATAAATGATTTGGATGTGAATATAGTTGGTATGGTTAGTAAGTTTGCAGATGACACCAAAATTGGGGGTGTAGTGAACAGATGAGAAGGTTACATCAGAATACAACAAGATCTTTGATCAGATGGGCAAATGGGCCGAGGAGTGGGAGATGGAGTTTAATTTAAATAAACGTGAGGTGCTGCATTCTGGAAAGACAAATCAGGACACGACTGAGGAAGGGCCACTGGACCTGAAATGTTAACTCTGTTTTTTACTTTACAGATGCTGCCAGACCTGCTGAGTTTTTCCAGCAACTTTGTTTTTGTTCAGCACAGGACTCATACACTTAATGGTAAGGTCCTGGGGAGTGTTGCTGAACAAAAAAAGCCATGTGGTGCTGGTTCATAGTTCCTTGAAGGTAGCATCACAGGTAGAGTTGGGAGGTCATGTTGCAGCTGTATGGGACATTGGTTAGGCCACTTTAGGAATATTGCGTTCAGTTCTGGTCTCCCTGCTATAGGTAAGATGTTGTTAAACTTGAGAGGGTTCAGAAAAGATTTACAAGGATATTGCCAGGGTTGGAGGGTTTGAGATATAGGGAGAGGCTGAATAGGCTGGGGCTATGTTCCTGGAGTGTTGGACGCTGAGGGGTGAACTTACAGAGGTTTATAAAATCATGAGGGGCATAGATAGGGTGAATAGCCACGATCTTTTCCCCAGGGTAGCAGAGTCTAAAACTAGAGGGCATAGGTTTAAGGTAAGAGGGGAAAGATTTAAAAGGGACCTAAGGGGAAATTTTTCACACAGAAGTGGTGCATGTATGGAATGAGCTGCCAGAGGAAATGATGACGCTGATAATTGCAACATTTAAAAGGCATCTGGATGGCTTCATGAATGGGGAGGATTTAAAGGAAAATGAGTCAAATGCTGGCAAATGGGGCTAGATTAATTTAGAATGCCTGGTCGGCATTTTTTTTCTATTCATTTGTGGGATGTGGGCGTCGCTGGCTGGCCAGTGTTTCTTGCCCGTCTCTAGTTGCCCCTTGAGAAGGTGGTGGTGAACTGCCTTCTTGTACTGCTGCAGTCCTCCTGCTGTGGGTTGACCCACAATGTTATTGGGGAGGGAATTCCAGGATTTGGACCCAGCGACAGTGAAGGAACGGCGATGTATTGCCAAGTCAGGATGGTGAGTGACTTGGAGGGGAACTTGGAGGTGGTGGAGTTCCCATATATCTGATGTCCTTGTCCTTCCAAATGGACGAGTTGGACTAAGTGGATCTGTTTCCATGCCGTATGACTGTATGACTCGTTCTTTGCTCCATATCCCTTGATGCTGAAGAGACACTCCAGCAATGCAATCAAACATATGGAAGGTTAGGATCTGGTTTAATTTTGTATGAAGATAATTGATTTGTGGATTTGTGTTATATGTCAGTAAATAACGAAGCTGGTTGAAGTGGTTCACACTTGGTTTGGGTTAAACTTCAGTGTTGCAGTAAACAACCAGTGTTCAGCCTTCATTCTCTGTTGAGGTTACAGGATGTTTGATTCAGCAAGAGGCCAGTCAGACCATCACGTTTCTACTAGCTCTCCAAATTAGAAGTTCACTTCTTTCTGTAAGCTGCACATTTATCCATTTCAGATTTACACCTGCTTTTTTCCAAATCAACCAGTTTATGGATTTAATTGCTCACTGCAGGAACAGGTGGGAGTTGAACCCAGATCTTCAGGCCCAGAGGTAGGGACACTAAGAGGGCTCCAAAGGCAAAGATGCCATATTCCCAGAGGGCCACAGATGGAGATGACTGGTGGTGGTTTAACCTGAGGGTTACCATGCCTTAGGAGGCAGGAGAGAATGAGTAGATAGGACCTTTTGTGGTAACCTCAGCTGATACAGGAATTGAACCCACACTGACAGTATTGCTTTACATCAGAAGCCAGCTGTTCAGCCAAATAAGCTATTTATGCTGCTGTATTGCGAAATAAGATAATGACTCAGTCTTGAGATGGGAGTGAAGGGACAGCTGGCCAGTATTGTAAGCAAGCTTGCAAAAATAGTACTTTGTAGCGACTGTGTCATTCTGTGGAATGTGGTCCACTATAACATTTGGTATGTCACAACGAATTAGCAAAGGGAATGTGTATGATGAAAAACCCATATAGATTGCAAACATTTCTTAAACCATCGATGTCGACTGCTGAAAGACATCGTGTGTGTCTGCAATTAGTCAAATGCAATAATGTAATGGTGTTACAACCATATTTACTTTCCTAGATTCAAATTGTTTTATAATCTTCCTACCTCACAGAAATCATTCTGGGAGGCTGCAAATGTACTCTTCAGCATCTGCAGCCTTTTATACTCTAATTTATTTAAAATATGTAATTTGTTATGAAAATGGCACTGGATAATGGCAACTTAAACGCTTTCACTGTATGGTTTTTTTGTAAAAGGTATAGGTGACAATAAATTATTGTTCTATTTTATCCTTTTTTTCTGAAGAGTGTTCCTTGTATGACAAAGTTCAGTGGAAGTCCACAGCAATACACACCTACCTCTATAATTACTTCACGTTACTTCATGGAAAACAAAACTTACATCTGTTGGATTGCGCCAGGTTGCCTTGAATTTTTGATTTGTGATGCTCGGCTCTTCTGCTTCAGGTAAAATCAGGACTGATTTTGCTGCAGACAAATTCTCAATGTTTCTTGAAACTGCAAATACTTCTGATCTGCGATTCAAAAATTGAATTGATCAGTTCTTTTTTTATTCATTCAGGATCCATGGACATCACTGACTAGGTCATCATTTATTGCTTATCTCTAATCGTACAGAGGGCAGTTAAGAATCTACCACGTGACTAGGGTCTGGAGTCACGTAGTCAGAGCAGCGTCCTTCCTTAAATAATACTAGTGAACTAGATGGGTTTTCTTGACAATCAACGATGGCTTCAAGGTCATCATTAGACTCTTAATTCTAGGTTTTTATTGGATCCATCATCTGTCATGATAGGATTCAAACTCCTGGTCTGGGAACATGACTTGCGTCTCTGAGTTAATAGTCTAGTTATAACTTCAGTAGAACGATCACCACATCAACAATAGAATCACTAAATGATAAGGTACAGACACTACTTTTTAATCCATTGTTCAGAAAAGATTTACAAGGATGTTGCTGGGATTGGAGAGTTTGAGCTATAGGGAGAGGCTGAATAGACTGGGACTATTTTCCCTGGAACATCGGAAGCTGGGGGCTGATCTTACAAAGGTTTATAAAATCATGAGGGGCATGGATAGGGTGAATATTCAAGGTCTTTTCCCCAGAGTAGGCGAGTCCAAAGTTAGAGAGCATAGGTTTAAGGTGAGAGGGGAAATATTTAAAAGGGATCAAAGGGGCAACTTCCTCACGCAGAGGGTGGTGCGTGGAACGAGCTGCCAGAGGAAGTGGTGGAAGCTGGTACAATTACAACATTTAAAAGACATCTGGATGGGTACATGAATAGGAAGGGTTTAGAGGGATATGGGCCAAATGCTGGCAAATGGGACTAGATTAATTTAGGATATCTGGTCAGCATGGATGAGTTGACTGAAGGGTCTGTTTCTGTGCTGTATATGATTCTATGATATTGCGCCTGTGTTGGCTCTTTAAAACAGCTATCCTGTTAGCTCCACTGCTCTGCTTTTTCCTGTAACATTTACTGTTCCAATATTTCTCCAACTCCCATGTTTTTGAAAGTTGCAACTGCGTTTGCTTCTACCAACCTTTCAGGCAATACCTTCCGGCTTAGTAGAAATTTAAGTTTCTTTGTGTTTTCTGTGGATCTTTTTGCCATTCATGTTAATTCCATATCCTCTGGCTGCTGACCCTACTGCCACTATAATCAATTTCTCCATATTTATTCAATCAAACTTTTCATGACTTAGAACCATAGAACCACAGAAATGATACAGCACAGAAGGGGGCCATTCAGTCAATCTTGTCCATGCTGACCCAAAGACACCAAGATGCCCTTTCTAATCCCATCTTCCTGCACACGGCCCATAGCCCTGCAGCTTACAGCACTTAAGGTGCAGATCCCGGTACTTTTTAAAAGTGTTTAGTGTCTATGCCTTCACCACCAACTCAGGCAATGAATTCTAGACACCCATCACCCTCTGCATAAAAATGTTTTTCCTCACATCTCCTTTGATCCTTCTGCCAGTTAGCTTGAACCATACGTTCCTCCTGTCTACTCTATCCCTACCCTTCACAGTTGTGTATACCTCAATTATGTCACCCCTTAGCCTTCTCTGTTCCAAGGAAAACATCTCCAACCTCTCCTTGTAGCTATAATTCCCTTGAGCCCTCTGATCAAATCATCTCCTAATCTTTATTCTAGGAAGAATAATCACTACCTATCTAGTCTCTTCGTCTAACTTAACTGGTTCAACCTTGGGCCATCCCTTTGCGCTTTCTCTAACAGTGTGATTTCCTACAGTGTGATGCCCACACCTGGCCATAACACTGCAGTTAGGTCTTAGCCATTGATTTATAAATCTTTAACATAATATGTGAACTCTATACATGCTTTTGTTTATCAGGCCAAGGGAGTGGTATGACTTCTTAACAGTTTTACGCTAGCCGTTGTAGACAAGTCATATCCATCAGATCTTGTCTTAGCCTTCCCCTTTCCAAGAAAGCAATCTCACGTCATAATAACATAATTAAACTTGGCAAGGATCCTACTGGGTCATTATAATGCAATATCAGAAATAATGCCACAAAAAGGGTGGAATTCATTGATGGCAACAATGGTCTCACCCTTATGATCCAGCAAGGGCTCTTGTCTCTCCTCTTTTTGGGAGGCCCAGTGAATCGTGTATCAATGACACTAATGGGCTGAATGTCCATCTCTCCACCAAGACCTGTTGACCAGCAGTTCTTCATTGCTCAGCAGCGTCACTAGGGAAATGGTGGTTGCTGCCAATAATGCACCCGCCTGAGGCTCAGGGTCACACGCGAACTCCAGCACTGGTGAATGATGGCAGGCGGGTGGATCACGGGGGCAGTCCCCTGGGCAGGGAGACGGAGGGTCAGAAACAGGGGAAGGGCTGGGAGCACCCCACCTTTCCAATGTTGGCTCCTTCCAAAAGAAGGTTTACGTTGGATGCCTGCAAGCAACCCCAACAAGGTCCAATTTTCCAGTTTTTGCTGGGTGGATAGCGGTAGGGCTATCATGGCCATTGCTCAGTGTCAGGGTGGGTAAGTGGTCTTCAGGCCTTACCATCACAGCACGGTCCTCACCTGCCACCCTTGAGTCTGGATAATGCCCCGTCCACCTCCCAACTTGCCACAAGGGGAGGGCATTAAATTCTGACCAAGGGAGGGCATTCTAGAGTTTAGGATAGCTGCAGGCACAGCTATCAATGGTAGAGCAGTAGGATTTGGATGAACGCAGAGATCGCTGAAGGTGGTGGGTTGGAAGAGATTAGAGATAGTAAGGGGTGAGGCCATAGAGGGATTGGAAAAGAAGGATGAGTTTTGAAAATAGAATGACATGTACGTCATCCACCCGAGGGCTCCTAACCATGGTATAGCAATGCAAAATACCCTCTACATCCTCAGGTGGGTCACAATGTCCCCCAAAAGCTGAGGAATGGAAGGTAATTAGAAAAAAATAAATGCGGTATTCATTACCTGAAAGATAAGATTTGATTTTCCTGTTCAACTGCTGCTGTGTCAATTTTCAAATTTCTTTCTTTTATATTCATATTCACTGTCACATCGACGGAGAAAGCAGCACGGAGTTTTGCATCAAGTTCTAAGCCAGACTGGACAAAGGGAGTATTTATTCCCATGATGGCTTTACTATACACAGACACACTGAGAGAGAAAGCAGAGAAACTGTAAATTGGTCCAGCCAGGAAATATGGCTGCAAAGTATGAAATCACTTTGGTGAATAATAATTCTTAAAGTAAAATGCAAGCTGTTAGAGCCTTGCAATCTAAGATAGCCTTGGAGAGAAGGTTTGTAATGCTTACCTTGGGTTTAGCTGAACCTTCAGCTGGATATCAGCACTGAGCAATTGAGAAAAGGAAGAGATGGAGGAAGGGATACGTGCATCAACTATTTGAGAAAGGGAGTGAGAAATGTCAGTCATAATTGCATTGTTTGCTCCTTCCTGTAAGTTAACCCATGTTTCTATTTAAAACAAGTCACATTCTTAAGAATATAAGGAGACAAAGCTGGGGGAGGTCACCTGTCCCTTCAAGCACCATTGAAAAAGATGATCACACTGGAGTTGGTTAGTGATGCCGACAGCAGGGTACAATTCCCAGAATGGCTGAAATCGCCATGAAAACCCCATTTTCTCAACCTAACTCTCCCTGAAGTGTGGTGATCTTCAGAATAAACTCACCACCAGTTTTGAGTCTCCCTCTGTCTAATAAGAGCAGCCAATGTTCTTCTGGGCCTATGGCAACTTTCTCTAATTGGGAGTGTATTCCAGCACTTCCCTGACTTGTGCCTCATAGATAGACGCTGGAGAATCACAGAAACCCTACAGTGCAGAAAGAGGTCATTTGACCCATCAAGTAATGCGTCAACCCTCGAAAGAGCATCCCACCCAGACCCCTACCCTAACCCCATAATCCTCCATTTCCCATGGAGGCTACCTGCCTAGCCTGCACATCTTTGGACACTATGGGACAATTTCCCTTGGCCAATCTACCTAACCTATGCATCTTTGGACTGTCGGAGGAAACCAGAGCACCCAGAGGGGACCCACACAGAGACGGAGAGCACATGCAAACTCCACACAGACAGTTACACAAGCCTGAAATCAAACCCACATCCCTGTTACTTGTGAGGCAGCAGTGCTAACCGCTGAGCCACCGTGCCAATCCAGACAGTCAGTAGGTGAGTTGCTCCCTGTAGAATTCCCAGTGTCTGTTGCTTTTACTCAGTGTTTATGTGGCTGGTCCAGTTAACTTTCTGGCCAAGAATAACCTTCCCCCTTCCAGCATCCAAAAAGTATTGGTGATGTGAGATTCAGCAATGGTAATGATGTTGAATGTCAAGAGGTGTACAGTTAGATTCTCTCTTGTTACGTAGAGACATAGAAAATAGGTTCAGGAGTAGACCATTCAGGCCTTCGAGCCTGCTCCACCATTCAGTGTGTTCATTGATTGATCCTCCACTTCAGTCCCTTGTTCCCATTTTCTCCCCATACCTTTTGATCCCATTAGCCCTAAGAACTACATTCAACTCCTTCATGAAAACATTCAATGTTTTGGCCTCAATCACTTTCTGTGGCATAGAATTCCATAGGCTCCCCACTCTCTGGGTGAAGGCATTCCATCTTATGTCAGTCCTCGGGCCTATCCCGTATCCATAGACTGTGACCCCTGGTCCTGTACTCCCTCATCATCAGGTACATCCTTCCTGCGTTTACCCTATCGAGTCCTGTTAGAATTTTAATTTTAATTTTGCTGTAGGTAGTCATCATCTGGCAGTTGCGTGAGGTGAATGTTACCTGCAATTTATCAATCAAAACTTGGATATTTCCCAGATCTTGCTGTGAGCAGACATGTAGTGCCTCAGTATCTGAGGAATTGTGAACGGTACTTAACATCGCATAATCATCAGTGAATGTATTGCACCCTCAGATGGAGGTTGTTGATTATAGCACTCATTATAGTGTAGGGATGTGATGGTGTCATGGTATTGTCACTAGGCTATTAATCCAGAAACCCAGGTAATGTTCTGGGGACCTGGGTTTAAATCCCACTGTAGCAGATGGTGGGAAATTGAATTCAATTTCTAAAACAAAATCTGAATTAAGAGTGTAATGGTAATGGTCAGGGGGATCTTATCTGGTTTACTAATGTCCTTCAGTGAAGGAAACTGCCATCCTCACCTAGTCTGGTCTACATGTGACTTCAGAACCACAACAATGCGGTTGACTCTTACTTAGGGACGTGTAACAAATGCAAGTCTAGCCAACGATGACCACATCCCATTGTTGAATAAAACAAAAGCAGCTGAAAGTAGTGGGGAAAAGGACCGTACCCTGAAGAGATCCTGTAATGATGGCCTTGGGCCTGCAGAGACCAGTTTCCAACAATCAGAACCACCGTCCTTTGTGCTAAGTTTGATTCCAGCTGAAACCCAGTGACCTCGATTTTCCCAGTGCTTCACAATTCCTCACTTGTACTGACTTGATGTCAAGGCCAGTCACTCACACATTGGACTGAGACAATAATGAAGCATTGTGTGAAATGGTTTTGATTTGATCCATTGGTTGTGCAATCACTTAGCCCTGTCAATTATATGCTGTTTCTGCTGCTTGGTACACATGCTGTCTTTTGCAGTACCTTCATGAGACTGGCACCACTGTATACCCAGTGCTGCGCCTGGCATGCCTTCCTGCACCCTTCATTGAACCAGGGATAATTCCCTGACTCGATGGTAATGATAGAGTGGGAGAAGTGCTGGGTCATGAGGTTGTGGCTGAGTCTAATTTCTCCTTTGGTTCACAGCCCACTGTACAAGTCTAGTTTTGAGCTTTTGGATCTGTCCTGAATCTATCAGATTCAGCACTGTGGTAGTACAATACAACAGGATGAAAGATATCCTCACTATGAAGAGGTGATTTTGTCTTCATGGGAACTATGAAGTAGTCACCGTCATGGACAGATGCATCATCTACAAATAGGTCAGTGATCAGAGGGTTTCATTTCAATTTCTCTCAATATCTGAAATACACGCAGTATAACAGATAACCCTCAGAGCTCGGTCAGTCTGAGTGATACCGAGTCTCTCTTGGTGATGGACTTTGGAGAGCACCACCCAAGGTACGCTCTATTCCCTTGTCACCCTCAGTGCTTCTTTCAAGAGAATAGTCCTGTCCTGCTGAGGGACAGGACATAGAAACATAGAAAATAGGAACAGGAATAAGCCTTTTTGTCCTTCAAGCTTGTTTCACCCTTCAATGTGATTGTGGCTGCTCCCCAACTGAATAGTCTGTTCCTACTCTCCTGCCCACCCCCATATCCTTTGATCACTTTAGTCCCAAGAACAATACCTAACTCCTGCTGAGGGATGGTGATGGAGGAATCTGGGGTTTTGAGTGCAAGTTATAATTTAGTGAGTAGGAGCAACAAATGCTGCTTAACTTGTCTTGTGGGTCAGCTTGTCCAATGTTGGCACAATGCCTCAGATGTGAAAGGGGAATTAAACAACGTGTCAGCAACTTTAATCCATCTGGTACGAGAGAAATAGAGAATTGAAGCTGACTAGTTTGGTAATGATTTTTTAAAAATTCATCCACAGGATGTGGGCATCACTGGCTGGGTGGAGTAGAATGATGCAGCAGGTTTGAAAGGCTGAATGGCCTATTCCTATTTCTATGTTCCTATGCACTATTCATTGCCCATCCCTAATTGCCCAAAGGACAGTTGAGACTTAACTGTGTTACCGTAGGTCTGGAGTCACATGTAAGCCAGACTAGGTAAAGATGGCAGATTTCCTTCTTTGAAGGACATCAGTGAACCAGATGGGTTTTTCCTGACAATTGGCAATGGTTTCATGGTCACCACTAGACTTAAGAACGTAAGAACTAGGAGCAGGAGTAGGCCATCTGGCCCCTCAAGCCTGCCCCGCCATTTAATAAGATCATGGCTGATCTTTTTGAGACTCAGCTCCACTTACCCGCCCACTCACCATAACCCTTAATTCCTTTACCGTTCAAAAATTTATCTAACCTTGCCTTAAACACATTCAGTGAGGTAGCTTCAACTGCTTCACTGGGCAGGGAATTCCACAGATTCACAACCCTTTGGGTGAAGAAATTCCTCCTGACTTAATTCCAGATTTTCAAAAAAAAATTGGATTCCTTTCCCATCATCTGCTATGGTCGAGATTCAAACCCAGGTCCCCAGATGAGCTTCTGGATTAATAGTCCAGTGATAATACCACTCGGCCATCAGCTCCCTAATATGCCCAGTGGATTACTAGTCTAGTATTACAACCATAACATAACAACCATACTGTGAGCAATAGATGAGTTGTCTACTTTCCCAGAAAAATGAAGCTGTATGGTCAAAATGCTTTAGAAACATAGAAAATAGGTTCAGGAGTAGGCCATACAGCCTGCAACACCATTCAATACGATCATGGCTGATCATGCAATCTCAGTATCCCGTTCCCGCCCTCTCCCCATATTGCTTGATCCCTCTAGCCACAAGAGCCACGTCTAGCTCCCTCTTGAATATATCTAACGAAATGGTCCCAACAGCTTCCTGTGGGAGAGAATGCCACAGGTTCACAGCTCTCTGAGTGAAGAAGTTCTTCCTTATCTCAGTCCTGAATGACTTTCCCCTTATTCTTAGAATTCTGAACTTCCCCAACATCAGGAACATTCTTCCCACACCTAGTCTGTCCAGTCCCATCAGGATTTTATATGTTTCTATGAGAACCACCACAACCCCCCACCCCCCATTCTTCTAAATTCCAGCGAGCACAAGCCCAGTCGATCCAGTCCTTCCTCATATGTCTGTGGATAGAAAGAAATTGTGAGAAAAAGCCTTACCGTTGATATTGGCTTTTGCCACAACAGTTGAAAGGAAGGAGAGTTCCATGGACAGACCAACACAGGTAGGGACGAACCGTCTCAGCTCGGCACTCATTAATGCTGCTGCAGGGCGCAATTCAACTGGCTTCTGGAGCCATGTGAGCAGCTTCGTCAACGTGCTGCGTTTCCCACGTGCGTCAGTGAGTGACTATGAAAACAAGTACAGCATTTCATGTTAGAGATAGTAGGAACTGCAGATGCTGGAGAATCTGAGATATACAAGGTGTTGGCCTTCCTGCTCCTCTGATGCTGCTTGGCCTGCTGTGTTCATCCAGCTCTACACCTTGTATATCACAGCATTTCATGTGACTGGCACCAGCCTGGAAAAATCACCCTCAGAGCAGCTCAGGCAAATGCCACTCTACTTTAAGCTGCTGTAAACTTGCCATGATTCAGCCTTACTTGAATGGCTTTCTGAAAGTCATTCCTTTTGAACTCCACAAAGGCTATCTCTTGATCGAACAGTTTCAGGTACGCTGAAGCCAGAGGTACTTTTTCTGGTAAGGACTTCCATCCTGGGAACTGAAAAAGAATGTATTTTGAGTGAAAAAAATACAGTATTAGTAATTCTCAAGACTTTAGTTAAAATATTGAGTCATCAGCATCGTCAGTCAATTTCAGTGCCTGGCTATGCAAAAACAGTGTGCAGGTTTACAGGGAAAGGCAGGAGATTGGCACTAAATTAAGATGCACAGAGATCTACTGCAGACATGATGGGCTGAGTGGCCACCTTCTACATCATAACGATTCTGTGATTCTAAGGGGTGGGACGGCGGCTCAGTGGTTAGCACTGCTGCCTCACAGCACCAGGGACCTGGGTTTGATTCCACCCACAAGTGACTGTGTGATGTTTGCACATTCTCCCTGTGTCTGCGTGGGTTCCCTCTGGGTGCTAGAGTTTCCTCCCACAGTCGAAGGATATGTAGGTTAGGTGGATTGGCCATGCTAAATTGCCCAATAGTACCCAGGGATGTGCTGGCTAGGTGGGTTAGCCATGGGAAATGCAGAGTTATAGGGGCACAAGGGTCAGGGGGATAGTCTTTGAACAGTCAGTGTGGGCTGAATGGCCTGTTTCCACACTGTAGGGATTTTATGAGGATCCTGTCAACCCATCTTTTATTTCTTTATTGTCTCTTTACCACTTACTTTTTCCTTCCATCATTATTTCCTATATCAGTGTTTACCCTCTACACCAGACAGTCTTGTATTGCACCTCAAGCACCTCTACCTCTGGACCAGAATCTCCAGTTCAAGTTCCATAAGATGTGGGAGCAGAAGTAGGCCATTCAGCCCATCTAGTCTGCTCAGCCATTTCATGAGATCGTGGCTGATCTGACAATCCTCACTCCACTTTCCTGCCTTTTTCCTCAATTCCCTTCCTGTTTAAAAATCTCTCTGTCTCGGTCTTTAAAATACTTAATGACTGAGCCTCAACAACCCTCTGTGGTAAAAACATTTCAGAGGTTCACTCCTCTCTGAGAGAAGAAATTCCTCCTCATCTCTGCCTTAAATGTACAACCTCTTATTCTGAGATTATACCCTTCAATGCTAGACTCTCCCACAAGATAAAACAGTCTGTCTGCATCTACCCTGAAAAGTCCTCTAAAAATCCAGTATGTTTCAGTACAGGAAGCCACTCATTTTTCTAAACTCCAAAATGTATAGGCTCAATCTACTCAACCTCTCCTCTTAAGAAAATTCTTCCATTCCCAGGATCAGCCTAGTAAACCTACTCTGGACTGACTCCAATGCCACTATATCCTTCTGTAGATAAAGGGTCTAAAACTTTCACAGTATTCCAGCTGTTTTCTGACTTATGTCTTGGATAGCTATAGCTAAACGTTCCTACTTTTATATTCCATCCCTTTGAGATAAAATCCAGTATTCCATTTGTCTTTCCTATTACCCACTGACATTGGATGTTAGCTTCTTGTGCTTTATAACAAGGACTCCCAAATCCCTCTATCCTTTAAGCTTTCTGTAGCCATTCCCCATTTAAATAATATTCAGCTTCTCTATGCTTTCTGATAACCTATATATTCTCATATTCCATCTGCCAAGTTTTTGTCACTTGTTTTACACGTCTGTAACCCTCTGAAGACTTGGTCTCATCCTCACCACTTGTCTTCCAAGCTATTTGTGCCATTCACAAGTTTGGCTAGAGTGCATTCATTTTCCTCATCAAAGTAATTAATATATATTGAAAATTGTTACAGCGCTGGCTCCTATGACACTCCACTGATCACAGGTTACTACCTTTATCCCAACTCCCTGTCTTCTAATAGTTAGTCAGTAGATTATCCATGCTAACACACAGCCTCCAGGACTATTGTGGCCAAACCTGTGATACCTTAAAAATACACTGTGACCATACTATGGCTTTAAGAAGTGTAGTTTATCCGTTTTTTTTTTGTGAAGAGGTTGAGACAGAGGTGATGAGCAGTCTGTTCCAAGCCATTAAAGTGAACAGCTTGTGAGGCCTTGATCTATTTTTTAATGTTAGAACAATAGAAGAATCATGAATGGGTGGGATCAGGCTCCCATAGAACCAGGGTTTTAGTTTAGATTTGGGGTTTGGAAGCTTCCATACGTCTCTCTCTGTTATGGAAAAACACTTGAGTTGTCTGTCTCTTTGCCAGAATTTTCTCTGGACTGGAGAAACATTGCATGTGAGACAATCTATTTTACTGACTTTGCCTCTGCCAAGGGTGTGTTTATGGGATGTTACTATATTGGAACAGTTACTGTTTAGTAGTTAAGTATTCTATTGTTCTGTTAAGCTTTCCAGTAGAGCTAAAGTTATACCGATTCTTCTTTCTGTTGTTTGTATTTTAACTGTAGGATCAGAATAAAGTGTATTTTGCTTAAAGATGAGTAGTATAACCAATCAAATTACATCTGGAACAAAGCACCTTACACTTGCCTTTAAATACGATAAAAGTTGGGGTCTAGGCTATCTCCTTGATGTATTTGAAGGGGGTTTTATCTGGATCATAACAGCACCATATATCCAAATGTATTATATCCGCTGTTTCCCCTTTATCATTCCTGCTTGTTACCTCCACAAAGAATTCTAGTTGATTTGTCGGGCATGGTTGCCTTTCAAGAAGCCATACTGACTCTACTTGTTTCTATTGCATGTATCTAAATGTTCTGCTATCACATCCTTTAGAAAAGACTCTCAAATTTTCTCAAAGACAGATGTTAAGCTCACTGGCCTATAGTTACGTTTTTTGTCTAAAACCCTTTTTGAATAACGGTGTTATTTTGGCAATTTTTCAGTTTTCTAGGACTTTTCCAGAATCTAAGCATTCTTACAAGATTAGTGCCTGTCCATCCATTGTCTATGTAGCTATTTCTTTTACAGTCCTGGGATACATTCCAATAGGTCCAGGAGACCTATTGGCTTTTCACCCTGTTAGTTTCCCAGGTACATTTTCTCCAGTCAGTGTTGCTGTATTTATTACCTCTCCCTTTTTTCCTTTTGATCATTTGATACTTATAGGATACTTTTAATGCTTTCCGTTGTGAATATGACACACCAATCTTTGAACCATGCACTATTATCTGAGATTATTACCTTGGAGGTTCTACTTTTTTAATTTAGCAGTTTCTAACTGGACAAGTTCTTTCACCAGTATTCCTTTTCCAGTCCTTTCAATGTCATTAGTAACAATGTGGATGATGACAACTGGATCCTTCCCTTCCCACTGAAAGGTCTTCTCCAGCCCAGAAACGATGGTCTTAACTCTGGCACTATCCAGGTGAGACAGCCTTCGGGACTCACACTCGTGGCTGCAGAAAACAGCATCTATTCCCCTAATTATACAGTTGCCTATCACCATTCCTTTCCCATTTCTACATTCCTCTTCAATGGGGCTCCCGTGTTATGATGCCCTGGTCAATCTGCTCACCCATCCCGCTGTTGTCCATACAGCTTGCAAGAACCTCATAACAGTTTGACAATCACAGGGCCCAAGACTGAATGCGATTGCTGAGTTTTAATAACTTCCTCACCTCTAGACACACCCTCCTGCCCCCGAATACAGATCAAATTTGAATTACTTTGTCTGAGGGGTGTGACTGCCTCCAGGAGTCAAGACTCCAGGTAATGCTCCTCCTGCTTAATGTGAAATATTGTCTGAGTCTCATCCTTGATCTCCCCAATTTGGATCAGATATTTCCTGAGCTGCGATTACTTACTGTTTTTACATTTGCTCTGCATTACCATGTTGTCCAGCAGCTTCCACAGACTGCAGCAGCAACACACCACTCATCCTACCATCACCATGATATGCTATTTAATTAATTAATTAATTAGTCTCCTATGCCTGGGATCCCACGTTGTTTATGCCTCATTGTAATTATTTTATTTTACACACCAGAGTCAATCTTATATTTAACAAACTTCGGTAAAAGAGAGAAAAAAACACTAGAGGCCTAAACACAAACTACGACCTAACTTTTATTTTACCAGACCTACTCACCAATCCTGTCACCAATCAGCTGCTTTCCCTGCATTGGTATCATGTTGTGGTTCAATGAGGACACTTTGCTGCTGGTCTCACTGCAAGGTGGCCCCTTGATCCTTCCCTTTTAGCCTCTCCTATGCACCGTATGCTCTAAAATCTTTACTTCTTGCAGAAAACCTTACTCAAAGCATTTCCTTCCTCCCTTGATTCAAATTCCTAGTTTGAAGCAAATTCACATAAATACTCATAGCCTCTGTTTCACTCGGGCGAAGTCTCATTCTCACCCTGTTCCTTATTTTAGGATGTTATGGCCAAGGAAGGTGCATTTATAACAAAAACAGAAATTGCTGGAAAAGGTGTGGTAGCATCTGTCCAGAGGAATCAGAGTTAAACTTTCAGATCGAGTGATCCTTCATCAGAACTGTTCAGAGTGGTTCTGACAAAGAATCACTCAATCCAAAACGTTAACTCTCATTTCTCTCCTCAGATGTTGCCAGAGCTTGTCAGCTTTTCCAGCAATTTCTGCTTCTGCGTCTGATTTTTGGCATTGGCGGGACTTTTTTTTGGTTTTTACTTAGGTGCATTTATAATGTGGTTGAAGAACAATCCTTCCAACACATACCAAAGGCAGAAAATAAGAGTGGGAGAGATTCCTGGGTCAGGCATGTGATAAAATGAACACTGGGGCCTCTATCATCTCTGTCCATAGCTGCAGGCTACTATATCAACATACATAAGAACTAGGAGCAGGAGTAGGCCGTCTGGCCTTTCGAGCCTGCTCCGCCATTCAATAAGATCATGGCTGATCTTTTCGTGGACTCAGATCCACTTAACTGCGTTCTCACCATAACCCTTAATTCCTTTATTGTTCAAAAAAAATCTACCTTTTATTTAAAAACGTTTACTGAAGTAGCGTCAACTACTTCACTGGGCAAGGAATTCCATAGATTAACAACCCTCTGGGTGAAGAAATTCCTTCTCAATTCAGTCCTAAATCTGCTCCCTCTAATCTTGAGGCTATGCCCTCTTGTCCTAGCTTCACCTGCCAGTGGAAACATCCTCTCTACTTCTATCTTATCTATTCCCTTCATAATTTTATATGTTTCTATAAGATCCCCCCTCAATCTTCTGAATTCCAATGAATATAATCCCAATCTACTCAGTCTCTCCTCATAAGCCAACCCCGTCAACTCCGGAATCAACCTAGTGAACCTCCTTTGCAGCCCCTCCAGTGCCAGTACATCCTTTCTCAAGTCAGGAGACCAAAACGGCACACAATACTCCAGGTGTGGTCTCACCAGCACCTTGTACAGCTGCAACATAACCTCTCTGCTTTTAATCTCAATCCCTTTAGCAATGAAGGACAGTTGGATGCTGCTGTAGCTCGGCAGACTCCTTTGGGGAGAGAGTCCTGAGGAAGGGTCACCAGTCCCAAAACATTAACTCTGATTTTTTTCTTCGCAGATACTGCAAGTCCTGCTGAGCTTTCCCAGCAACTTCTGTTTTTGTTCCTTTGGGGAGAGAGTCGGTTGGGTTAGTCAACTGGGTAGTCAATGGGAATGAGATTAGTGCTGACAGCATGGGGTTCAATCTCTGCTCTGTCTGGGGGACAGTTGGGAGTTGCCTCCTCCCTGTACCTATGGTGGAGATCATGGCTTTGTGGGTCAGACCTTTGGGCAGAAAACTGAAGGGGATCCTAGTGGACCTGGAATTTTGTTCACTGTTTTACTGCCTGAGTCTGCAAATGCTAATCTCCGATACCTCACAATTTTGACAAAGAGTCACCCATTTGAACCCTCACTCTAAGGTTCTCCATTTTTATTGTACAGCCTGCTGACTTTTCCATGGTGATAGCACTGCCAGTGCTAACTTGATATTACCTTATTTAAGATACGTTGAATTTGCTTCAGATCAGGAACTCCTGTGACTGGTGCGAGGGCTTTCATGATGACCTCTTGAAGGCCTTCCATTCGAAAGCTGACCTTTTGCATAAAGCAGAAGAGGAAAGCATTGGAGCAACCCACACATACACAAGATGAATTTGCGGTGGAGACAAAGTTTCACATCAATTGGAGTTTCACAGCTGGAGGATACATTACCTCTGCCAGATTAGCAGAAGATCCCAACGTATGACCCGTGATTTTGGCTGCTACTACTGTTGGGATGGGAGTCCCAGCATTATTCAGCAGAATGGCTTTAGCAGATAATCCTGACATCAGCTTGACTGCATCAAAAAAAAACAGGCAGCAAATCACCCAGTCGCTCAGAATATCTTATTGAGATAAACGAAGCCTGCGTTTTTCTCGCATCTCTAACGGATAACGCTACCTTTGTACCACATCTCAATCTCGCACGCAAGTCAGTCTCTTTAAATCGCTACACACAATTTTGAACATCATTGCTGTTAAACAAATTGCCCTCACACTCCACATACATTGTAGAGGGAATGTCACTCCAAATTGCTTCACAGGAGGTTGAATCTAAGCAGTGAGGGTCAGTTGTATAGAAAATTATGGAAAAAATTAAAGTGCAGGAGAGGTCAGCAGAGATTTTTTAAAATTTTGCAGAACAAATAATAGGACAGAGGATATGGAAAGGGGAATTCTACTCCAGGCACAGCAGATAAGGGGGCAATTATGAGAAAAGGGGCACTCAATGCAGGACTGAGGGTGTTGTACTTAAATACATGCTGCATCCAAAACAAGGTACATGAGTTTGTAGCACAGATTGAAATTGATGGATATGATGTTGTGGGTATCACAGAGACGTGGCTGCACGGGGAGCAGAGCTGGGAACTAAATAAAAGGACAGGCAGATGGGCAGAGGGGGCGGGGTTGCCTTGTTAGTTAACAATAAAATTATATCGCTAGCAAGAAGTGATATAGAGGCGGAAGATTTAGAATCTGTGTGGGTAGAGTTGTTGAACCGCAAAGAGAAAAGGATCCTGATGGGAGTTAAGTACAGTTCTCCTAGCAGTGGTCAGGATGTGGGGCAGAAAATAAACCAGGAAATAGAAAATGCATGTAAGAAAGGCACTATTAACATGGCTTATAATAATAATAATAATGGAGGACTTCAATATGCAGTTGGATTGGGAAAATCAGGTTGGTAGCAGATGTCAAGAAAAGGAATTTGTGGAATCTCTATGAGATGGTTTATTGGAGCACCTTGTGGTAGAGCCCAGTAGGGAACAGGCAATTCTGGATTTGGTGATGTGTAATGGGGCAGACTTGATTAGGAGATTTAAGGTGAAAGATCCCCTAGGGGGGCAGTGACGATAATATGTTAGAATTCACCCTGCAATTTGAGAGGGAGAAGCTGGAATCAGATGTAACAGTATTACAACTGAGTAAAGATAGCCACAAAGACATAGGGGAGGAGCTGGCCAGAGTTGATTGGAAGGGGAACACAGCAGGGAAGACGGTGGATTGACAATGGCAGGAGTTTCTGGGGGTAATGCAGGAAACACAGCAGAAATTCATCCCAAAGAAGAGGAAACAGACTGAGGGGAGAATGAGGCAACCATGGCTGACAGGGGATGTCAGGGACAGCATAAAAGCAAAAGAAAAAACATACAATGTTGTGAAGATTAAGGGGAAGCTAGAGGATTGGGAAGCCTTTAAAAACCAACAGAGAATAACTAAAAAACCAATAAGGGGGAGAAGATGCAATATAGAACATAGAACATAGAACATAGAACAGTATAGTACAGGCCCTTCGGCCCATGATGTTGTGCCGACCTATTATCCTACTAAGATCAATCTACCCTGAATACCCTCCATTTTACTATCCTCCATGTGCCTATCCAAGAGTGGTTTAAAAGTCTCTAAAGTATCTGAGTCCACTACCACTGCCGGCAGCACATTCCACACACCCACCACTCTGTGTGAAGAACCTACCTCTGACATCTCCCTTATATTTTCCTCCAATCACCTTAAAACTATGCCCCATCATAATAGTCATTTCCGCCCTGGAAAAAAGTCTCTGACTATCCACCCTATCTATGCCTCTCATCATCTTGTAAACCTTTATCAAGTAACCTCTCATCCTTCTTCGCTCCAATGAAAAATGCCCTAGCTCCCTCACCCTTTCCTCATAAGACCTGCCCTCCAGTCCAGGCAGTAATCTGGCTAGTAGTGTAGAGGAAGGTTGCAAGAGTGTTTTTTTAGACAATCCAAAGGTAAGAGAGAGGCAAGACTGGGCATTAAACTGCTGGAAAATGAGGTTGACGAAGTAGCAACTCATTCGGTACTTTTCACAAGGGAAGACGCCAGCAGCCAACCAGAACTTCAAAAGACCGAGGGGGCAGAGGTGAGTGTAGTGACCATCACTAAGGAGAAGATGCTAAGTAAGCTGAAAGGTCTGAAGGTGGATAAATAACGTGGACCATATGGACAACACCCCAGATGCTAAAACATATAGCTGGGGAGATGGCAGTGATCTTTCAGGAATAATTGGAGTCAGGGAGAGTCCCAGAGGACTAGGAAATGGCTAATGTAACACCCTTGTTTAAGAAGGGAAGGAGGCAGAAGACAGGAAACTATAGACCGATTAGTCAGACCCGGTTGTTAGTAAGATTTTAGAGTCCATTTTTAAGGATGAGATTGCGGAGTACTTAGAAATGCATGGTAAAATAGGGCCGAGTCAGCATGGCTTCATCAAGGGGAGGTCATGCCTGATAAATCTGTCAGAATTATTTGAAGAGCTAATGAGAAAGTTAGACAAGGGAGAGCCAGTGGACGTGATCTATTTGGATTTCCAGAAGGCCTTTGATAAGGTGCCGCCCAGGAGGCTGCTAAATAAGACAAGAGCCCATGGTGTTAGAGGCAAGGTACTGGCATAGATAGAGGATTGGCTGACTGGCAGAAGGCACAGAGAGGGGCTAAAGGGGTCTTTTACAGAATGGCAGCTGGTGACTTCTGGAGTTTCACACGGGTCAGAGTTGGGACCACAGTTATTCATGATATACATTAACGATGTGGACAAAGGAATTGAGGGCATTGTTGCTAAGTTTGTAAATGACACAAAGATAGGTGGAGGGATAGGTAGTGTTGAGGAAGCTGGGAGGCTGCAGAAGGATTGGACAGGTTTGGAGAGTGAGTAAAGAAGAGGCAGATAGAAAGCAATGTTGGGAAGTATGAAGTTATGCATTTTGGCAGAAAGAATAGGGGCATAGAATATTTTCTAAATGAGGAAAGACTTTGGAAATTGAAGTACAAAGGGACTTGGGAGTCTTAGTTCAGAATTCTCTTAAGGATAATGTGCAGGTTCAGATAGTAGTTAGGAAGGCAAATGTAATGTCAGCAATCATTTCAAGACGATTAGAATACAAAAGCAGAGATATACTGCAGAGGCTGTAAAAGGCCCTGGTCAGACTGCATTTGAAATATTACGAGCAGTTTTGGGCCCTGTATCTAAGGAAGGATGTGCAGGCATTCGAGGTGGTCCAGAGAAGATTTCCAAGAATGATCCTGGGGATGAAGGGGTTGTCATATGAGGAGTGGTTAAGGAGTCTGGGCCTGTAGTTGATGGAGTCCAAAGGATTACGGTGTATCTGATTAAAATTTACAGAATACTGAGAGGCCTGGATAGAATGGATGTGGAGAAGACTTTTCCACTAGTATGACAGCCTAGGACTTGAGGGCACAAACTCAGAGTGAAGGGCTGACCTTTTAGAACTGAGATGAGGAGCAATTTCTTCAGCCAGCGGGTGGTGAATCTGTGGAACTCATTGCCACAGGGGCATAGTCAGGGCAGAGAAACATTTGTTTTTGTTCCAGAGAAACATTTCCCCTTCGTAGAGATGTCAATAACCAGGGGTCAAAGTTTTAAGGTAAGGAGCAGGAGATTTTGGAGAGGATTTGAGGATATATCTTTTCACCCAGAGGCTCGTGGATATCTGAAACTCACTGCTTAAAAGGATGGCAGAGCTGGAAACCCTGCAGATGATTAAGAACTCTTTAAATGAGCAATTGAAATGTCAGAGCATAGAAGACTACAGGCCAAGTGCTAGTAAAGGGATTAGAGGGATGATATAGGCACAATGGACTAAATGGCCTCTTTTATGGGGTAGGGCAGGATTAGGGTATTGAACTCAACAATCAGCCATGACTAATGGATGGTGTAGCAGTCGAATGGCCTACTCTATCTTCTATGTTTCTATGCTTCATTGGTGTCAAAACTCTATGTCTCTAGGACGGTCAATTCATTTTGCATTTGCGTCAATGGGAGATAAACCTCTCTGACAGCAAACTTACAGCAGAATTTGTCAGGATGCAAAAGCCGGCTAAATCGCAAGCCAAGTCGGTCAAATTTGGCGCTCAGGAGTTTTGCAGCTATATTGCACCCAGCTGCCCTGTTAAAATGAATAGAAAATGCGTTACAGCCATAAAAATATCACATACAGTAAACTCTGAATGACTTAAAAGTCCAGCCCAGGTCCATGCACTTACAGGGACCTGAGAGAAGGGAGTGAGCTCCTTGCCAAGGATCTGAACTGCGAATAAGCAAAGCTTGCCACTTGCAAACTGGTCTCCTTTAACAGCGAATCAGCCAGGACCAACAAGGAATTCAAATGTGGCTTAGTGCACAGGAATATTGCACACGCAGACATTCGCAATTCAGGATGATTCTTTCGATTCATGAATAATTGTATCGTGATGGCTTGTACCTGAGGCAAAAGAAAGCAGGCAATAGCCATTGAACAACACATGTTCACATTGCCAAATGTGTACGGTGTTCTGATTGCATTTTCCTATTTTTGTAAAACTGACATAGAACTTTCAGTAACCACTCCAATCTGCAACGCTTGGGAAAATTGAAGAAGTGACAAAGAAGATTCATGAAGGCGGAGCAGTGGACATTGTCTACATGGAGTTTAGCAAGGTGTTTGACAAGGTACCACATGGTGGACTGGTTAGTGAGGTTTGATAATATGGGATCCAGGGAGAGCTAGTCATTTGCATGCAAAATTGGCTTGAAGGTAGAAAACAGACGCTGGTGTTTTTCAGGCTGGAGGCCTGTGACCAGCAGTATACTGCAAGGATCAGTGTTGGGTCCACTGCTTTTTGTCATTTATATTAGTGATTTGGATGTGATAATGGGAGGTATGGTTAGTAAGTTTGCAGATGACACCAGAATTGGTGGTGCAGTGGAGAGTGAAGAAGGTTACTTCAGAGTACAATGATGGGCTGATGGACCAAGGAGTGGCAGATGCAGTTTAATCCAGATAAATGTGAGGTGCTACATTTTGGTGAGGCAAATCAGGGCAGGACTGACACAGTTACTAGTAGAAACCTAGGTAGTGTTGGCAAACAATGAGTGCAGTTTCTTAGTTCCTTGAAGGTGGAGTCACAGGTAGACAGGGTAGTGAAGAAGGCATTTGGTACACTTACCTTTATTGGTCAGTGATTGAGTATAGGAGTTGGGATGTTGTGTTGCAGCTGATAGGATGTTGGTTAGGCCACTTTTGGTACACTGCATTCAATTCTGGTCTCCTTGCTACAGAAAAGATGTTGTGAAACTTGAAAGGGTTCAGAAAAGATATATGTTGCCAGGATTGGAGGGTTTGAGCTTTAGGGAGAGGTGAATAGGTTGGGGCTATTTTCCCTGGAGCATCAAAGGCTGAGGGATAACCTTATTGATGTTTATAAAATCATGAGGGGCATGAGGGGTGAATAGTCAAGGTCTTTTGTCCAGGGTAGGAGAGTCCAAAACTAGAGGGCATAGGTTTAAGGTGAGAGGGGTAAGATTTAAAAGGGACCTGATAGGCAACATTTTCATGCAGAGAGTGGTGTGTATATGAAATGAGCTGCCAGAGGAAATGATGGAGGCTGGTACAATTACAATATTTAAAAGGCATCTGGATGGGTACATGAATAGAAAAGGTTTAGAGTGATATGAGCCAAATGGGACTAGATTAATGTAGAATATCTGGTCAGCATGGACGAGTTGGACCGAAGGGTCTGTTTCTGTGCTGTACAGCTCTATGACTCTACAACATGATATTTCTGGATTTCATAATTTTCTGCGTTATGAAAGAATGTAAAAGTGGAAAACACCTGGAGGCATAAATATTTATCTGAAACACAAAACAGTGACAAACATTGCAAAATCATAATAAAAATCATTTTAATTATTTAAAAACTGTGTCTTCCACGTTCTCACTCCAAGGTTCTGGACTAAATTGCCTGTGACTGTTCAAAGAATCATCAGGCAATTGACTTCAAGATTGGAGAGGTTACAAGTGTCATAATTTTGACCAGTTTAACAGTAAGCAGAATGAGAATGAAAGAAGTTGCAAATGCAGGATATCTGGAAGAAAGTGTAACTTATTTGCAAAACACTGAATACTTCAAATAGCATCAGAAAAAGAGGGAAAAGCAGGTTACAGTTTACTGGGCAATATGCAGGATCAGAAGTGAAGCCTGAGATTTTAAAAAAAGGCACTTTAAGTAGGTTGAAAATTTAAAGAGCAAGATGCACCAATCACAGAGTGAGTTTACTAACATGGTGAATGGCCTGCAAACTGCACAATAGAAAATGGTCAGGCCATACAATACGTAGTAACAGTGACGACAGCCTTAAGAAGTCCTTTAACAACCTAATTTATGACGAAAAGTTGCAATAAATTAATCTGTGTTCTTTTAAACTCCTGGGTTTGAGGGATGACCTAAATAAGTCAGTTAAATGATAACAGGATACAATAATTTGTGACTCAGTGGGTGAACAGAGAACAATGGCCATGAGATTAACATAAAGTCAAAGCCATTTAGGAGTGAAATAAGGCTACAACAGCAGCTTATTTTTATGTAGCACCTTTAAGATAAATAAATGTCCCATGAACAGTAAGGAGGAGATGGTGGAGTTGTGATAATTTCACAGGTTTAATGATTTAGAAGTTATTGGTGTGTGGACATGACTTTCATATTCACCTCGGGGCAACTAATGCAGTTTGTGGCTATAGACGAGGGCAGTTCATGAGTTTGAATTAGCATTCAGTTCATAGATATGGAATATGAACCTATCTTTGATTGTCATTAAAAACCCATCTGGCTCACTAATGCCCTTTAGGGAGGGAAATTTGCCATCCTTACCTGGTCTGACCTATACATGGCTCCAAACCCACTCCAATTGATAATGGCCCCAACAAGCCATTCACTCAAAGGGCAATTAGGGATATTGGCTTTGCTGGTGATGCCCACATTCCCATGAAAGAATAGGAGAGGTGCTTCACTGAAAAATGACAACAAACTCCAAAAAGTATCATGAGGACAGATAACTGAAAGTAGATTCAGAGAGGTCGTCTTTTAGAATGCTTTTAATGGAGGGAAATGGAGTTTGGAGCTGGAGAGGTGATAGAGGGAATTGCAAATGCTAGCGGAAATATGAAATTACCTCTCCAAATGTCAGTAGACATCGGGCCCACTGGAAATTGGAGCCTTCAAGGCCAAAGCTGAAGTTTTTTTTTTGTTTAGTGAGGGATATAGATTGAAGGTGAAAATGGAATTTAGATCAACCACTGTCTAATTCAATGACAGAATTGACCCGAGGAGGTGAATAGCCTCGTTCTGTTCCTATGTATTAAAAGGAAAATGGGATTCAATTTGAAGAGGAGGGAATGACAAACAAAATAGCTTAAAAATGGAGAAAGAAATTTTAAAAAACTCAAATTACAAATGTATGAAGGTCTAATTTGAAGTCAAAAACCTGCCAAAGTATATTCACACTCAGATGATAAGAGAATAGGTCAATACCATCAATTCCAAACCCATTAAAGTTAGTGCTTAACATGTTTACAACAACTGAAGTTTTGCTTTACCTTTCCTGGGTCTTTCTTTGCAATATTACGCAGAGCCATGATAACATCAGCCTGAATTTTCAGTGGGATACTGGCAGCTGCTGTGCCGAAGCCAGGTAACAGTTTCATGATGTTCTTGATGCTCGCTAGCTGCCCCGCATTGCCAATTGCCTTGAGGCCAAGTACAATGTCCTCCTCATTGACATGTGCTGTAGCTACACTGAGCAAGTCATGGAGAGGCTGGAAGAGGAGAGCTTCCATGAGAAACACGTAGGATTCGTATCACCACAGTTCAGTCACAGATAGCCAGTGTGTCACATCACCTCACCTTAAGTAGATTGTCAGGGCACGTATCCTTCTGTGCACAGAATCTGAAAACCATGGAGCCATAGCCGAGGTAAACAATCTGACGAAGTATGGGGATCTGCTGCACATGATTCATGTCAAATAGTTCCTGCAGAAAAATCAAAATCAGGTTAGCTGTTACCTCTTAGAGCAAAATGAATATTGTGATGTACGGTATGTGTTTATACATACATAAGTAACTTTTGTTTTAAAGTTTGGATTTTGAACTCGTGGCATTTGGAATCTGGTCTGTGTAAATGAAGGGGTTTAATAATTAGTATGCAAAGTATTCTGGAGTGACATACATGAGTGAGACTTCCTGGAGTATTATGGGGTTTTGTTTTCATTGGGACAGATTTTAACAGGCAAACAGAGTAAACAGTTGGGCAACAAGGTGCAGAGCTGGATGAACACAACAGGCCAAGCAGCATCATAGGAGCAGAAAGGCTGACATTTCGGGCTCTAGGCCTG
>NC_063341.1:77142090-77158322 GCF_021869965.1 Rhincodon typus
GAAACAGTTGGGCATCAGGTTTTAGTTAAAAGGATCTCAATTTCCTTTCGCCTTAGGGAACATTTAGAAAGCTTTTTGGTTCCAGTGCTGTGGAAGTTAAAACTGAATGCATAAAACAGTTTTTTTTTCTGAAGAAGGGTCTAGGCCCGAAACGTCAGCTTTCCTGCTCCTCTGATGCTGCTTGGCCTGCTGTGTTCATCCAGCTCTATACCTTGTTATCTCAGATTCTCCAACATCTGCAGTTCCTTCTATCTCTGCATAAAACAGTTGTTCCTGAAGAAAGGGGGTAATTTAAAACTGTGAAATTATTTACCTCAGTGAAAGGGGTTTACTTAGAAAGTTCCAGACCAGAAGTATTTGGCTAAAATCATAAAGGGGTTACTTGAAGCTGAGAAACTCTAAGCTCAGTTGTAGGAATACTCAAGGAAGAGGTAATCAGTCTTTCAAGATAGGGAATTGAAAGGAACAGTCCAGTCAAACTCCAGAGGTGATAAAGAAGTTATCCTCTCTGATGATGAATTATTGTACAGGGATACTACAGAAATAAATGCAATTGTATTTTATCATGTGATTCAAAATCTTTAAACTCATGGTGTATCTAAATAATTTGGTTTGTTTTATTTATCTTCTTTTGTGTTGCATATGAAACTTCAGTTTTATTGTTAAAATCAAAACTGCAGCATTGTGTGCTTATGTTTCAGTGAGAAAGGATTGCACGAATTAAAAATCAAACAAGTGGCATGGTGGCTCAGCGGTCAGCACTGCTGCCTCACAGTGCCAGAGATCAGGTACGAATCCACCCTTGGGCGACTGTCTGTGTGGAGTTTTCACATTTTCCCAGTGTCTGTGTGGGTTTCCTCCAGATGCCCCAATTTCCTCCCACAGTCCAAAGATGTGCAAGGTAGGTGGATTGGACACGTTAAATTGCCCGTAGTGTTCAGCGATGTGTAGATTAGGTGTGTTATAGGGGGATGGGTCTGGGTGGGATGCTCTGAGGGTCGATGTGGGCTTGTTGGGCCGAAGGGCCTGTTTCCACACTGTAGGGATTCTATGATGTTCTATGCTATAAGCTATGATCTATCAAGTCAGATTTCAGTCTGGGACCTGACTAGTTCAGGAATAATATCAGCTGGGATCATAAAAGTATCAAACCCACATTACTGCCAGCCCAGTTTTTAATAGATGCAAGAATGGTACCAGGGATGAGGGACTTCACTTATTGATAGGATAGATAATTAGGTGTCCAAAATCATGAGTATTTTTGATAGAGTCAGTAAGAAGTAATGTTTTCCATTGGCAGAAGCTTCAGTAAAAAGAAGACAGGGATTTAAGGCAATCAAAAGAATCAGAGGAGAAATCAAGAGATGTTTTTACATTGCAATTTTTTGGGATCTGGAATGCACCATCCCAAAAGACTGGCAGCAGTAGATTTAATCATTATTTTAAAGAGGGAATTATACAAATCTTTGAAGGAAAAATGTCTGGGGAAAGATTGAGGAATGGAACTAATTGCATAGCCCTATCCAGGAGATGGAACAGGCACGATGGGCCAAATGGCTTCCTTTAGAACTGTCCCTCTATGTATCTGTGAGTGAAATGTGTTCATACTTACTCTGACTATCGATAGGCTTTGACGGTCAGCTGTGACTTGATGCATGGCAAGAGCCAAAACCTGAGCTGTATCAGCCACCGAGATGTCCAAATTCTGAATTTTAGTTTTGAGGAAATTCAGTGCGGCAGATGTTCCAACAGCAGGAAGTGCAGACAGAATCCAGGGCCGAGTGCTACAATATATAGACCAGAAGGTCTTCTTGTTTTTATATGTTTAATTCTACATTTTCTTGTCACGTTCACAAAAAAAAAACAGCCACAATCTTATTTTTGACAATGGAATAGCTATGGAGGGTTGAATGACCTCCTCCCATTGCTATGCTCCTAGTTAAATGGTTATGTGTGATCAATCAAGTTGCTACAAAGGTTGCAAGGATCAAAGTGAGGGATGGTGCTATGGTCTAAAAGGGAAACCAGGGACTTTTAAAATTAAGTTTAAACTTCTAGTTTTGTTCCTTCACTGTCACTGAGTCAGAATCCTGGAATTACCTCACTAACAGCATTGTGGATCAACCTACAGCATATGAATTGCAGTGGTTCAAGAAGGCAGCTCACCACCACCTTCTCAAGAGCAGCTTTGTACGGGCAAGACTCTACAAATACTGCTCAGAACAATGTATAAGGTTAATTTATATTTTGCACTTTTGTGTGTTGAAAAGGAGAAGATTCAAACTAACTATCACCAAATCTCAAAATTGACCTTTGGACAGGGAAACCATATGGACATTTTATATCCCTATTTTGGAGACAATACTTCAGAAAGGGAGACCCCTTATTTAATGTTTATCTATTTACGGTCTCACCGTAACGAATAATCACATCATGTTGACAGGTTGTGTAGTGTAGGCTTGTATTACCTTGATTATTGAAGATGTGCACTTGAAACTATTTAAAATTATAAAACTTGGAGACTGTAACTCCAGTATCGGACTCAAGAACAAAAGATGGGCCTTTGAAAGGGCTTGGAAATCTGTAATTCTCTCCCTTTTGACCAAGACAGCAGTGTAGTAAAACACTCCAGCCAGAGCTTGTCCACTCTGCTCATTCTTCATCGCCTTTTCTTCAATTTCTTTTCCTCTTAGTGTTTTTTCTTCTTCTTCTCTCCCGGCTACCGATGATTCCCAGGCTCTGGCAACAATTCCTGGGCTCTGGCGACCAGCGACCTGCCGGCCTGGTGTAGCCGCTTCCCAGGGCAGCTCCTGGTGTGGTGTTCTGGGCCCGGCATGGTGTCCCGGGCCTGGTGTGGTGTTCCTGGCCCAGCATGGCGGTCTGAAGTGATCTCTCAGCCTCATGATCCTCAAGGTCTGGAACCAGGGCCCAGTGCAGACTAGAGGCTAGGTGCCAGCATTCAAAGACCATTGTTCTGAACTTTTATTTCTGCAGCGTTTGACATTTCATTTCTCTATTTTCCAAGATCTTGTAATTAAAGAAACTGCACCTAGATACCTTTGTACCTCAGGTAGGGCTGTAAGTGGCGACATGTAAACTTTTCACTGAACTCATTAAGTAGACGTGTCAATAAAGGCTAATTCTAATTCTAATTCTAAGAGTAGGGAGTGTTAATCTGTACCCAAGCCAGTCAGTTAGACAGAGATTCAAGGCATATTCTTCTGTGGGTAGAGTTTATCAACTACTCAGTCTGACAGCTCCTTGCACCTAAACCCCCACTCAACCCCTTTGTTTTGGACGTTGGCTATATATATTTGCTCAGATAAATAATAGCTACCTAATTAACAGCCAAGAAGTTTCTCTTTAAGCTCAAATGGAAACATTTACAAACAATAATGGACTTAACTGGACATTAATATTTTGTGGTCATATGAAATTTTCAAAACTCGGATTCTTACATTTTTATTCAGCAAGACTGTCAGAAATCAAGGTAAATAAATTGAATAGTGATTCAGATTGTCCTAAATTTAACCAGACAGAGGAACAACACTTTGTTGAATGTTTTCTTTTTTTCCATAAACCAGTAAACAAGCAATGTAAGAGTCAATTACTTACTGGAGCTGGTGGTTGTGGGACTTTCTGCACAAGGTATCAATGGTTTCCTCCGTTGTGGATCGGAGTAATTGAACAAGCTGTAGAAATTTGGCAGCAGTGTCAGAATGGACTCTCTCCAGGTGTGTCAAGGTGTCTTGGATCTACAAAAATTGGAGATTACCTCAAATCACTCACAATTTCACAGCTCAGAAACAGGCCATTCAGCCCAAACAGTTTATACCCACACAAATCCTTGTTGTCCCCTTATGGGAATGTCTAGGGCCAGAGGGCAGAATCTTAGAATAAAGGGTTGCACCTTTAAGCCAGAAAAGAGGAGGAATTTATTCTCCCAGAGGGTAGTAAATCTGTGGAACTCTTTACCACAGAAGGCTGTCTAGAATGGGACATTAAGTATATTCCTGGCAGAGATTTTAATCAGTAAAGGGATGGAGGGTTATGTGGGAAAGGCAGGAAAGTGGAGTTGATGTTTATCAGAGCAGTCATCGAATGGCAGAGCCGACTTGATGGGCTGAATGGCTTTCTTCTGCTCCTACATCTAATGGTCTCAAACCTTCTCCAACCCTCTTATTCCCAGCCCACCCGCATATTCTCCAACTCTGTTCTTCCTCGTGATCAGAACTGGCTTTAACTCAAGCCCATGCATTGTGCAATTTCTTCAATCTCTTTTGTACGTCACATGGCAAGCTAAGCCGAAGTGAACTAAGCTCAGGAGCCTACAAAACAATTCAATGTGATTTGGTAAGAGTAATATGTGAGTGTGGCATTATCACTTTGGCAGGATGAATGGAAAGGCAGAATATTTTTTGAAAGAAGTGGAAAGTGTTCACAATTAGACAGAGTTGGGAGTCATGAATCATGAATTAATATATAAATGACACAAAGAAAATTAAGAATGCAAGTTATATGTTAGTCCTGATTACAAGTGTGTTGGAGTGCTACAATTATATAAGGCCATAGTGAAATCAACTGCAGTACAGGATGGGCAATAAATGCTGATATAGTCAGAGACACCCATATCCCATAAACAAACAAAACCAAACACTGCACTATTTAAATATCTGTACTGCAGAAAGAATGGTTCCATGGATGAGGAACTTCAGTTATGAGGGTAGACGTATTGAGACTTTTCTGTTTGGAGAAAAGAAAGCTAAGATGAAGTCTGATTGAGGTTTTCCCACACATTAAAGAAACAAGAACAAGACGGTGTAGATTGAAATTGATTTGCAAAAAGATGTGCATAAAAATCTGTCACACAGCAAGTAGTTAGGGTATGAAATCCACAGCCTGGCATTGTAGTGGAGGCAGGTTCAATTGAGACATTCAAGAGGGCATTGGGTGGTTATTTTGGATAGAAAACATGTGCAAGGATATGGGGGCAAAGCAGGAGATTGGCACTAGGTAATGATGCTCGTTTGAAGAGCTGGTGCAAACATGAGGGGCTGAATGGTCTCCATCTGCAAAGTAATGCTTCTGAGATTCTGGGTAAAGGATACACTTGCTACATACAAGGGTTTTCACACAATTCATTGCTGAGATAAAGGGAGGTGTCTTGTGAGGAGAGATCATGGAACACTCTCTACACTTTAGAGGAATGGGAGGTGATACTGAGACACAACGTTCTTTAATAAGACAGATGTACAGGTGATGTGTTTCTACAATCAGAATTTCAGAGATCGAAAACAAACGACATCAATTCAAAGTAATTGGTAAAAGAGCTACACGATCTACTCCTGATCAGGTTCTTATTGTCTTCATGCTGCCAGGGGAGATGGTAGAAGCAGATACACTAGCAACATTTCAGAGGCGTTTAGATAAATACTTGAACAGACAGGGAATAGAGGGATATGGACTATTTGTAGACAGATGGGATCAGTTTAGGACGACATTATAGTCAGCCCAGCCATGGTGGGCCGAAGGGCCTGTTCCTGTGCTCTCCTGTTCAGTGTTCTTTAGGAGGTCTAAAGCTGCACAAGATGAAGCAATATGCCTTCTTATTGTGACATTTACCGCTTTTTCCACATTCTGGATTTTCGTTAATTTTATTGGTTTGAGAAGTATATTCTCGTCAAAGCGATATTTCAAGGTTCCTCGGTTCACGAACTGAACCTGCTGTTCATGTATTACTGCTGGCCTGATGTTAACCAGCACAAGGTGTTGCCTGTAGATTGGATGAAGAAAGGTTATTGACCGGGGGAAAAATTCAACCTTTTCACAAGTCAGAATTCAATTATCAGATGTTGAAAATACTAAGAACCCTAACCTGTTATTTAGCAGCAAGCCAGTGATAGGAATATAGGAACATGGGAACAGGAGTAGGCCATTCAGCCCCTCGAGCCTGTTCTGCTTTCAATGAGATTACGGCTAATCTATGACCTAACTCCAAAAACCTGCCTTTGGCAAATATCCCTTAATACCTTTACGTAACAAAAATGCATCTATCTCAGACTTTAAATTAACAACTGATCCAGCATCCACTACTATTTGTGGAAGAGCGTTCCAAACATCTCCCACCCTTTGTGTGTTGAAGTGCTTCTTAACATCTCTCCTGAATGGTCTGGCCCTAATTGTCAGACTATGCCCCTAGTTCTAGAATGCCCAACCAGTGGAAACAGTTTCTCTCTATCTACCCTGTCTTTTCCTGTTAATAGTTTGAAGACTTCAATCAGATCACCCCTTAACCTTCTAGAGAAAATATGCCTCATTTGTATAATCACTCCTCATAACTTAACACCTGAAGTCCTGGTATCATTTTTGTAAACCTACACTGTACTCCATCCAAGGCCAACTTATCCTTCCTAAGGTGTGGTGCCCAGATCTGCTCACAGTGCTCCGACTGGGGTCTAACCAGGGTTTTATGTAACTGTCTGTGTCTGAGTTTCGAGGACAACTTACATCAGATGGAATTTCAAACAAAAGGAATCATATTTCATTACAGACATCATGAGAAACTAAAATTAACAGGATGTTGCTGTCAAGCTAAGAAGATGTCTGTCTGTATACAAAGAAGTAATAGAGCATATGAATTTCAGTGATGTCCCAAATATTGGGAGATCATATCAAAAAGCACATTCCTTCCACTGCTCATAAGAAGCAATGTACTGACTGCACCCAGCCAGTCCAAACTTCCAAAACCCAAAACACAGTGCCCAATATTAGATGTGATTCTGAAATTTTTTTTTGATAAATAATCTTGAGTGTGCTATGAATTATGCTGACCAACCAATACAAGACTGTTGTTGGGCTCTCAGTATGGCACACTTTTGAGTATTGAAAGCTACATATATTAATGAACAAGAGACTATGCTTGTCAGACTGAAAGAACATGAACACACACTGCCTGTACCAACTCAAAAAAAAGATCATGGCCATTCGCTGATTCATTTCTCAGAGCAATGCCCTGACCCATCAGAGTCAACCTGCTTGGTTTAAGCTTTGGAGGCAGCACAGTGGCTCAGTGGTTAACACTTCTGCCTGACAACACCAGGATTCTGGGTTCAATTCCACCTCAGGCTACTGTTTGGAGTTTGCACATTCTCCCCATGTCTGTGTGGGTTTCCTCCCACAGTCCAAAGATATGCAGATTAGGTGGATTGGCCATGCTAAATTGCCTATGGTGTCCAGGGATGTGGAGGCTAGGTGGGTTAGCCATGGGAAATGCAGGGTTACAGGGATAGGGTGGGATGCCCTTTGGAAGGTCAACGTGGGTTGAATGGCCTCCTTCCACATGGTAGGGATTCTATGATTCCAATAAAGTTGGCACTTAACTATCAGTCATCATCTAACTGGTGCATTCTCTGAAATACTCTCCTACCAATCAATCAGTACTCTCTTCTCATTGAGTTCAAAAGGGTGTATTCTTGCTATGTTGGTTTTGTCTTATGAACTTTCCTGATGAGTGGAAGATACAAAGCTTTGACAAAGTATGTCTTTTTCAGCAACACATGAGTTTTGTATGAATACAAATTAATGGTACAACGGGTTCATATCCAAAGACTAACCTAGCTTCCATGATAGCGGCTCCATCACGCTCATTGAATGGTGTAAATTGATGCACTTCTTGAACCCTTGCTTCCTGAAGAATTGCACCAGTTGCTGTAGGTTTTAGGGTATGGGTGAAAGTAGCAGATGCACGTATATTCCTACTCCACTGAAAATAGAAAACGACATCATGTTATCATTTTGTGCACCTCCATTCAGAGCATCAACAACAATTTGTGTTTTTGTGGTTGCCTAGGTGTAATTAAATGTTTGCATGGTGCTTCCCAGAAATGACATAAGGCGATATTAGTACTGATGTCGAAAAGCTCTGTTGGAAAGGAAGTTTAAAGATAATATTAAAGTAGGAAAACATGATAAAGAGGCAGAGAGATTTAGCAAGAATATTTCAATGCTTATATCCTTCAAAGTTAACATATGGTAACTAATGGTGGGGTATTTAAGACTGGAAATATTCAAGGGATCAGAATTAGAGGAGCACAGATATCTCAGAAGGTGTTATGGATGAGGGAGATTGAAAAAGCTTGGGGTTAGGCCAAGGAAAGATTTGAAAATGATGTGAATTTAAAATTGAGGCAGTCCTTAACTGGAATTGAATGTGGGTCCATGAGCACAGATTTGTTGGGTGAACACCAACATGGATGGATGTTCAGATCATGTATTAGACTTAACAGCCATCTCAGAACTTGAACCCAGAATTAAACTGGACTGCAAGCAAGTCACCCTGAGTCTTGAGAGATTGCCTATAACAGGAGATAGTGATCAGAACCTGGTGAGAGTGAGGACAAGACAGCAAGGGGAGGTGATGGCCTGGTGGTATTATTGCTGAACTGTTAATCCGGAGACCCAGGTAATGTTCTGGGGACCTGGGTTTGAATCCCTTGGTGGCTGATGGTGGAATTTGAATTTAATAAAAGTCTGGAATTAAGAGTCCAATGATGGCAGTTTCATGTGTAGGAAAAACCCATCTGATTCACTAATGTCCTTTCGGGAAGGAATCTGCCATCCTTACCTGGTCTGGCCTACATGTGACTCCAGACCCACAGCAATGTGGTTGACTTTTAAGTGCCCTCTGTGCAATTAGGGATGGGCAATAAATGCTGCCCAGCCATGAATGAGTATTGAAAGAGAATTAGATATAATTACATGGAGGGGAGAATATGGAAGCACAACCAGGGATACTTTGAAATAGTCAAACATAGAGGTAACAAATATTTTTTGGATAAATTTTGTTGGTTCATGGAAAATTTGCAAGTTAACTTTAGTGAAAGGTTGAAGACTAATGCAACCAGTATAATTTTTTGCCACGTTTGGGCCCAATTTCCAGAATGTTGTCAAACACAAACTCTCCTGTTTTGTTTATTTTATGAGTTTTGGAGATAACAGTTGGTTTTATGAAGAGAGAAGAAAGATCTGAATTGATGAAGTTTACCTGTTGGCAGATTGGGCAGAGTTCAGCATAGACGGCACCAGTGAACAACATAACTTTCTCCTGACAGTTATTCAAGTCTTTTGACTTGGTGACAATAATTCGGTTAGCTTTCTTGTTTTCCTGAATGATGTAATTTGTGAGACAAACACCTTCAATTCCAGCCTGTAGATGGGAAAAGAAATGACTTTATTTCATACTGGTCATACTGGTCCTCCATTTTGAAGTATACAACAAGTCAGACTAGTATGTCTCATTCACCAGTTTAAATGGTTTATCATTTCTAGGCAAGTTCAAGACCATAAGACCCGAAGAAATGGGAACAAGAATAGGCTGTTCAACCCCTCAATTCAATAGAATCATGGCTGATCCAACATTCCTCACGTCCACTCTGCTGCATTTTCCCAGTAACCCTTGATTCTCCGACTGATCAAGAATAAAGAAGTCTTGCTATTACTGTACAAGGCTTTGACAGAACCACATCTCAAATAACGTGCACAACTTTGGGCATTTTATGTCAAGCAGGATACACTTGAATTGCAGATGGCACAGCAAGGGTTCACTAGGATGTTTCCTGTGATGAGAGAAATGCCCTATAAAGAGGGACTGCGTAAGTTGGGTTTATATTCTCTGGAGTTTAGAAGAATGAGATGTGATCTCATTGAAATGGATAAGAATGTGGACAGGCCTGAGAGGTAAGACACAGAGGTTGTCTCCCCTTGCCTAGAGAAATACACATCACAGTCTCAGGATAGGAGCTTGATCATTTTGGACTGAGATTATAGTATATATAAGTGATTTGGAGGAGACTGTAAGTGGCCTGATTAGTAATCTTGCGGATGACACAAAGACTGGGGGAGCTGCGGATAGTGAAGGAAATTGTCAGAGAATAGACCAGGATGTAGGTAGGCTAGAGATTTGGGTGGAGAAATGGCAGATGGAGTTTAATCCGAACAAATGTGAGGCGATGCATTTTGGAAGATGTAATACAGGAGTGAAGTTTGCAGTAAATGGCAGAACTCTTAGGAACATCAATGTGCAGAGGGATGTAGTGTACAGTTCCCCAGTTCTTTTGAAGGGTCTAGGCCCGAAACGTCAGCCTTCCTGCTCCTCTGATGCTGCTTGGCCTGCTGTGTTCATCCAGCTCTACACCTTGTTATCTCAGATTCTCCAGCATCTGCAGTTTCTACTTGGTTTGTTTTCACTTAACTTTCGAAGGATGAGGGGTGACCTGATTGAATTTTACAAAATTATGAGTGGTATGGTTACAATGGATAGTTGGATTATTTTTCCCAAAGTAGAAATATCAATTACTAGCAGATATGGGTTTAAGGTAAAAGGGGGTAAGTTTAAAGGAGATGTGAGAGGCAAATTTTTTTACACAGAGTGTGGTAAAGGTCTGGAATGTGTTGCCAGAGGAGGTGGAGATGGATACAGTAGCAACGTTTAAGAGGCATCTTGACAGATATATGAATAAGCAGGGAACAGAGGATATGAGCATTGTAGAGGCAAAAGATTTTTAGCTTAGAAAGGCATCATGTGCCCGTGTAGTCTTGGTGGGCCGAAGGGCCTGTTCCAGTACTGCACTGTTCTTTGTCCGTGGAGATGAATAGTAATTTCTTCACTCAAAGCGTTCTGAATCTTTAGAATTTACTACCCCAGAGAGTTGGGGATGCTCAATCATGAGGATATTTAAGGTTGTAGTAGAGAGGTTTCTGGTTTCTAAGAGATTTCTGGAATCAAGGGGTATGGGGAGTGGATGGAATGTGAAGCTGAGGCAGCAGATAAGCCATGATCATTTGAATCGTGGAACAGACTCAAGGGGCTGAATGGTCTATTCCTGCTTCTGTTTCTTATGATGTTTTGTACATAATACACAAACTAATGTCGGGGCAAGGGCTATTGATATCGTTGAATAAAACAAAAGAGGTACCTCTTGCAACGCATAGAAATTTTGTGATTTCTTCGTGGTGATTTGAAAGATGTTAAGGATCCCACGGTGAATGTTCAGGACATCTTCAAGCAAGTCTGCAGGGGCTTGGATGTTTCCAACTCGGCCTTTGTTGTACTCAAACTTCACAGGCTTGGTCAGCTCTGAAGCCAGCTTCTGTGTGAGTTTATGTGCTGAGATGAAGGGATCCCTTGGCCAAATGCCATTGTACTCCAGAATCTGAGCATGGGAGATCTTAGAAAACAAAATGAAGCAGTTGTGTGTTTATTATGAATGCTGAAAACTATATGGCACAGGCAAACTCAGAAGTTGTCTGAAGGGGTTGATAAAAAAAATTATGTACAATTTTTCAAAGTTGTGAAACCTCCTACTGCACATGCAAAGGAATTGGGTAAAAATCTTGGAAATCTTATCAAGCCAACTAACTGTAGCTGTATAAAAAATGTCCCTTAATAGTTTTACATGTTTTTCCCAGGTGTTGCTACATATCAAGTAATCATCAAAATAAACTACACAGCTAGGCACACTCACTGTGACTTGATATATAAGTCTTTGGAATTTAACTGGGGCACTTTTAAGCCTGAATGGCATGACTCATCATTGATACAATGCCTTCTGTGTAACAAAAGCTGACATTTCTTCAGCTCTTGATGTTAATGGTACTTGCCTGTACCACTTCAACAAATGAATTAGAATAAGAACATAAGAACTAGGAGCAGGAGTAGGCCATCTGGCCCCTTGAGCCTGCCCCGCCATTTAATAAGATCATGGCTGATCTTTGAGACTCAGCTCCACTTACCCGCCCACTCACCATGACCCTTAATTCCTTTACTGTTCAAAAATGTGTCTAGCCTTGCCTTAAACACATTCAGCGAGGTAGCTTCAACCGCTTCACTGGGCAGGGAGTTCCACAGATTCACAACCCTTTGGGTGAAGAAGTTCCTCCTGACCTCAGTCCTACATCTGCTTCCCTTTATTTTGAGGCTATGCCCCCTAGTCCTAGTTTCACCTGCTAGCGGAAACAACCTCCCTGCCTCCACCTTATCTATTCCCTTCATAATCTTATATGTTTCTATAAGATCTCCCCTCATTCTTCTGAATTCCAATGAGTATAATCCCAGCCTACTCAGTGTCTCCTCATAATCCAACCCTCTCAACTCTGGAATCAACCGAGTGAATCTCCTCTGCACCCCCTCCAGTGCTAGTACATCTCTTCTCAAGTAAGGAGACCAAAACTGCACACAGTACTCCAGGTGTGGCCTCACCGGGACCCGATACAGCTGCAGCATAGCCTCCCTGTTTTTAAACTCCATCCCTCTAGCAATGACAGACAAAATTCCATTTGCCTTTTTAATTACCTGCTGCACCTGCAATCCTACTTTTAGCGATTCATGCACAAGGACACCCAAGTCCCTCTGCACAGCAGCGTGCTGCAACTTTTTACCATTTAAAACATGGTCCATTTTGCTGTTATTCCTACCAAATTGGATGACCTCACACTTATCAACATTATACTCCATCTGCCAGACCTTTGCCCACTCACTTAGACTATCTATATCCCTCTGCAGACTTTCAGTGTCTTCTGCACACTTTGCTCTACCACTCACCTTAGTGTCATCTGTAAATTTTGACACACCACACTTAGTCCCCAACTCCAAATCATCTATGTAAATTGTAAACTATTGAGGTCCCAACACTGATCCCTGAGGCACACCACTAGCCACTGACCGCCAACCAGAAAAACACCCATATACCCCTACTGTTTGCTTTCTACTGGTCAACCAATCCTCTATCCATGCCAATACATTACCTGTAATACCGTGCAACTTTATCTTATGTAGCAGCCTTTGGTGTGGCAAGTTGTCAAATACCTTCTGGAAATCCAGACACACCACATCCACAGGTTCCCCATTGTTCACCATGCAAGTAATGTCCTCAAAGAATTCGACCAAATTAGTTAAACATGACCTACCCTTCATGAACCCATGACAACAAGGTGCAGGGCTGGATGAACACAGCAGGCCAAGCAGCATTATAGGAACAGAGAGGCTGACGTTTCGGGCCTAGACCCTTCTGTTCCCACTGGGACAATTTATATCCAGATATCTTGCTATTTCTTCCTTAATGATAGATTCAAGCATTTTCCCCACTACTGAAGTTAAGCTAACTGGCCTATAGTTACCTGCTTTTTGTCCAGTTCCTTTTTTAAACAGTGGTGTCACATAGGCTGTTTTCCAATCTGGGGGAACCACCCCAGAGTCCAGTGAATTTTGGTAAATAATTACTAGTGCATTTGCTATTTCCCCCATCACCTCTTTTAGTACCCTGGGATGCATTTCATCAGGGCCAGGAGACTTGTCTACCTTTAGCCCCATTAGCTTGCCCAGCACTGCCTCCTTAGTGATAATGATAGTTTATAGGTCCTCACCTGCTATAACCTTCTTGCCATTAGTTTTCGGTATGTTATTTGTGTCTTCCACTGTGAAGACTGACACGAAATAACTGTTTAATGTCTCAGCTATTTCCTCATTCCCAGTTATTAAATTGGCCTTCTCATCCTCTAAAGGATTAATGTTTACCTTCGCCACTCTTTTACGATTTACATACTTATAGAAAATTTTGCTGCCTGTTTTTATATTCTGAGCTAGTTTACTCTCATAATCTATCTTACTTTTCTTTATAACTTTTTTGTGGCTTCCTGTTGGCCTTTAAAGATTTCCCAATCTACTAGTTTCCCACTACTCTTTGCTTTCTTGTGTGTAATTTTTTTTTAATCTGATACTTTCCTTTATTTCCTTCGACGTCCATGGCTGGCTCTCTCTTTTCCTACAGTTCTTCCTTATCACTGGAATATACTTCTGCTGAGCACTGTGAAAAATTGTTTTGAAAGTCCTCCACTGTTCCTCAATTGACCCACCATAAAGTTTTTGCTCCCATTCTACCTTAGCTAACTCCTTCCTCATTCCTTCATAGTCTCCTTTGTTTAAGCAAAGGACATTGGTACTGGATTTAACCTTCTTACGCTCCATCTGTATTTTAATTTTGACCATACTGTGATCCCTCCTTCCGAGAGGATCCCTAACTGTGAGATCATTAATTATTCCTGTCTCATTACACAGGATTAGATCTGGGATAGCTTGCTCCCTCGTAGGTTCCATTACATATTGTTCAAGGAAATTATCGCGGATGCATTCTATGAACCCCTCCTCAAGGCTGCCATGACCGACCTGGTTTGACCAATTGATATGCAGATTAAAATCCCCATGATAATTGCTGTACCATTTTTACATGCATTAGCTATTTCGATGTTTATTGCCCACCCCACCACGATGTCATTATTTGATGGCCTATAGACCACACCTATCAGTGACTTCTTCTCCCTGCTATTCCTAATTTCCACCCAAATGGATTCAGCGTTTTGTTCAGTAGAACCTATATCATCTCTCAATACGGCCTTGATATCATCCTTAAAAATCAGAGCAACACCACCTCCCTTACCTTCCTGTCTGTCCTTCCGAACAGTTTGATACCCCTGGATATTTAACTCCCAGTCATGACCATCCTGTAACCATGTCTCTGTAATGGCCACTAAATCATACCCATTTGCCATGATTTGCACCGTCAACTCATCCACCTTGCTTCAAATGCTCTGAGCATTCAGATAAAGTGCCCTTTTGCCAGTTTTTGCACCTCCTTTTTTGGGTCCTATCACCTCCATTACTAACAGCTCTTAAGTTCTCCTTCCCTTTAACTTTTTTCCTAATTTTCAACGGACTTGAAGCTTCCTCGTCACCTGCTAACCTGCTGCTTTGCCTTACATTAATTGTTATTCTCCATCTACGCTCACTCCTCCCTTCCCCCCATAAGGAATGTGAATACTATCAACATGATCCTCTAACTGAGGAATTACATACAAGTTGGTTTTTGTTACTTGCCTGTCGTCAATGAAGAATCTAGTCAACTTATTCTGTTTGGAAACTAACACTATCAGTGTGCACCAGTTTCTTTGGCATTGAATGTTTTCCAACATGTATTGAATTTCTATTCCCACCTAAGCTTATTATTCTCCTTTTAAAATGCCAGGATGTTGTTTTTTTGATACTGATTCCCCTCAATCCACAATCTGCCTGGCTAACATTGTACAGCTTGGTGCATCTCCATAAATTCTCTTGAAATTCCTCAGTAACTTTACTGGATCTCTATTTCCCTCCTCTAATCACAAGAATATATAGTCTAATCATCCCAGTGTTTCATTGTTAGCTGGTCAGGATACAGAAGCTTTACTTTGTGAATGGTCTCATTCTCTTATGATTGAATCAGAGATAGTAGGAACTGCAGATGCTGGAGAATCCGAGACAACAAGGTGCAGGGCTAGATGAACACAGCAGGCCAAGCAGCATCATAGGAGCAGAGAGGATGCTGCTTGGCCTGCTGTGTTCATCTAGCCCTGCACCTTGTTGTCTCTCATTCTCTTATGACTTCATTTTGGTGTCTCTGACATTCTCCACTTTTCTTCCCAGCTGACAGATTTGCTCTTTCTAAACTTCCTATCTACGATGATATTGCTTTAACATGTTAATATGACTTAATCAATTCTTCTCCCTGCAATCTGGAGTAACCCAAGATAAATCACTTTACTAACCCTCTTAATTGCTGTGTACAGAACTTTGAATCTCACATTCAGAGGTTCACTTTTTGTAGGTAATAACACTAGGGCTTTGTTTCTTGTTTAAAATGTTTTAATTGCAATATAGGTGGCATGGTGGCTCAGTAGTTAGCACTGCTGCCTCACAGCACCAGGAACCCAGATTCAATTCCACCCTCGGGCAACTGTCTGTGTGGAGTTTGCATGTTCTCCCTGTGTCTGTGTGGGTTTTCTCTGGGTGCTCTGGTTTTCTCCCACAGTCCAAAGATGTGCAGGTTAGGTGGGTTGGCCATGCTAAACTGTCCTGTAGTGTTCAGGGATGTGTAGGTTAGGTGGGCTAGACATGGGGAAATGCAGGGGTAGGGGAATGAGTCAGGATGGGATAGTCTTCAGAGGGGCAGAGTGGACTTGTTGGGCTGAATGGCCTGTTTCCACACTGTAGGGATTCTACAATGTTTGCTGTCAATTCTTCTATTTCTGCCTGTGAAGTTTTTAAATGCCTGTGTGCTACTTTAAATGCATCTGTGAATATCACTGAAAACATGGACATGTAAACTTGTTAAAAATGGAAAGAACTGCAGATGCTGTAAATCAGA
>NC_063341.1:77158722-77170282 GCF_021869965.1 Rhincodon typus
CCTGAGGAAGGGTCACCGGACCCGAAACGTTAACTCTGATTTTTCTTCACAGATGCTGCCAGACCTGCTGAGCTTTTCCAGCAACATTGTTTTTGTTGAAAATTTGTTGTTTTGTCTTAAAAACTTCTATAACTTGAACAATTTTAATGGACCTTTTAACTCATGATCATAGAACAAATTGTACAGAACCCAACAGATTCATTTGGTGGAATCTCCAGGAGCAAATAATAAAAAATCCAATAGAATAATATGGGCACTAGAGATTTGAAACAATACAAAGAGAGGGAGAGAGACCCGTCTTGGCTTGCAGGCTTTCGGGAGGTCAGAGTGCAGCTATCTACTTTTCTGTGACAAACTGCAGCTTAACTAAAAAGCTATTATTAGACAATAATAGTAAGAACCACAGATGCTGGAGTCAGTGATAACACAGTGTGGAGCTGGAGGAATACAGCAGGCCAGGCACCATCGGGACCCGACCCAAAATGTCAACTTTCCTGCTCCTCTGATGCTGCCTGGTCTACTGTGTTCCTCCAGCTCCACACTGTGTTACTGGGCAATTTTTCTTTTTAATTCATGGATACCTACAGTCATAGAGATGGACAGCAGGGAAACAGACCCCTCAGTCCAACTTGTCCATTGCCAACTAGATATACTAAATTAATTTGGGATATTTTCCAGCATTTAGCTAAACCCTTCCTATTCACATACCCATCCGAATGTATTTTAAAAGTTGTAATTGTACCAGCGTCCACCACTTCCTCTGACAGTTCATTCCATAAACACACCACCCGCTGCGTGAAAAAATTGCCCCTTAAGGCTCTTTTAAAACTTTCCCCTCCCACCTTAAACCTATCCCTCTAGTGTTGGACTCCCCTACCCTGGGGAAAAGACCTCGGCTATTTACACTATCCATGCCCTTCACAATTTTATGAACCTCTTAAAGTCCTCTCATGGTGCTAATGTCTCAAATTCAGTTTCTCCAAAACTTAAATAGAAAAATATAAAATAGGAGCAGGAGTAGGCTTCATAATGATTGTGGTTTGTGGCTGATCCTCTATCTCAATCCTCTACTCATACACTCCTTCCATTTTCCTTGACACCTTTAGCCTCTAGAAATCTAGTTTTTTCTTAAATATGTTCAGTGACTTGGCCCCCACAGTCTTCTACAGTTGCTCACTCACTCAACTTGTCTAAATTACCCTGGAGTCTCTTTACAATCTCCTCACCTCCCACACTTCCTTCATTTTGTGTCATTAATAAACTTGGGAATGTTAATTTTGACTCCTTTATCCAATTGTTGGTCATTTTGTGAATAGCTAGGGCTTAAGCGCTGATACCCACAGTACTCCCACTTGTCACCTACCGATTTCCATTTGGAAAAAGATCAATTTATTCTTATTCTCTATTTCCTATTAACCAATTCTCAATCCATGTCAGTATATTACCCCCAATTCCATGTGCTTTAATTTTCATCAGCAAAAGGTTTCTGAAAATTGGAAAGGAGGAATGGAACAAATTAGTATCAGAAAAAAAAATGTTGGAGAAATGAAAGGGACAGAAAGCTGATAAATCCCCAGGGCCTGATAATTCCAATCCCAGGGTGCTAAAGAAGTTGATCATGGAGATAGTTGGTGTGTTGGTTGACATCATCCAAAATTCTATAGATTATGAAATAGTCCGAGCAGATTAAAGGGTGGCAAATGTAACGTCACTGTTTAAAAATGACAGAGGAGAATTACAAAACTGTCAGCCTATCAGCAGTAGAAGGTAAAAGGCTGAAGTTTATTGTAAAGCACGTGACAACAGATCACTTAGAAAATGCCAACAGCATTACAGAAAACTCAACATCAACTTATGAAAAAGAAGTTGTGTTTGACATATCTTACTGGGGTTTTTTTTGAAGATACAATTAGTAGGATAGAAGAGGGCATACTGCACATTTTCTTTCAAGAGTATAAACATTGCAAATGTATTCCTAGAGTGAGTTTAAGGAAGTACCTTAAGGAGGTAGGTGTTCTGCCCCATTGGAATAATGTTCAGTCCACAATTAATTCTCACACCAGCTCTGTTTAAGCCACTTTCTGGAAGTCCAGTCAGAATAACACCTTCATATGTATAAACAGTCATCATACCTTCAGTAAAAGTAGGTTCTGCAGGAAGTTAAAATAGCAGTAAGATACCAGCAACAAAACCTGCTGAATGAAGCTGTGGTTGTAAAACTTAACTGAGAGAAGTGGTACTTACCATACTTTAACTTTTGACTGCCTAGAAAAAGAACATGAATTTAACTTAATATCAAATATCAGATTCTAAAATGAGATAGATGGATATAAAAATAGTGTATCACAAACAGTGGTACGAACTCACCCACAACGGATACAATCAGCATGAAAATAATGGCCCTCATGTCGACAGTCAAATGAGATTTGGGGAACTCTGGCTTGTGATATATAAGTTTAATTCAACACCACCTGACTATGTTAATTTGTTGAGTATCTGACTTCTTATGGATCACAGGGTCAAATTCTACTTGGAACTGTACAATTTGGTTAAAAAATATCATTGATCTGACGGAGATCAAATATAATGGCACAGGTTATGATGACCTGTAGTCTTCACTGAGACAACAAATATGTGGTACATGTTTTGTTTAATCAAGCTTCTCTGTTGACTGACTAGGTTGAGTATGGCTAAAGAATATGAGTGTGGACTTGTGAAGGGCAGTCACTGCTGACTAACTGAAAACTATGGAAAATAGGTATCAATTTTGAGAAAATTGCAATGCTTTCTTAATAGTAAGGAGACCTGGAGGTGTTCGGCAAAGTGACTTAGGAGTCTATGTATGCAAGTGTAGTTAAAGTACAGTTACAAAATTAAAGTTTAACATTTGTTGCATTGCAGGGTAGCTGTAATTTAAAAGTAGTTAACCACCATGTCTGTCCTCCGTGGCAGATTGCAGTTAGGCTTCCTGTTAGAATCCAAGAACTCACCACTGGGTACCTGGTCCTTTAGGTAATACTTGTATCTGTAGGTGTGAGGCTGGAAAAGCACAGCAGGTCAGACAGCATCACAGGAGCAGGTAAGTCAGCATTTTGGGCTGAATGCTGTGCTTTTCCAGCCTCACACCTATAGATTCTGGCATCCAGCATCTGCAGTCCTTATTATCTCCAAGTAATACTTGTGCTGGACTGATCTTCTAGCTTAATACATCTCTATGGTTGTGAGTGACAACAATTATGCAAAATAGACTTAATTGTCCAAATCTGGAAATCAGCTGATTGAAGGCTCACTCCCCAGTTGCGCTACAGATCATTTTTTTATTACCCTTGTAATTCAAATACACATCAGCCATGATCTAATGGATTGCAAAACAGGCTCAAAGGAGAGCACAATCTCCTCTCATTCCCATGTTCCTACATTATATTTAGTTCAAACTAACACATCCTTATTACAACCTTTCGATACCAATAGCACTAAAGTAGCTGCACATTGATTGTACTAAAAAAAAACTGGAGCAAGAAAGGAACATTTGAAATTCAATTTTACACACTCCAGCAGTCAAAATGAATTCCCCACGATTCTGGGGGTTACCATCGACTAGAAACTGAACTGGACTAAATGTAGTGGCTACAAGAGCAGGTCAAAGGCTGGGAAACCTGCGGTGAGTAACTCACCTCCTCACTCCCCAAAGCCTGTCCACCATCTACAAGGCACAAGTCAGGAGTGTGATGGAATACTCTCCATTTCCCTGGATGAGTGCAGCTCCAATAACACTCGGGAAGCTTGACACCATCCAGGACAAAGCAGCCCGCTTGATTGGCACCACATCCACATGCCTGAATGAATAATAAAAGTTCTCTATTGGCAGGGACATAGGGATGAATTCCTCTGTAAGGTTTTGGAGTAGATGTGTAGCTCGGGTTGTGGGTGTTGAGGTTGTTGAGGTTGGCTGGCTCGCCGAGCTGGAATTCCTCTGCTTTGAAACTTTTACATGCACCATCAAAAGGATATCACTTTCAACAGTGCACCATTCCCCATTTCACCGAGACTACACTGGGAGTATCAGTCTGTATTGTTTGCTTAAATCCAGGGAGTAAAGATTCACCCACAACCTTTAGCCTCAGTGGCATGGGGCTGAAATATAACTGAGAGGAGAGATCGCAAAGTTGCAGATGTTTATGTAAAATCTTGCAAATGTAGTAAGGAGACAGGGCCATGATTTTGCATGCCAGCAGTTTACAGTGGGCATGAAGTTAGAAACATTGAAGCTAGGAACAGCAATAGGCCATTCAGCCTTTTGAGCCTGCTCCACCATTCAATATGATCATGGCCGAACCTCTATTTCAATTTCATATGCCAATTTTCTTCCCATACCCTTGATAAGTTTAAAATCTACAAAAGCATCTATCTCTTTCTTGAATACATTCAGTGGCTTGGCCTCCACAGATTTCCACAGATTGCCTTCCCTCTGAGTGGAGAAATGTTTCTGTGTCTCAGTCCCAAATGATGAACCCCATATCCTGAGACTGTGTCCCTGGTTCCAGACTCCCAACCAGGGAAAACATCTTCCTTATGACTGGTCTGTACAGCCCTGTTAGAATTTTATGCATTTCAATCAGATCTTCTCTCATCCTCCTAAATTTCGATGAATAAAGACCCATTCCAACCAATCTCTCCTCATGGACAGTGCTACCATCCCTGGTATCAGCCCAGTGAACCTTTGCTGCACTCACTCTATGACAAGTACATCCAAAATTGCACACAGTTCTCCAGGTGTGGTCTCGCCAAGGCCCTGTATAACTGCAGTAAGCTATCGCTTCTGAACTCCGATCTTGTTGCAATGAAGACCAACATACCATTTGTTTTTATAATTGCTTGCTGGATCTGCCTATCTACTTTCATTGACTGGTGTACAAGGACCCCCAGATCCCTCAGTATATCCACACTTCCCAATATATAACCATATAAATATGCTCTACCTCTAATTTTTGCGCTGAAGTGTATAACTTTAAACTTAGACACAGTGATATATGTACCATGTACTTGTCCACTCACTCAACTTGTCTAAGGCATTTTGAAACCCCCTTGCATCCTCCTCATGACTCACAATCCTGCCCAGCCTTGTGACATCAGTAAACTTGGCAATGTTACATTTGGTTCTCTCATCCAGGTCCAAGCTCTGACCTTTGAGATATTCCATCAGTGTCATCATCTGCCACTCAGAAAAAGACCAATTATTCCTACTCTCTGTTTCCTATCTGTCAACCAATTCTCAATCCATGCCAATACATTACCCCACCCCCAATCCCATGTGTTTTAACTTTGCCTCTCAGCTCTTGTGAGGAACCTTAGCAAAATCCTTCTGAAAATCCAAATACACTGCAAGCACTGGTTCTCCCAGATCTATTCATCACATCCTCAAAATACTCCAGTAAATTTGTTAAGCATGAGTTGTCTTTCATAGACCCATGTTGGCTTTGTCCAATCCAGTTAATGCTTTCTAAATACTCTATTACCACATTTTTTAAATAAACTGTAGTATTTTCTTTGTTATTGATGTTAGTGACACGTTTGTAGCAGATTAATAATTCTCTGTTTGTTTTTCCTCTCCCTCCTTCTTAAATAGTGGGGTTACATTTGCTACCCCCCCAATCTGTAGGAACTGGTCCAGGGTCTATTGAATTTTGGAAAATAACCACCAAATGCATCCAGGGCCACTTGTTTCAGGACTTTAGGGTTCAGAAAAAAATTACAATGAAGTTGCCAGAGTTGGAGAGTTTGAGCTACAGGGAGAGGCTGAATAGGCTGGGGCTATTTTCCCTGGAGCGTTGGAGGCTGAGGGGTGACCTTATAGAGGTTTATAAAATCATGAGGGGCATGGATAGGGTGAATAACCGAGGCCTTTTCCCCAGGGTAGCAGAGTGCAAAACTAGAGGGCATAGGGTTAAGGTGAGAGGGGAAAGATTTGAAATGGACCTACGGGGCAAAGTTTTCACACAGAGGGTGGTGTGTGTACGGAATGAGCTGCCAGAGGAAATGGTGGCAGCTGGTACAATTACAACGTTTAGAAGACATCTGGATAGGTGTATGAACAGGAAGGGCCAAATGCTGGCAAATGGGATTTTATTAATTTAGGATATCTGGTTGGCATGGATAAGTGGACTGAGTGGTCTATTTTCATACTGAACAGTTCTACGACTCTATGAGTCCTGGTTATGGTCATACATTGAGACTCTGCTAAATGGTTCTTTGAAAGCTGATGTCAAAACTAAAGGCATAGGTGCAATTGATGTTTGGAATTATCACGTTACCTGGCATGGGTGGTAAGACTTCACCATACCTTTATGAAATCCTGTGCAACAGAAAATGTTTTGCTATTTTAGCTTGTGTTTTCTTTGTATCTCAATGACCTGCTATTGGGATTTGGTGATCCAATAGGAAAATTTTGTTACAATACTCAAATGGAATTACCACCCAATAAATTGCTGCCTGTTCCTCATTGACTGTAATTTGAAGCGGCCTCCATTTCTTCATTGTCACCAGGTCTTTTAGACAACACCACTGATTCAATTTCTGAGAGGGGTTGTCTGATACAGAACTATCACCTCCAGATTGATCTGCTGTATTTTTATAGAAGATGATCAGTTAGCTCACTGACTGGATTGTGATATAGAGTGATACCAACAGTGTGGATTTGATTCCTACATCAGCAGAGCTTACAACGAAGGATTCTCTTTCTCAAACTCTCTGCTCACCTGAGGCACAGTGACTTTCAGGTTAAACCACCACCAGTGGTCTCTCTCTAATCAGAGTGAGAGTGGCCCTATGGTCTGGCAAGACTATGGCTACTGTACCTTTTGTTTTCTAGAACTTGGGCTAAACATATCAGTCTCATTCTTTTTTCCTTCCTTGTTTTTACCATAATTTAAAAAATGTAATCTCACCTTTTCAGTATCAGTAATTCAGTAAATCAGAAATTCAGTAAATCTGGCAGTATCTTTAGAGAGAAAATAGAGTTAACATGTTGATTCCAGTGATCCTTATTCAGAACCCAGTTTACTTACCGTGCTTGCAAATATGCTCTTCAAAGGATGTAGGTTTTAGGATAGGAATGAGCTGTGATGCCACAATAAATGACAGAAATTCCAAACTCCAATCCCGAGGAGAGTGTCCCACAGTCGGCATCACAGTGAAGCAGTCTGGGAAGAGTGTCCCACAGTCATAGAACATAGAACATAGAACATAGAACATAGAACAGTACAGCACAGTACAAGCCCTTCGGCCCACAACGTTGTGCCGAACTTTTACCCTAATCCTAACGTCTATCTAACCTCCACCCCTACCTTATACTATCATCTATATGCCTATCTAATAGCCACTTAAATGCCCCTGATGAGGCCGACTCCACTACCCTCTCCGGCAATGCATTTCACGCCCCGCCCACTCTCTGAGTAAAGAACCTACCTCTGACGTCTGACCTGTATCTACCACCACTCACTTTAAAACTATGCCCCCTTGTAATAGCTACCTCCACCCGAGGAAAAAGTCTCTGACTGTCTATTCTATCTATACCTCTGATCATTTTGAACACCTCTATCAAGTCACCTCTCATCCTTCGTCGCTCTAAAGAGAAAAGGCCTAGGTCTCTCAACCTTTCCTCGTAAGACCTTCCCTCCATTCCAGGCAACATCCTGGTAAATCTCCTCTGCACCTTTTCCAATGCCTCCACATCTTTCCTGTAATGAGGCGACCAGAACTGGACACAGATGTGGCCGAACCAGGCTTTTGTATAGCTGGAGCATAACTTCACGGCTCTTGAACTCAATCCCTCTATTAATGAAAGCTAACACACCATACGCCTTCTTAGCAACGCTATCCACCTGGGTGGCAGCTCTCAGGGAACTGTGACCATGAACCCCGAGATCCCTCTGCTCCTCCACACTGCCAAGAATCTTTCCGTTAACCCTGTATTCTGCTTTCGAGTTTGTCCTTCCAAAATGAATCATCTCACACTTTTCAGGGTTAAACTCCACCTGCCACTTCTCAGCCCAGCTCTGCATTCTATCAATGTCCCTTTGTAACCGAGAACAGCCCTCCGCACTGCCCACAACGCGACCCATCTTCGTATTGTCCGCGAACTTGCTAATCCACCCTTCCACTCCTTCATCCATATCATTTACAAAAATCACAAATAGAAGAGGACCCAGAACAGATTCTTGTGGTACACCACTCGTAACTGAGCGTGATGTTGAATATTTTCCGTCCACTACCACCCTTTGTCTTCTAAGGGTCAGCCAATTCTGAATCCAATCTGCCACATTTCCCCCTATCCCCTGCCTCCTTACCTTCTGCATGAGCCTATCATGCGGAACCTTATCAAATGCCTTACTTAAATCCATGTATACCACATCCACTGCTCTACCTTCATCCACGTGTTTGGTCACCTCTTCAAAGAATTCAATAAGGTTTGTGAGGAATGATCTACCCCTCACAAATCCATGCTGACTATCACGAATCAAACTGTGCCTATCTAAATGATCATAAATCCTATCTCTCAGAGCCCTTTCCAATAATTTGCCCACCAGTGAAGTGAGACTAACTGGTCTGTAATTTGCGGGGTTATCCCTATTCCCTTTTTTGAACAAGGGAATGATGTTTGCCTCTCTCCAATCTTCTGGCACTATACCCATGGACAGTGAGGATGAAAAGATCATCGCCAAAGGCCCTACGATCTCTTCCCTCGCTTCCCATAGAATCCTTGGATAAATCCCATCAGGCCCAGGGGACTTATCTATCTTCAACTTCCTCAAAATTCCTAGTACATCATCCTTACTAACATCGACCTCCTCTTGGCTACCAGCCTGTTTCACACTGTCCTCCTCTACAACTAGGTCCCTGTCAGTTGTGAATACCGAAGCAAATTATTCATTAAGGACCTCTCCAATCTCTTTAGGCTCTGTGCACAAATTCCCTTTACAATCCTTGATCAGCCCTACCCTTTCTCTGGTCATTCTCTTATTCCTCACATACGTGTAAAAAGCCTTGGAGTTTCCTTGATCCTATCTGCCAAGGTTTTCTCATGCCCCCTTATAGCTCTCCTAAGCTCTTTCTTCAGCTCCTTCCTGGATAACTTCTATCCCTCTAGAGCCTTTTCCGTTCCTTGTTTCCTAAACCTCACATAAGCATCCTTCTTCCTCTTAACCAGTCGTTCGACCTCTCTTGACAACCAAGGCTCCATCACTTGACCGCATCTTCTCTGCCTGCTAGGGACAAACATATCGAGCATATGCAGTATGCTTTCCTTAAACAATCTCCACATTTCATTCGTGCTCTTCTCTGACAGCATCTGTTCCCAATTTATGTTACCCAGTTCTTGCTTAACTGAATTGTAATTACCCTTCCCCCAATTATAAACCTTACCTTGCTGAATGTACCTATCCTTTTCCATGACTATTATAAAAGTAACAGAGTTATGATCGCTACCACCAAAATGCTCTCCTACCAACAGGTCTAACACTTGGCCCAGTTCATTGCCAAGCACCAAATCTAAAGTGGCCTCTCCTCGTGTTGGTCTATCTACATACTGTGTCAGGAATCCTTCCTGAACGCACTGGACAAGATCCACTCCATTAAACTATTACAACTAAAATGTTTCCAATCAATACTTGGAAAGTTGAAGTCACCCATGACTACAACCCTGTGACTTCTGCACCTTTCTAGTATCTGCCTCCCAATCCGCTCCTCTACTTCTCTGCAACTATTAGGGGGTCTGTAAAAAACCCCCAACAAAGTGACTGCTCCTTTCTTCTCCTGGACCTCAACTCAAACTGACTCTGTAGACATATCATTCTTGAACTGCCTTTCAGTAGCTGCTATACTCGCCCTGACTAGCAATGCCACTCCCCCACCTCTTTTTCCACCGTCCCTATTTCTTTTAAAGATTTTAAATCCCGGAACTTCCAACAACCATTCCTCTCCCTGAGTTACCCAAGTTTCTGTAATGGCAATGACATCGTAGTTCCAAGTACTGACCCATGCTCTAAGTTCATCCGCCTTATTTCTGATACTTCTAGCATTGAAGTATACACACCTCAAACCATCTCTGTGTCCACAATTACGCTCCATCGACCGCAGTTCCTTATAAACAACCTCACTCCCTGTTGTGTCTTTTGGAAGGCTGAATACCTCATCCTTTGAATTATAAATCTGGTTCTCCACCCCCTGCCAATCTAGTTTAAACCATCTCGTATAGCTCGAGCAAACCTCCATCCCAGGATATTTGTGCCCTTCCGGTTCAGGTGGAACCCGTCCTTCCTGTCCAGGTCCCACCTTCCCCAGAATGTGCTCCAATTATCCACATAATGGAAGCCCTCCCTCCTACACCAGCCCTGTAGCCACATGTTTAGCTGCACTCTCTCCCTATTTCTTACCTCGTTATCACGTGGCACTGGTAGTAATCCAGAGATAACTACCCTGTTTGTCCTGGTCTTCAGCTTCCAACCTAACTCCTTGTACTCGTTTTTCACATTCTCTGTCCTTTTTCTACCTATGTCATTGGTACCAACATGTACCATGACTGCTGGTTGCTCACCCTCCCTCTTAAGGATCTGAAGACACGATCCGAGACATCACGGACCCTGGCACCCGGGAGGCAACATATCATCCGTTCATCTCGTTCGCGTCCACAGAACCGCCTGTCTGTGCCTCTTGCTATTGAAACCCCCAATACAATTGCTCTCCTAGTCTCCCCTGATTCCTTCTGTGCCACAGGGCCAGGCTCAGTGCTAGAGACCTGTTCGCTATGGCCTTCCCCTTGTAGGCCATCCCCCCCAACAGTATCCAAAACGGTATACTTATTATTGAGGGGAACGGCCACAGGGGATCCCTGCACTGTCAGCCTATTCCCTTTCCCCTTCCTGACAGTCACCCAGCTACCTTTTTCCTGTACCTTGGGTGTGACCACCTCCTTATAACTTCTCCCTATCACCTCCTCAGCCTCCTGAATGATCTGCAGTTCATCCAGCTCCAGCTCCAGTTCCCTAACACGGTTTTTGAGGAGCTGGAGTTGGGTGCACTTCTCGCAGGTGAAGTCAGAGGGGACACCAGCAGTGACCCTTACCTCCCACATCCTGCAAGAGGAGCATGCAACTGCCCTAGCTTCCATTCCCTCTACTCTAGATTTCCAGAAGAATTAAAAAAAAGCCTTACCTTACCGACCCTCCACACAGTCTTTTTTTTTGGTTAGAGGAGGAGGATGGGTGGGAGACACTACACGTGTAGTATTTCGGGTTTAGCTAATGCCCGAATATACCAGTTCCTTCCTGGCTCGTGTTCTCTCCACACACCTGCCGCTGAAAACAAGAGGTCCTCTGCTGCATGAGGTAAGTTTTTATACTGGAGGAAAAAACAACCTTCCCTTCCTGTCGACACTCTGACTCGCGCTGCTGCCGCTGAAAACAAGAGGGCCTCTGCTGCCCAAGTCAGTATCACAGTGAAGCACTCTGGGAAGAGCATCCTGCAGTCAGCATCACGGTGAAGCACTCTGGGAAGAGCGTCCCGC
>NC_063341.1:77170292-77223735 GCF_021869965.1 Rhincodon typus
AGCATCACGGTGAAGCACTCTGGGAAGAGCGTCCCGCAGTCAGCATCACGGTGAAGCACTCTGAGAAGAGCGTCTCGCATTTTCCGAAGAAGGGTCTAGACCCAAAATGTCAGCCTTCCTGCTCCTCTGATGCTGCTTGGCCTGCTGTGTTCATCCAACTCTATACCTTGTTATCTCTTATAGCAGAACTAGGTAGACAGCTTAAGACTCAGTAAACGACCCAAAAAAAGCAACATTGCCATGTGCTAGAATTATCTTTATTTACCCCCCAATTATTGAAAAATTTCAAAAAAATCACTAACTTATTATCCATCAAAAAGAACCTTAAAGAACCCATCAGCTATTTGCAGCCTCTTCCTGGACAGCTACAGCACGATGCTGACTGCAGGACAATCTTCCCAGAGTGCTTCACCGCGATGCTGACTGCGGGACGCTCTTCCCAGAGTGCTTCACCGCGATGCTGACTGCGGGACGCTCTTCCCAGATCGATTCACCATGTTGCTGACTGCGGGACGCTCTTCCCAGACTGCTTCACCGTGATGATCTTCCCAGAGTGCTTCATCGTGATGCTGACTGCAGGACACTCTTCCCAGACCGATTCACTGCGATGCTGACTGCGGGACAATCTTCCCTGCATGCTTCATCGTGATGCTGACTGCGGGACGCTCTTCCCAGACCGCTTCACCGTGATGCGGACTGCGAGACGCACTTCTCAGAGTGTTTCACTGCGATGCTGACTGCGGGACAATCTTCCCTGCATGCTTCATCGTGATGCTGACTGCAGGACGCTCTTCCCAGAATGCTTCACAGTCATGCTGTGACCTATTAGAACAACACCGTGTCCTATTAGAACAAATAACCAATATTTTTATTGAATTTATGCTTTTTAAAATTTTGGTCAAAATTAATACACGAAGGCACATGCACTTTAATATGATCAGAGGTATGGATAGAGTGGACAGCCAGAGACTTTTTCCTAGGGTGGAGGTAGCTATTACGAGGGGGCATAGTTTTAAAGTGAGTGGAGGTAGATACAGGGAAGATGTCAGAGGTAGGTTCTTTACTCAGAGAGTGGTAGGGGTGTGGAATGCATTGCCAGAGAGGGTAGTGGAGTTGGCCTCATTAGGGGGCATTTATGTGGCTATTAGATAGGCATATGGATGATAGTATGAGGTAGCGGTGGAGGTTAGATAGACCTTAGGTTTAAGGTAAAAGTTCGGCACTACATCGTGGGCCGAAGGGCCTGTACTGTGCTGTACTGTTCTATGTTCTATGAAGTAAATTTATTAGCTTAATCTATTTATATATTAGAGACAAATGCAAATGAGTAAATGAAGGTTAAGAGGTGACTTAATAGAGACATACAAGATGATCAGAGGATTAGATAGGGTGGACAGTGGGAGCCTTTTTCCTCGGATGGTGATGGCTAGCACGAGGGGACATAGCTTTAAATTGAGGGGTGATAGATATAGGACAGATGTCAGAGGTAGGTTCTTTACTCAGAGAGTAGTAAGGGCGTGGAATGCCCTGCCTGCAAAAGTAGTAGACTCGCCAACTTTAAGGGCATTTAAATGGTCATTGGATAAAGATATGGATGATAATGGAATAGTTTAGGTTAGATGGGCTTCAGATTGGTTTCACAGGTCGGCGCAACATCGAGGGCCGAAGGGCCTGTACTGTGCTGTGTTCTATGAATCTATTTGCTTAAACTGCATAATATACATATCTATACAAACAAGTGAGTCTCAGACTGTGTTCTATTCATCAGGGATTTTAGCAACAGTGGCACTCAGAGCTCTATCTCAGATTCTATGGCACCGTCGATGAACCCCAGCCCACTGGTAAAAAGTGCAATGAGTGGGACAAAGTCTCTGATATTCATACTGTTCAGAATCTAAGATTATTTGCTGAATTCTCCACTTCATAATGACCTTCAAAACTGTCTGGAAAACAGACCCAGGTGCCTTCTTACAATGGTACAGTTATCAGAGGCAATTCAGTGTCACATGGTTATCTCCCAGTTAAAACAGGCTGTTTTAGTATTCAGGTCTGAGGAAGGGTCACCGGACCCGAAATGTTAACTCTGATTTTCTCTCCACACTCTGCCAGATCTGCTGAGCTTTTCCAGTAATTTCTGTTTTTGTTCCTGATTTACAGCATCTACAGTCCTTTTGGTTTTTGTTTTTGTATTAGGCTTGTTTCTTACTTTTTCATTTTCCTTCAATTACTCATTGCGAAGAGCAATTAATGATTAACCTTAAATGGTCTGTTTTGAGGATACCTTTAAGCCCTTCACTACAGTGTTCTGCAGTCAGTTCTTGTTGATAAAACAACAAAAGGGACATTACAGAAAATCTGTAAATTCATGGGTTGAATAATTGAACTTCTGGAAAGTTATCTCAGGAGTTTGAGTGATGGCCTTTCTGAAGAGAGACGATGGTATTCTTGAAGGGGGATATAACTCGCAGCCGAGCAGATTGATGAAAGAAGTGAGAAGGTATTGGAGGTTTGGGCGGATTTAAAGTGGATACATCACTGTTTTGGATACGTTGCAGCCCAGACTATTGTGGAAAACGAAGAAGGAACTAACAGGGGCCTTGATCCAAATTTTCAAGTCGATTCTGGTCACAGGGGAATGCCAGAAGTTTGGGCAACAGCTAATGTGGTTCTACTCTACAAGTTAGAGGTAGACCAGGGAATTACAGACTAGTGAGTCTAACATTACTGGTAGGGAAACTATAGAAGAAAACAGTGAAGGAGGAAATGAATCTCCATTTAGAGACAAAGTTTGATCAGGGATAGTCAATGTGGCTTTGTCAGAGAAAGGCCATGCTTCACAAATCTGTTTCGAAAAGGTGATTGAGTGAGTAGATGAGGGTAGGATAATTTATGTAGATTATGTTATTTTCAGGAAGGCCTTTGACAAGGTCCCACATGGTAAGCAGATAAAGAAGGTAAAAGCTCATGGGATCCAGGGTAACTGGGCAAGTTGGATTCTAACTTTACTCAGTGACAGGAGACAGAGGGTGGTAGTAGAAGGCTGTTTGTGCGATGGGAACCCAGTGTGGAGTGGCATAGGCGGGGGAATTAGTGCTGGGTCCCTTATTGTTTGTGACATTCAGAAACAATGTAGGTGAGAATGTGGTGGGACACGATAAGTAAGTTTGCGGATGACACAAAAATTGGTCGGGTGGCTGACAGTGAGGGAAAACATCTTAGAGTCATAGTGTCATATAGCACGGAAACTGATCCTTTGGTTCAACTCATCCCCGCCAACCAGATATTCCCATTTGCCAGCATTTGATCCACATCACTCTAAACCCTTCCTATTCGTGTACTCATCCAGATCCTTTTTAAATGTTGCAATTGTACTAGACTCCACCACCACCTCTGGCAACTTATTCCATACACACACCACCCTCTGTGAGAAAAAGTTGCCCCTTAGGTCCCTTTTAAATCTTTCCCCTCTCATCTTAAACTTATGCCCACTGGTTTTGGACACCCCCATCCCGGGTAAAAGACCTTGACTATTTACCCTGTCCATGCCCCTCATGATTTTATAATCCTCTGTAAGATTACTCCTCAGCCTCCGACGCTCCAGCAAAAATAGCCCTGGAGTATCAAGCCTCTCCCTGTAGCTCAAACCCTCTAACCCTGCCAACATCCTTGTAAATCTTTTCTGAACCCTTTCACGTTTCACAACATCCTTCCTAAAGCAGGGAGACCAGAATTGCACGCAGTATTCCAAAAGTCAGACCAAGAACCTTTTAACAATCATAGATGCTTGGATAAGATTTCCTCAAGCAGTTCCTTTGGTGAAATTATGGTAAAAATAGAGTGGAAAAGTTAGTTCAACCATCTTTTAATCAAAATATGGATTACAATCAGATTAAGATTCAAAGTTTTGTCACAAATATTTATTTCTTTAGATTCATATTCAATGAAGAATGGTTTATGAATTTATGTATTTAGCTTAACAAAAATCTCAGGAGCATCGAATGTAAATAGCATGAGTCAAGCATCCTATTGGGAATACAAAAGAGCGAAAGTGAAATACAGCACAGGAACAGGCCCTTTGGCCCTCCAAGCCTGTGCCGATCATCATGCCCTGACTAAACTAAAAAACAAACCTTCTGCCCTTATTTGGTCCATATCCCTTCATTTCCTACCTATTTACATAACCATTCAGATGCCTCTTAAATGTTGTCAATGTGCCTGCTTCCAACACCTCCTCTGGCAATGCGTTCCAGGCTCCCATCACTCTCTGTGAAAACTTCCCTCACATATCTACCTTAAACTTCCCCCTCTCACCTTGAACCTGTGCCCCCTTGTAATGGAAACCTCAACCCTGGGAAAAACCCTCTGACTATCCACCCTATCTATGCATCTCATAATTTTGTAGACCTCTATCAGATCCTAGTAATTGGAATAAAGGAATTCCCTTGTTGCTGCTTGTATTAGGGATGCTACTGCTGTTAGGGCATGTTTAATCTAACTCATCAGAGATGTGGCAACTAGGGGAGAATATTGGAATGTAACACCAGGGTACACAAAATGCTGGGAGAGACAGAGAGCATTCAAATAGAGAACAGTAAGAGATTTTTAAAAAAAAAAATCATTCATGGAACAAGGATAGGCTAGTATTTATTGTCCATCCCAAATTGCCCAGAGGGCAGTTAAGAGTCAACCACATTGCTGTGGGTCTAGTGTCACATGCCAGACCAAGTAAGGATTACAGTTTCCTTCCCTACAGTACATTAGTGAGCCAGATGGGTTTTTCCGACAATCGACAATGGATTCGCGGTCATCATTAGATTCTTTATTCTAGATTTGTATTGAATTAAAATTCCACCATCTGCCATGTTAGGATTCAAACCCAGCTCCCCGAAACATTTATCTGGGTCTCTGAATGAACAGTCCAGCGTTAATACCACTAGGCCATCGCCTCCCCTCATATAGGTGGAGCTGGAATAAGAGAGGAAGTCACGGAGTCTAAATCAGGATTACACTGCCTCCTTGACCTGTCCGTCTTCTCTCCCACCTCACTGGCTAATCCCCGCCACTGCATACCTGCACTCACCCGTCACCACCCAACTACCTTCCTCAGCCCCACCCCTCCTCTCTATTTATTTCAGAGCTCCCTTCCCCCTCCCCCATTTCTGAAGAAGGGTCCCGACCGGAAATGACAGCTTTTCTGCTCCTCTGATGCTGCCTGGCCCGCTGTGTTCCTCCAACTCCACACTGCGTTATCTCCAATGTATTAATATCCTTTTGTAACTACGGTGACCAGTACTGTACACAGTACTCCAGATGCAATATCTATAAATGATCTAAATTTTGGTCACAATCGGGAGGCGATGGTCTAGTTGTGTTATTGCTGAAGTATTAGTCCAGGGACTCAGGTAATGATCTGGAGACGTGCGTTCAAATCCCACTATAGCAGATAAAATATCTGGAATTGACAGTCTAATGATAACTGTGAAACCGCTGTGAATTGTTAGAAAAAATCCATCTGGATCACTAATGCCTTCAGAAAAGGAAACTGCTGGCCTAACCTCTTCTGGCCTACATGTGACTCCAGACCCACAGCTTTGTGGTTGACTCTCGCCCTCTGGGGCAATGAAGGATGGGCAATAAATGCTGGCCCACATCCCATGAATTAATTTTAAAAATGCAGCAGATAATTTCAAAGTTTGTAAATAGCACAGAACTTGGGAGAACTGCAAACTGTGAGGACAAGTGTAGATTTAAAAAGGATCTTAACATGATGAAGTAGGTGGATGCACTTTTGACAAAGACAATGGACAGACAGTACAAAGGATACTATTTTAAAGGCTATGTAGGAACAGAGACATTTCAGTGCACATTCACAGTCATTAAAGGGTAGCAGGACATGTTGACATAGCTGCTAATAAAACATTCGGTATTCTAAGCTTCATAGATGGGCATACAGCAGCAGACCTCAGGGGGGATAAAAGTTACCAGGCACATGGAACATACAATTTTATATAGTCTCACAAAGTTGCCCTGTTTAACATCACTATTTTTAAAAAAAAAAAAATTCAAAGCTACTTTGCTCTAATAGTGATGGCATTTCTGAGTTAACATCACTGCCTCCCAGGTTATGCTGGCCTTACTCCCTGCTCCACAGTCTTGTATCCCTCTGCCATGACCTGCCTTCAACATTAAAAGCCTTTCCATCTTCTCCTGACCATGGATCTGAACACATTTTATGGGATGTGGGCATTGCTGACTGGCCAGCATTTATTGCCCATCCCTATTTGCCCTTGAGAAGGTGGTGATGAACTGCCTTCTTGAACCACTGCAGTCCAACTGCTATGGATTGACCCACAATGACCTTAGGGAGGAAATTCTATGATTTTGACCCAGTGACAGTGAAGGAACGGCGATATATTTCCAGAGATGACTGAGTGGCTTGGAGGGGGAGTTGGAGGTGGTGTTCCCATATATCTGATGCCCTTGTCCTCCTAGAAGGTGCTTTCTGAGGAACTTTGGTGAATTTCTGCAGTGCATCTTGTAGATGGTACACATTGTTGCTACTGAGCATCGGTGGAATGAATGAATGCTCATTGAAGGGCTCCATCTAGTAGAAGAAGCTGGTCACTGCAGGGGGTCAACAGACCCTCAGGAACAGGAGTACAGGTGGATGCTGGATTTACAAACATCTGACTCATGAAAGTTTGTACTTACAAATGCCATCCTACACAAGGGTGTAATTTTAAATATCCAACGTACCAACATTTTCTGTATTTGGAAAAGGCTACTTTATATCATGCTACATTGGGTTCTAGCTGGGTTCAGAATCTGTTCACTAGCCAGTGGACTGCCTGTTGGCTCTTCAGCCTCTCCAGCCTATCCTGTCATTCAATGAGATCATGCTAATAGAGAGCTACAGGAGGTGGACTGCAGTGGTTCATGAAGGCATCTCACCGTTATCTTCTCAAGAATAACTAGGGAACGGCAATAAGCGCTGGGCCCAGCCAGCGACATCAATATCCCGTTTGAGAATTTTAAAAAAAAGACACCTTGTCCAGTGTGCTCTTAGTTAATTTAAAAAAAAATCAGCTTTGCTTTTTCTCCTGCTCACCACTATTCATCTCTTTGCCCAACCCTCTCTAGGTTCCATCTCCACCCATTGTTTACTCCTCCACCACACTCAACCCCACCCCACATCGTCACTGATTTTCCACTAATTTTGCACTCATCAGGATAATTCACAAGCATACCAATTCAAAGGGAAAACCAGCATTTATACTGTATGAAGGGGACTGGTGATTGTGTAGAAAGTGAACTCCGATTGGTAGACTAAAACAGAATACACCAGGTAGTGGACAATTAACTGCCAAATTTGTTTAAATTCAAACCAGGAAGGTTGACTGAATGATCAAGAAATTGCTTTGACCAATGAACCAGAGAATGGCTGCCACCTTTTGAGTTGAAAAAGTTACACAGTGAACATAAGGGCCATCTTGTAATTAGCCTTCCCCCAATTTAGCACCTTTACCTGACAACTACACTCATCTTTACCTATCTACCTTAAAGCTTACTGAATTGTGATCACTGTTCCCAAGCTACTCCCCTTCTGAGACGTTGACCACCTGGCCAGGTTCCATACACCTGTTATACTTCCATCAGGTTGTCCCTCAGCTTCTGACTCTCTAGTGAAAACTATTCAAGTCTGTACAATCTTCCTTATAGCTAATACAAACCAATTCAGTTAACATTCTGGTAAATAAAAACCAAAAGAACTGCAGATACTGTGCATCAGGAACATAAACAGAAGTTGCTAAAAGCTCAGCTGGTCTGGCAGCATCTGTGAAGAAACATCAGAGCTAATGTTTTGGGTCCAGCGACCCTTTGGAGTTGATTCTTCTTCACAGATCCTGCCAAACCTGCTAAGTATTTTCAGCAACTTCTGTTTTTGTTTAACATTTTGGTAAACATCTTTTGCACCCCCTCCAAAGCCTCCACTTCCTTCCTATATTGTGGTGACTAGAGACACACAATATTCCAAATGTGATTCAACTGAAGTCTTATACAGCTGCAATATGACTTGTCAACTTTTGTACTCAATGCCCTGACCAATGATGGCAAGCATGCCTTGTGTCTTCTTTACCACCTTATGCAGTGGTGTTGCCACTTCCAGGGAGCTATGGACTTGCACCTCAAAAGCCCCCTGTATATTAGTGCTCCCAAGGGTCCTGCATGCTAAAGGCCACAGGCTAGGAATCCTGCGGCAAGCGACCAGCGTCCTGACTCCTCAAAACCTGTCTACCTACATGGCACAAGTCAGGGAGTGTGATGGAATACTCCCCACTTGCCTAGATGGGTGCAGATCCAAACAACACAAATCAGCTTGACACCATCCAGGACAAAAAAATACGCTTGACTGGCACTCCATCCATAAACTTTACTCCTTCACCAATGCTCAGTTAGGACAATGTGTACTAGCTGTAAGATCACTGCAGAAATTCACCAAGACCCCTTGGGCAACACCCACCAAAGCCAAGACCTACTTCCATCTAGAAGGACAAGGACAGCAGATACATGGCAACAGAACAACCCAAGCCAGACACCGTTCGGACTTGGATGTATATCACCTGTTCCTTAAAATGTTTCAGTCAATATCTCAGCACTCTAAGCAGCATTGTGGGTCAACCTACAGCACGAATTGCAGCAGTTCAAGGAGGCAGATCTCACCACCTTTCCAAGGGCAACCAGGGATGGACAATAAATGCAGGCACAGTGATGCCCACATCGCTGACGCCAGACACCAACTCTGACACCTCTTCCTACCGTCCCCTTGATCATGACCCTACCTCTGATCACCAAGCCATCATCTGCTAGACCATCAACAACCTCATCACTTTGGGAGATCTCCAACCTGATAGAAACAGTTCCCCAACCCCACACCCACTTATCTCCTACCCAAAACCCACCTGCCCCAATTGACCCATCATCTCTGCCTGCTCCTGCCAAACCGAGCTCACCTCCTCTTACCTTGACTCCATTCTTTCCCCTTTGTTCCACAAACTCCCTACCTATATTCGGGACATAACCCATACCCTCCAAAACTCCTCTTCTCCAAAACTTTTAATTCTCTAGCCTCCCAACACCTCATCTTAACCATCAATGTACAGTCCCTGTACACCTGTATCCCCACACAGAGAGCTTAAAGGCCCTCTGCTTCTTCCTCTCCCAAAGGCCTAACCAGTCACCTACCACTGACACGTTCACTTGACTCAACTGGTCCTCACTCAATTTTTCCTTCGATTCCTCCTACTTCCTACAAACCAAAGGGGAGGCTATGGGCACCCACCTGGGCCTAAGCTATGCCTACCTCTGTAGGATTTGTGGTGCAGTCCCTCTTCCACAACTACACCAGCGCCATCCCCCACCTCTTTCTCCGCTATATTGATGACTGCTTCGGTACTGCCTCATGCTCCCGCGAGGAGCTCGAGCAGTTCATCAACTTCAACACCTTACACCTCACCCTCAAATTCACCTGGACTATTTCTGACACCTTCCTCCCCTTCCTAAACATCTCCATCTCCATCTCCAGAAACCAACTCACCACAGACATCCATTTCAAACCCACTGACTCAACTACCTTGACTACACCTCCTCTCACCCACCCTCCTGCAAATGCTATCCCCTACTCCCAATTCCTCCACTTCTGCTACATCTGCTCCCAGGATGAGGCGTTCTCTACTCCAGGACACCCCAGCTATCCTCCTCCTTTAGGGACCATAATTTCCCCTCCTCTGTAATTAAGGATGCCTTCAACCACATCTCTTCCATTTCCCACACTTCTGCCCTCAAATCTCCTCCCCACAACAATAAGGATAGAGTCCCTTTAGTCCTCACATAACACCCCACCAACCTCCAAATCCAACACATCATTCTCTGACATTTCTATGACCTAAAAATCAGACCTGACCACCAAAAAGATATTTCCCTCCCCACCCCTATCCGCTTTCCTCAGGGAAGGTTCATTCCGCAATTCCCTTATCAGCTCCTCACTCCCCACCAACTTCTCCACTACACCTAGTGCCTTTCCCTGCAACCGCAGGTGTGACAGCTGCCCCTACATCTCCCCTCTCACCTCTGTCCAAGGCCCCTTACAGATCCAGCAGAGATTCACCTGCACTTTATCCAACCTGATCTATTGCATCCATTGCTCCTGACGTGGTCTCTTCTATAATCGGGGAGACCAAACACAGACTTGGGGACCAGTTTGCAGAGCATTTGCATGCATCAACCAACCCAATCTTCTGGTTGCCATCCATTTTAATTCCCCCACCCACTCCCCTACAAATATGTCCATACTTTGCCTCCTCCATGGTCAGAATAAGGCCAAACGTAAACTTTTTTTCCCTTCTCCTTATTCATTCACGGGATGTGGGCATCGCTGGCTAGACCAGCATTTATTGCTCATCCCTAATTGCCCAAAGGGCAGTTCAGAATCAACCACATTGTTGTGGGGCTGGAGTCACATTTAGGCCAGACCCTGTAAGGACGACAAATGTCCTTTAGGGAAAAACCCATCTGGTTCATTAAATCAACAGATTCACGGTCATCATTAGATTCTTAATTCCAGATATTTATTAAATTCAAATTCCACAATCTGCTGTGGCAAGTTTCGAACCTGGGTCCCCAGAATGTTATCTGGGTCTCTGGATTAACAGTCCAGCGATAATACCACTAAGCCATCGCCTCCCCATCGTTGAGCAACACCACCTGATATTTCACCTTGGGAGCTTACTGCCCAATGGCCTCAACATTGACTTCATCAGCTTCAAAATCCCTCCACCCCCAGCCTTCTCATATCCAGCCTTCCCCCTCCTTCTCACCTCCCTGACTTGACCTTACTTGTCCATCTTCCTACTCACCTGTCTGCTCCACTCTTCCCATGGATCAAGCATCTGTCTGCATCCACTGATCACTTTCTCTGTTACCCTTTCCGCAGACCCCACGCCCCCTCCTTCTATTTCTGAACTCCCTTGTCCTGATGAAGGATTTCAGCTTGAAACGTGGACTTTCCTGCTCCTTGGATGCTGTCTGACCCATTGTGCTTTTCCAGCCTCATCTATAGACTCTGGCTTCCAGCATCTGCAGTCCTTATTGTCTCCAGTGATGTGCACATCCTTGAAAGAACAACGAACAGGTATTTGAAACAGGACGTAATTGTAAGGATTGTGAGGAGAATGTTGAAGAACAGACTAAATAAGACACCTGATTTAAGGGGAGAACAGCCCCAGTGTAGCAAGATTCCACTCAAATTGATGAAAGAATCAACTGTTTCAAGAAACTGCATATTCAATCCCACAAAATGTATTAACTGGTAAATCTTTTGAGCAGGTGAGCTGAAAACAAAGATCTGTACCTTGAATAAACGTACCGTGGAAGATCTGTGAACACATTTTATTAAATTTCCATCTTTCAGGGGCAAAAATTTAATGTGTTACATTTAAAGCAGCACTAGTTTAAAAATAAACAATTAAATAATCAGAACATTTTACAATGACTTGATTTGAGCAACTATTGCTGGTAGTGATGATCTGACACATGCAAGATATTTTGGGTATTGCCAGTAATGTCAAAAGGTTAAAAAAATGTTTCAGCTGCTCTTGTGGTTCATTTAAACTACACCAACACGTTCCAAAGTCAAAATATTTAAAATTTTTAAAAAATCTTAAAAAAAAATGCTTGCTCCTACTCCTTAAATAAAGTCGATAGCCAAGAGAAAAATAAAACCCATTTAAAATGAGGTTCTTCCAACCCACTCAGATGTAAACAGTGTCCCTATGGAAAATTAAAAGTCACACAGTCTTCCTATTCAACAATTTCCACTCCACATACAAAGTGCTGCTTGAAGTAGTCTTCAAATGTCACTGTGACATGTATAAATGCAAGTGCATTATTTCAGTAGAATACTACATTCTAAGGACCAGAGAGATTTACAGAATCTGGAGTCACAGTTCCTGCATAAGTCATTTGAGATTAGTCTCAATTGCAGACTGTACAGAATTTTTGTCCAAATTGTCATCTTCTGGTGAATGGTTCAAAGGCGTAGAACACCCGTTAATATACCAGTGATCAGGGCTGGCCTTTGAGTTCCTCCATTTCTCAGGAGGGGCTCAAACTTTTCTTTGCGTCATAACTGCCTGAATCTCCCCTTTTTGGTACAAATCTTGAGCTGCAATGAAAATTAAAAGCATGAATGAAGGCATCACATGACAATCTAGACTGTGTTCACCTAGATTTAGACCTAGATCTGCGAAAGTCAAGAAAAAATACAACCAAAAATCAAACAAAACAATTTGATACCTACAGATTTTCTCAGTCACAGGACCAGAGCATCTCTAGCATGGCCAGCTACCAATCCCCAATTGCTTTCAAGGTATTGGTGTAGGTGGTCGTGAACTGCCTTCTTGAACTGCTGCCCCACACAGTTCAAGGAATATCTGCAATGAGTAGAAACTGAAAGAACTGCAAATGTAAATCAGGAACAAAAACAGAAGTTGCTGGAAAAGCTCAGCAGGTCTGGCAGCATCTGTAAAGAAAAATCAGAGTTAATGTTTCAGCTCCAGTGACCCTTCCTCAGAATTGAGGACCCGAAACATTAACTCTGATTTTTCTTCAGAGATGGTGCCAGACCTGCTGAGCTTCTCCAGCAACTTGTTTTTGTTCCTGCAATGAGCAGGTTGCCTTATGGGGAAAGGTTGGACAGACGAGGTTTGTTGCCACTGGTGAGGTCATTGTTTAAGAATCAGGGCTCCCCATTTAAAGCAATTAGGCAAAATTTCCTCTCATTCTCTCTCTCTCTCTCTCTCTCTCGAGAGAGAGAGACTGTATCTATGGAATAAAAGAAAAGAAGAGGGAAACAGTCCTTGAAAACTGTTCATTTTAAATTTACTCATGGCACGTGGGCATTGCTGGCTGGGCCAGTATAACGATGGTGAGCTGCTGCCTGCAAATCACCAACCATCTGGGAGTAGAGAGGTGCACAATATCAGTAACAGGAGGCAGACAGACACACGTATTCTCTTGATGTTTTTCCTCCTGGACTGGAGAACTGCCTGTGAGACAATCTAGTTTCTGAATTTGCCTTTTGCCAAGGGTATTTTTATGGGATGTTACTATATTGGAGCAGCTACTGTTTAGTAATAAAATAATCTATTATTATCCTGTTAAGTTTTCCAGTAGTGTTCAGTTATTCTAATTTCTTTTGTTGTATTTTAACCAGTGTATGAATAAAGTATTTTTTGCTTAATATCAAGTAGTTTTACCAATCAAACTGCATTTGTAATGCAACACCTTACATTTACCTTTAAAATGAGAAAATGTTAGGGTCTAGACTATCTTAGTATCTTTGAGGGTGTTTAGGCTGGACCATAACATGGGTCAATCTCTGGGTGAAGGGGTTTCTTCCTCTTGGTCCTAAATGGAATACCCTGCATCTTTAGACCGTGACCTTTGTTTCTGGATTTGGAGTCATCAGGAACATCCTTTCTGCACTTACTTGGTCTAGTTCTTTTAGAATTTTTGTTTTCTTTGAGAAACACCCTTCATTCTTCTAAACTGTAGTCTAGTCCTAACTGATTCAATCTCTTCAGACATGAATCCAAGAATCCAGTCTGATAAACCTTTGCTGCACTCCCTCCATAGCTAGAATACTGTTCCTCAGATAAGGAAGCCAAAACAGCTCATAATACTCAAAAGCGTGCTGTCAAGGCAGTTTAGAATTCCAGCAAGATATCCCTGCTCCTCTACTCAAATCCTCTTGCTATGAAGGCCAACGCATGTCTTTTTCACCACCTGTTGCATATGCATACTTATTTTCAGCAACTGAAAATTAATACAGCTAAGGAGTTGCTCTAAGACCCACTCAATCCCCTTCCCAAAAGGAACAAAAGGAAGTTATATTTTGAGCTACAACTCTGCCACCTGTTGTTAGGAGGAGAGGACGTTCTTACAGGATATTGGCCTGACTAAAAGAATTGAAACCACAAGATTCTTGATGTGTTTCACAACTTTAAACAACTTTTCTTACTCATTTTCCAAACAGAAAACTAGTTTATGATCAGATGGTGTTTAAAACAAAAAAAAAAAAAAAAAGCGCAAAAAAAAGAAAAAAAGATCTGTTACACACCTAGTTCCTTGAGTGAGGTGCATTTTTCGACCCGTTTCTGAAGACTTGGCACTATTTATTGGAGGAAATTTGGTACTTGAAGGTTCCAGTGTAGTTACTGGAGCTGTATTAGGTCGGAGGTAAGAAGACATATTTGGCTGTGATTGTATCTTGTGGTTCTCCTGCCCAGGACCTAGAAGATAAGTAACCTTTACAGACCATTAACCAATGAAGTCATGACGTTTGCACAGGTAAAATGTGTTGTGTAGGTGGTTTTTGTGCACATGCGGTGGCATGGTGGTGTTATTTGTGCGTGACATCCAAAGAGCAATTGAAGTGTAGTGAAAATTAGCTGCAGTAATTAGTGTAATAATCAACACGGCTAGTTATTTATAGTCTGTTCACTAATAATTGACTAAATAGGACTAAAGTTTACATGTACAAAATGATTAGCTTTAAATATTTTAACTATATTCATTGTATCGCAACTTCATTGAAAGTACAACATCTCCTGGATCATGCTTTCATTCTTGAGATTTTGGGCTTCGATTCCACAAAAACCAAGGTGGGCTTTTTACTTAAGGCGTATGAAAAGGCACGATTTTGCAAGGTTGATGTCTACTCAAGTACATAATGGTGTTCCTGCAGATACAGCACCCACAGTGGCAAGAGAAATAATAAAGGCACATAGCATATTTACATTTGAAGGAACTGTATTAGAAGCTGCTGTGCTCTATAAATATTTAAACCCTGGCAGAATGTTTAAAACTTTGGGCGTTATAACTTCAGCCCGTCAATGTGGAGAGCCTATGAATAGGAACAGAAAGGAGGAAATTTGGGTGTTAAACTTTCCACTGAGGCCAGGGTATTGAAATGTGAAGGAATAGATGCTGTGCAGAGAAACTGAACCGACGTTGCAAATCAACAGCTTGTCAAAAAACAAAAAGTCTGCTGAGAGGTCACAGAACTAAAAGCATTAATTCTCTTTCCGCAGATGTTACTTACTGTGCTTCCACCATTTTTTGTTTTTATTTCATATCTTGATTTGCTGAATGCTTCGCTTGGAAACACTTGGACACATACTGAGTATTGACATTTATAAGTGTGAGAAGTTACTCAACATTGATCAAGGATACTGGCCAAGCAGCCTGCGTTCAAAAAGGGAAATCCAACAATAAAACACTTTCAGATTAGTAATGAACCTAAACATTAGCTAACTCAAGGCCACAGAAAGAAGCAGAATGGGCAAGTTATCACAGCCTCTAAGGTTTCGGAGTAGATCTGTAGCTCGGGTTGTGGGTGTTGAGGTTGTTGAGGTTGGTTGGCTTGCCGAGCTGGTTTCTTGTTTGGCAGACGTTTCATTACCATGCTTGGTAACATCCTCAGTGCAGCCTCCGATGAAGCGTTGGTGTGTTTTTCCCAACTGGTTTTTAAACTCTGGGGTCCGTTGAGATGGATTGCCTCACTTCCAGGTTTCCTTCATAGTGGAATGTATATGGGGTCGAATTCAATGTGTTTATTAATAGCATGCTTTGTGGAGTGTCATGCTTCCAGGAATTCTTGTGCTTGTCTCTGCCTAGCCTGTCCCAGGATCTTGGTGTTGTCCCAATCGAAGTCGTGGTTCACCTTGTCCATGTGGATTGAGATGAGTATTGGTCGCGTCTTTTTGTAGCCAGTTGGTGTTAAAGACAAAGAGAACAAAGAAAATTACAGCACAGGAACAGGCCCTTTGGACCTCCAAGCCTGTGCCGATCCAGATCCTCTATCTAAACCTGTCGCCTATTTTCCAAGGATCTGTATCCCTCCGCTCCCTGCCCATTCATGTATCTGTTTAGATACATCTTAAATGACGCTATTGTGCCTGCCTCTACCACCTCCGCTGGCAACGCGTTCCAGGCACCCACCACCCTCTGCGTAAAGAACTTTCCACGCATATCTCCCTTAAACTTTTCCCCTCTCACCCTGAAATCGTGACCCCTAGTAATTGAGTCCCCCACTCTGGGAAAAAGCTTCTTGCTATCCAACCTGTCTATACCTCTCATGATTTTGTACACCTCAATCAGGTCCCCCCTCAACCTCCGTCTTTCTAATGTAAATAATCCGAATCTACTCAATCTCTTCATAGCTAGCGCCTTCCAAACCAGGCAACATCCTGGTGAACTTCCTCTGCACCCTCTCCAAAGCATCCACATCCTTTTGGTAATGTGGCGACCAGAACTGTACGCAGTATTCCAAATGTGGTCGAACCAAAGTCCTATACAACTGTAACATGGCCTGCCAACTCTTGTACTCAATACCCCGTCCAATGAATGAAAGCATGCCGTATGCCTTCTTGACCACTCTATCCACTTGCGTTGCCACCTTCAAGGTACAATGGACCTGAACACCCAGATCTCTCTGTGCATCAATTTTCCCCAGGGCTTTTCCATTTACCATATAGGTCGCACTGGAATTGGATCTTCCAAAATGCATGACCTCACATTTGCCCGGATTGAACTCCATCTGCCATTTCTCCGCCCAACTCTCCAATTTATATTCTGCTGCATCCTCCGACAGTCCCCTTCACTACCTGCTACTCCACCAATCCTAGCGTCATCTACAAACTTGCTAATGAGACCATCTATAACTTCCTCCAGATCATTTACGTATATCACAAACAACAGTGGTCCCACCACGTATCCCTGTGGAACACCACTGGTCACAGTTCTCCATTTTGAGAAACTCCCTTCCACTGCAACACTGTCTCCTGTTGCCCAGCCAATTCTCTAATCATCGAGCGAGTACACCCTGGACCCCATGCGACTTCACTTTTTCTATCAGCCTACCATGGGGAACCTTAACAAATGCCTCACTGAAGTCCATGTATATGACATCTACAGCCCTTCCCTCATCTATCAACTTAGAATTCTTTGAGGAAGTGACAATCAATTAGCAATTCTCCAGTCCTCCGGGACCTCACCCGTGCTCAAGGATGCTGCAAAGATATCTGTTAAGGCCCCAGCTATTTCCTCTCTCGCTTCCCTCAGTAACCTGGGATAGATCCCATCCAGACCTGGGGACTTGTCCATCCTAATGCCTTTTAGAATACCCAACACTCTCCCCCCACCTTATGCCGACTTGACCTCGAGTAATCAAACATCTATCCCTAACCACAACATCCGTCGTGTCCCTCTCCTCAGTGAATACCGACGCAAACTACTCATTAAGAATCTCTCATTTTCTGACTCCTCGCATAACTTCCCTCCTTTGTCCTGGATTGGGCCAACCCTTTTTCTAGTTACCCTCTTGCTCCTTATGTATGAATAAAAGGCTTTGGGATTTTCCTTAACCCTGTTTGCTAAAAGATATTTCATGACCCCTTTTAGCCCTCTTAACTCCACATTTCAGATTGGTCCTACTTTCGCGATATTCTTCCAAAGCTTCGTCTGTTTTCAGTTGCCTAGACCTTCTGTATGTTTCCTTTTTCCTCTTTGCTAGTCTCACAATTTCACCTGTCATCAATGGTTCCCTAATCTTGCCCTTTCTATCCCTCAGTTTCACCTGTCATCAATGGTTCCCTAATCTTGCCCTTTCTATCCCTCAGTTTCACAGGGACATGTATGTCCTGCACTCTAATCAACCTCTCTTTAAAAGCCTCCCACATATCAAATGTGGATTTACCCTCAAACAGCTGCTCCCAATCCACATTCCCCAGCTTCTGCCGAATTTTGCTATAGTTGGCCTTCCCTCAGTTCAGCACTCTTCCTTCAGGACCACTCGTCTTTGTCCATGAGTATTCTAAAACTTACGGAATTGTGATCACTATTCCCAAAGTAATCCCCTACTGAAACTTCAACCACATGGACGGGCTCATTCCCCAACACCAGGTCCAGTATGGCCCCTTCCTGAATTAGACTATTTACATACTGCTCTAGAAAACCCTCCTGGATGCTCCTTACAAATTCTGCTCCATCTATCTAAACCCCTAACACTAAGTGAATCCCAGTCAAATGTTGGGAAAATTAAAATCTCCCATCACTACCACCCTGTTGCTCCTATCTTTCCATAATCTGTCTACATATTTGTACCTCTATCTCACGCTCGCTGTTGGGAGGCCTGTAGTACAGCCCCAACATTGTTACTGCACCCTTCCTATTTCTGAGCTCTGCCCATATTGCCTCACTGCTCGAGTCCTCCATAGTGCCCTCCTTCAGCACAGCTGTGATATCCTCTTTGACCAGTAATGCAACTCCTCCACCCCTTTTACCTCCCTCTCTATCCCGCCTGAAGCATCTATATCCTGGAATATTTAGTTGCCAATCTTGCCCTTCCCTCAACCAAGTCTCAGTAATAGCAATAACATCATACTCCCAGGTACTAATCCAAGCCCCAAGTTCATCTGTCTTACCCACTACACTTCTCGCATTAAAACAAATGCGCCTCAGGCCACATGTCCCTCTGCGTTCATCATGTGCTCTCTGCCTACTCTTCCCCTTCGTCACACTGACTTCGTTATCTAGTTCCTTACAGGCTTTAGTTACAACCTCCTTACTGTCCACTAACCTCCTCATTTGGTTCCCATCCCCCTGCCATATTAGTTTAAACCTTCCCCAACAGTGTTAGCAAAAGCACCCCCTAAGACACTGGTTCCAGTCCTGCCCAGGTGTAGACCGTCCGATTTGTAATAGTCCCAGCTCCCCCAGAACCGGTCCCAATGTCCCAAAAATCTGAACCCCTCCCTCCTGCACCATCTCTCAAGCCACTCATTTATCCTGCCTATTCTTTCATTTCTACTCTGACTACCATGTGGCACTAGTAGCAATCCTGAGATTACTACCTCCGAGGTCCTGCTTTTTAAACTTGGCTCCTAACTCCCTAAATTCTGCTTGTAGGACCTTACCCCGTTTCTTACCTATATCATTGGTGCCTATATGCACCATGACAGCTGGCTGTTCACCCTCCCCCTTCAGAACGTCCTGCAGTCGATCCGAGACATCCCTGATCCGTGCACCTGGGAGGCAACATGCGATTCAGGAGTCTCGTTTTCGACCACAGAACCGCCTATCTACTCTCCTTACAATCGAATCCCCTATGACTATAGCCCTTCCACTCTTTTTCCCGCCCTTCTGTACAGCAGAGCCAGCCACAGTGCCATGAACCTGGCTACTGCTGCCTTCCCCTGGTGAGCCATCTCCCCCAGCAGTATCTAAAACGGTGTATACCTGTTTTGGAGGGAGATGACCGCAGGGGACGCCTGCACTGCCTTCCTGTTTTTTTTTTTCTGCCTTTTGGTCACCCATCCCCTTTCTCCCTCAGCGATCCTAATCTGCGGTGTGACCATTTGCTGAACGTGCTAGCCATGACTTCCTCAGCATCGCAGGTGCTCTAAAGTAAGTCCATCTGCAGCTCCAGAGCCATCATGCGGTTTAACAAGAGCTGCAGCTGGACACACTTCCTGCACGTGTCGGGGTCAGGGTCATCAGCCGCATCCCGGAGCTCCCACATGGAGCAAGATGAGCATAACACAGGTCTGGGATCTCCTGCCATTTTTACTTTTAAGGTTAACTTAGTCCTACTATAATATCAAATACTAGCTAAATGAAATGAAAAAAATTTGTACCAAATCACTCTACTTACCAGCACACGATAAAAAAAAAAGAAAATCACTTAGCTTATCAACACAGCAGAGTCCTTTTTTTGGGTCAGAGGAGGGGGGCGGGTGGGAGACACTACACGTGTAGTGTCTTGGGTTTAGCCACTGCCCAAATATATCAGTTCACTCACGTTCCGAGAGCGCAATTCAACCACTCCCACTCAGCTCCGTTGCCGAAATGAAGAACTTACCTCCCGGCAGGCCCCTGGTCCTCACTCTCACTGCTCCCGCTGCTGCTGCAGCAGCCAAAAAAAAAAGGAAGCCGCTGATTGCACGAGGTAAGTTTTTAAACTGTTCATGTACTCTTGTTGTTAGTTTCTTTCCTGGTTGTCCGATGTAGTGTTTCTCGCAGTCTCTGCAGGGGATCTTGTGGATGACATTGGTCCTGTCCATGGTGGGGAGTGGGTCTTTAGTTCGGGTGAGCACTTGTCGTAGAGTTGATGTGGGCTTGTGTGCCACTCTGCTGCCCAGCGGTCGTAGGAGCCTTGTGGTGAGTTCTGACGTAGTCCTGATGTAGGGTGGTGTGATGAGTGTGTCGGGGCGCATAGAATCTTTCTGATGCTGTTTGTGTAGGCATCTTCTGACCCAGTTCTTTGGATATCCATTATCCTTGAACACTTGGAAGAGGTATTCTTCTTCCTCTTGGCGTAGTTCCGTGTTGCTGCCCTTTTAAATAGTGTTCGCACGCAGCTTCGTTTGTGTGATGAGATGGTTACTGTTGAAGTTCAGTACCTGGTCTGTGTGTGTGGCTTTACAGTGTACATTTAAGTTACCACAGTCTAATGAACATTCAATTGGTTGTACATTTTTATTTTAAAAAAGATACTTACTAATGGATGAGGCACTTTGTGGCTTCATTATTTTTGGCCTTTTGCTCTCCACAAAAGGAGTCATGTTCAAAAACTGCTGCTTCAACCACGTTGCTCGTTCCTCTTCAAAACCTTTCCTCTGCAGATAAAAAAAATGGAAAAAATTACAAAATGTCCCTTCCTTAACCTGCAATGCATTCTTTTCACAACTGCCAAATGTACAACAACTTCACAAAATACTTTTGTTAATTTTACATTTTCATCAAACTCATAATGCAAAGAGTTTCCTTTAGTAAAAGATAGATATCAAAACACTACTATTGGAACTGGGAAAGAAAATCCTTGTGCCAACTAAATATCATGCATTGATTTTAAGTAAAATTATTCCATAGTATCTGGCCCTGCTAGCATTGTGGATTCTGCCCTGTTAATAACGAAGCAAATGCAGGAACACAGTTGAGTACAAGTTGCAATTTGTAAATTTTCATATCCACTGTTTCACATCACACGACAGCTAATCTCTTGATTTTTGCTATAGTGTCCAATGGTGTGCACAATGATGCAGAAAAAACAAACACAATTAGGGTAAATGCTCAGATTTGGATTATAACACATCAGTACAAATTGTGTTAAAAAGGGTAGAATATGCAAATGTCTTACTTTGTGACTCCCCACACCATTTCTAACGGTTCAAACTCTAGTCTTGTATTTTGATGTAATACCTTTCACTTGCCTGGATGAGTGCAGCTACAACAAACACTCAAGACGACTGACATCATCCAGGGCAAAGTGGTCTGCCTAAAGTTGAAAGCCCATCACAAAACCAAACAATGGGACCTGAATCTACAATCCCTGGTTTCGGAGGCCAATGCCTTATCCATTCGGTCCCAAATCTTCAATAGTTGACCTCGAAAATGACATGGTTAACTTTGATTTGGCGACTAACTAAAGTAAAACAACTAAAAAGTAGTACCTCGTGTCCTAATCTAATGGCAGCCTCTGTAAAATTCCTTCTTTCTCTTTCAAAGTTTTTCTTCTGGTCATTAAATAGTCTCCATTCTTCTTTCAATCGTTCTTTCTCTTCCAGTAAGTAGCAGTCTCGCACTAATACAGCTGTTTCATCATCACATTGGGGATTAAGCTGTTGCTGTGGAAAGGAAAAGGCAAAAAATAACTTTCCACATTTGGAAACGGATGTTATCAATTCACGGTGATAGGTTCTGATTTTTAAAAATTATTTAAACTCAAAAGCTGTTAAGAACAAAGGATCAAGACGGTTCAGCTACATTTGCAATCTCATAGATGATAAAGCAATCCATGACTATATGCAATAGATCTTTCACAAATTCACTGTGCTGCAAAATTAAACACCAGCCACTCGGCAGGTGTCGAACATAAACACCAAAGTGGATATGTTATACCAGATGGTTGGTTTCGGAAATGTACATTCAATAATCAAGTCTATGGTCAGCTGCCTCATGTTATGACTCCGGGGGGGGGGGGGGAACTGTGTGGTGGTGGAAGAGAGGAAGAGAAGGGAACAGGCACGCACACCCGTAAAATCTCCTGGGGTAAATTTCTAATTGCAGTTACATTCCATTTTGTTCAAAATGCACACAATTTATAGACAGACAGTCAATGTGGCATTTTGGAAATTCCTACTTTGGAAATAAAACCAGTCTGACTCCAAACCAAAACACAAACAAATTCTAAACAAAGCTTCACATCTAACATGCATTGTCTTGACCTAAAATGTCACTTTTCTTTACAATGAAAACCTCTAGCTCTCTCAGGTCAGTGACTTAAGGAATTCAGAGATTTATAAAGGCATTAATCAGTTGGAAGGTTTTAACTGATTAAAGATTTAAACAGCATCTTAGGTTTATTTAATACATGCTCAGTGGTGTGACCCTTTGATCTTTTACTTATAAATTCTGTGTTGGATAGTACCTCTCACTAATACCAGAAGGAGGAGCGAAGCTCTGAAAGTCTGTGTTTTCAAATAAACCTGATTCACCATTGTCTACTCCACTGGTCACATCCTTAAAAAATTCCAAAAGATTTCCTTTAGTGAATCCATGCTGACTAGGACCAATTTGGTCACTGCTTTCCAATTGCTCAGTTATTACATTTAAAGCTTTGGCAAAGATCCGTAGCTCAGGTTGTGGTGAGGTTGTTGACTTGCTCGCTGAGTTGGCTTGTTTTTGTTCAGACGTTTTGTCACCATGCTAGGTGACATCATCAGTGGAGCCTCCGATGAAGCGATGTTATTCTACTCCACTTGGAATTTATACTGACCGGTCCATTATGGTGAGTACTGTCATTTCCGGTTTTGACCTGTATGGGTTTGTATATGGGGTCCAATTCTATGTTTGTTGATTGAAGTATGGGTGGAGAACCATGCCTCTAGGAATTCCTGTGTGTGTCTATGTTTCGCGTGGGCTACTATGGTTACTTTGTCCCAGTTAAACTGATGGCCTTCATTGTCTGAATGTACAGATATTAAGGAGAGTTGATTGTGCCGTTTTGCTAGCTGATGTTCATGTATCCCGTTATTACATGTTTAAAATGAATCACTCCTGCATTTTCCCCACCACTAATGGGTTTCGCCCTCCTGTTTTTTGACGAGAGTGGAGTTACATTAGCTACCCTCCAGTCCATTGGAACTCTTCCAGAGTCTACAAAGCTGGAAAACAATCACCAATGCATCCACTATTTCTAGGGCCACTTCCTTAAGTACTCTGCATCTCAGAGCATCAAGCCCTGGGGACTTACAGGATTTTAATCCCAATTTCCCCAATACCATTTCCTTATTAGTAAGGATTTCTTTCAGTTCCTCCTTCATACTTGACCCTGTCCTCTAACATTTCCTGAAGATTATATGTCCTCCTCAGTAAGGTCAGATCCAAAGTATTTGTTCAACTGGTCTGCCATCTCTGTTATCCATCATCAATTTGCCTGATTCTAATTGCAAAGGATCTACATTTGTCTTCAGTCTTTTGTTTCACATATCTATAGAGGCTTTTGCAGGCAGTTTTTAATGTTTTCTGCAAGCTTACTTCCATGTTTAATTTCCCTTTCCAAATTAAACCCTTGGTCCGTTTCTGCTGAATTTTAAATTCCAGCCAGTCTTCAGGTTTGTTGCTTTTTCTGGCCAATTTATGTGCCTCCTCTTTGGCTTTAACCTGTTCCTGATTTCCCTTGTTAGCCATGGTTCAGCCACCTTCCCGGTTTTCCTCTTACACCAGACAGGGATGTATAATTGTCGAAGTTCATCCATGTTTTCTTTAAATGTCTGCCATTGCCTATCCACCATCAACCCTTTAAGTATTCTTGGCCAGCTTATCCCAGCCAATGCATGCCTCACACTAAAGTTAGCTGCAAGTTCAGGATCCTACTTTCAGATTTAATTGTGTCACTCTCCATCTCGAAGAATGTTACCATATTAGGTCACTCTTTCCCAAAAGGATCTCATACCACAATTTTGCGAATTAATCCTCTTGTTACACAATACCCAGTATAGGTGTACACAACTCCCACTCACGTCTTTTTCCATTTGGTGTTCTGCAGCTCCACTCATACCAATTCCACATCGTCCAGGCTAATGTCCAGCCTTACTATTATGTTAATCTCATCCGTAACTAGCAACACTACTCCACCTCTCTTTTGTTTCTGTCGGTCTTTCCTGAAAATTGAATAAACCTGGCTGTTCAGTTACCATCCTTGGTCACCCTGGAGCCAGGTTGCTGTAATGCCAATTACATCATATCCATTATGAACTGTTTGTGCAGTTAATACATCCACCTTATTACAAATGCTGCTTGTATAGAGGTACATGGGCCTTCAAGATACAGTGATCATGAGGAATTTTTTTTTTTTTTTTGAATTCATTCATGGGATGAGGGAGTCACTGGCCAGGCAGCATTCGTTGCCCATCCCCAATTGCCCAGAGGGCAGTTCAGAGTCAACCACATTGCTGTGGGTCTGGAGTCACATGTCAGCCAGACCAAGTAAGGATGGCAGTTTCCTTCCCTCAAGGACATTACTGAACCAAATGGGTTTTTCCTGACAATCGATTCATGGTCATTAGATTCTTAATTCCAGATATTTATTGAATTCAAATTTCACCATCTGCCGTGGCGGGATTCGAACCAGAGTCCCCAGAACAATACGAGAGTCTCTGGATTAACAGTCCAGTGATAATACCACTAGGCCATCGCCTTCCCCCTAAATGGCAGATCTAGAAATCAGCTTTAAATCGGGCTGAATGGACCAAACGGTGTGTACCTGCTTCCATGTCCTTACTTCAAAAAGAATGTAATTGGCTGCGAAAGGTTTTGAGATTTCAAAAGGTCATGGAAGACATCACAAAGACCTGTATTTATTTTACATACTCTATACCTAAGGCACTATTTGATCGCTGCTGCTCACTGCTGGGTTTACAGTTACTACACAGTTGGTAACAGAGCATGGTGTTGACTCGCTCAGAGATAGCGAGAACTGTAGATGCTGGAGTCAGAGATAACGGTGTGGAGCTGGAGGAACACAGCAGGCCAGGCAGCATCAGAGAAGCAGTAAAGTTGATGTTTCGGGTCAGGACCCTTCTTCAGAAATGGGGAGGGGGAAGGGAGCTCAAAAATAAATAAAGAGAAAGACAGGAGGGGTGGGGCTGGGGAAGATAGGTGGAATGGCGATAGGCGAGTGCAGGTAGGCAGTGGCGGATTTTGGTCAGTGAGGTGGGAGGGGCAGACAGGAGGAAGAGAAGATGGACAGGTGGTGTCAGGTCAAGGAGGCAGGGATGAGAGGGAGGGTTAGTCATGGGATGAGGCTGGGAGTGGGGAGATTTTGAAACTGGTAAAATCCGCATTTAGGCCATTGGGCTGGAGGTTCCTGAAGCGGAATACGAGGTGCTGATCCTCCAATTTGCGGGTGGTGTCATGGCCCAGGATGGACATGCTGCCCAGGGAGTGGGGGGTTAAAACGGTTGGTGACCAGAAGGTGTTGTCTTTTGTCACGAACAGAGCGCAGATGGTGTACAAAATGGTCTCCGAGTTTCCACCTGGTCTCACTGATACAGTGGAGACCACATTGGGAACAGCGGATGCAGTAGACCAAGTTGACGGAGGTGCAGGTGAACCCGTCTAATGTAGAATGTTTGTTTTGTGCCTATGCGGGGGATGGTGGGGGGAGGCGGGGTTTGCGAAGAGCAGGTGTAGCACTTCCTGCAGTTGCAGGGAAAGGTGCTGGGGCTGGTGGGGAGTGTGGAGCCGATGGGGGAGGGGGTCGTGGAGAGACCAGTCCCTATGAAAGACAGATAGGGGTGGGAGGGAAATTCTCTTTGTCCTGGTGTCAGATTGTAGGTGATGGAGAATGATATATTGGATGCGGAGGTTGGTGGGGTGATGGGTGAGGACAAGGGGGATTCTGTCTTTATTTTTGTTGGGGCGGAGGGGATGAGAGAGCAGAGGTGCAGGAAACGCAAGAGATGTGATTGACGGCATTTTTCAATTACAAAAAGAAGGGGGTGGGGGGGAAGAGGGGGGGAAATGTTACAGTCATCTCTCAAACCATTCATAACCTCATCGCCTCAGGTGACCTCCCACCCACAGCCTCAAACCTCATTTGTTTCCAACCCCACACTGCCCGTTTCTATCTCCTTCCCAAAATCCACAAACCTGATTGCCCCAACCAACCCATTGTCTCTGCCTACTCCTGACTCACTGAACTCCTCTCCTCTTACCTTGACTCCATTTATCCCTCCTGGTCCAGGAACTCTCCACCTACATCTGGTACACCAGCCATGCCCTCCACCTCCAAGACTTCCAAATTCCTGGCCTCCAATACCTCATCTTCACTATCCAATCACCTCATCGTCTCCTATCACTATCTTCACCTTATCCAATGCCCCATGCAGATGGCCTAAAAGCCCTCCAATTCTTCCTCTCCTGCAGGCCCTACCAGTCCCTCTTCACTGACACCCTCATCCACTTAACCAAACTCGTCCTTACCCTTACCAACTTCTCCTTTAGCTCCTCCCACTTTCTACAGACTAAGGGGGTGGCCATGGGAACCCGCATGGGCCCAAGCTATGCCTGCCTCTTTGTAGGATACATGGAACAGTCCCTCTTTCGCTGCTACACTGGCACTAGCCCCCACCTCTCCCTCCGCTACATTGACGACTGTTTTGGCGCTGCCTCGTGCTCCCATGAGGAACTTTCCTAACATCTTTCACCCCAACCTCAAATTCACCTGGACCATCTCCAATACGTCCTTCTCCTTCCTGGACCCTCTGTCTCCACCTCTGGTTACTGCATCGAAACAGCTATTTCAAGCCCACCAACTCCCACAGCTACCTAGACTACACCCTCCTCTCACCCCTTCCTGCAAAAATGCAATCCCCTACTCCCAATTCTTCCGCCTCTGCTGCGTCTGCTCCCATGATGGGGCATTCCACATCCCAAATGTCCTCATGTTTCAAGGACCGCTACTTCCCCCCCTCCGGTGATTGAAAATGCTTTCAACTGCATCTCTTGCATTTCCTGCACCACTGCCCTCACATCCCCTCCCCGCAACAAAAATAAAGACAGAATCCCCCTTGTTTTCACGTATCACCCCACCAACCGCCGCATCCAACGAATCATTCTTCACCACTTCTGCCACCTACAATCTGACCCCACAACCAAAGATATATTTCCCACCCCACCCCTGCCTTTTGTAGGGACCGCTCTCTGACTCCCTCGTCTGCTCCACACACCCCATTAACCCCACGACCCCGGCACCTTTTCTGCAACCGCAGGAAGTGCTACACCTCCCCTCCATTCAAGGCACAAAAGACACATTAGACATGGGTTCACCTGCACATCCGTCAATGTGGTCAACTGCATCCGCTGCTCCCGATGTGGCCTCCGCTACATTGGAGGGATCAAGTGGAGGCTCGGACACTGCTTTGTACAGCATCTGCATTGTTTGCAACAAACGACAACACTTTCTGGTCACCAACCATTTTAACTCCCCCTCCCACTCCCTGGGTGACATGTCCATCCTGGGCTGCTCCAGTGTCACAATGACGCCACCTGCAAACTGGAGGACCAGCACCTCCTATTCCGCCTGGGGAGCCTGCACCTGATGGCCTAAACATGGAATGAGGCGGGGGGGTGGGGTGATTTTAAAACTGGTGAATTCTATGACCAAACATCCCTCTCATCCCTGCCTCTCCGACTGACACAATCTGTCCATCTTCTCCTCCCACCTCACTGATCAATCCCCACCACTGCCTATCTGCACTCACCGATCATCATTCCACCTACCTTCCCCAGCCCCAGTCCCACCCCTCCTCTCTATTTCTGAGCTCCTTTTCCACCCCTCCTCCCCATTTCGGAAGGGTCCCAAACCAAAACATCAACTTTCCTGCTCCTCTGACTGCTGCCTGGTTTGCTGTGTTCCTCCAGCTCCACACTGTTATCTTATGGTCTTGACTCACTTGAGTCAATTATTTTAAAAATCAAACCTTACCTGTAACAACTGTTGCTGAGCTTTGATCACATCCCTGCACTGCTGAATTTCTATTTTCAGCTTCTCAATTTCTTGCACATGATCATCTTTGTTGATAATGTCACCACTTTCATGAAAACTGCAGTTTACTAAGGATGCTGCAATAAATGCAATTCAGCCCATCAGAATTTCATGAATTGAATGTAAAACAGATCATACAACAGAAAGTGCTTAATAACAGGGCTTTGTATTTTCCACATATTTATAAAAAGCAATCATGGCTTGGGAACTTAAGAAAGACTCCTACTTTATAGATATTTGCTGTGGTTGGCTTGCTCACCGAACTGGTTCATTAGTTAGCTGTGTAATGAAAGGTCTGCGAACTAATGAACCAGCTCGGCGAGCAAGCAAACCAAACCAAACACAACACAGCATCCACAAGCTGAGCTACACTGGCACGAACGCCCACCTCTCCCTCTGCTACATTGATAACTGTATCAGCGCTGCCTCGAGCTACAAATCTACTCAAGAACCTTTATGGATGTTTCTTGGTAATAGGAGACAGTGCTGTTGTGGCTGCACACTCTTGTAGAGTGGAATGAGAGGTAGTGATCTCATTGAAATATATGGGATGCTTAAGGGGCTTGACAGGGTTAAATGCTGAGAGGATGTCTCTCCTCATAGGAGTTTTAGGACCAGAGGGCATTGTTTCAGAATATAGGGATGTTAATTTAAGACTAAAATCCAGAGGAATTTCTTCGGAGGGTTGAGTGTCTTTGGAAATGCTTGCCACAGTTGCAGGATCACAGTCCTTGGGTATATATTTAAAGGTTGAAATAGATTGGATTCCCGACCAAACAAGAATCTGAGTTACAGGTAAAAATGCAGGAAAGTGGTTATGACGAATGCCGGTCAGATTAACCATGATCTTATTAAATGGGGCCAAATGGTCTACTCTCATTCCTATTTCTTATGGACTACTAGATTGGCATCACTTAGCTGGAACTAATCTTTAAATTTATTCTTGCATGGAGGAGAGTCACTTGAAAGGCCAGTATTTGTTGCCTAACCATAACTGCCCTTGGAGTAGGTTGCTTGGCCATTTCAAAAGGGCAGTTAAGAGTCAACCAAAATGCTTAGCGTCTGCAGTCACATTAGGCCCAGCTGGGCCTAAAGGAAATGCGAATTAGTTAGATGACAAATTGATGATAGTGAGCATGAAACTGTCACTGAACCCAATTTTCAATCCCATATTTTAAATTAATGGATTTTAGATTCAACTAGCTGCTATCATGGAATTTGAACATGTCTCCCATAGCATTAGTTTGGGCCTCTGGAATGCTAGTGTACTGACATTACCACCACACCATTTAGCCAGCACTATTAATCTATGAATATTTTCAATTTTTAGATGTCCTCAAAACCAACAAAATGAAAACAGTAAATTTAATTCAATGCAATAACTTAGACCAAGGGTTATCCAAACAACATCAATGGGTTGCATATGCATGCCAGGCCTTTCACTGTGGTAAATAATTACATCTGTACTTTATTCCTTGCTATTTATTTGGTTCACTTGAAATTTCTTGATTTGGAACTGAGTTTATTAGCAGTTTCTTTACAGCCCACAAAATGCCATGGCACTCACCAGACCAATACAACTGGGGGGAGGCAATGGCCTAGTGGTCTTGGGGTAGCACACTGGCTCAGTGGTTAGCACTACTGCCTCAGTGCCAGGGGCCTGGGTTTGATTCAATCCTTGGGCGACTGTCTGTGGAGTTTGTACATTCTCAGTGTCTGTGTGGGTTTCCTCCAGGTGCTCTGATTTCTGCCCACAGTCCAAAGATGTTCAGTTTAAGTGGGTTGGCCATGCTAAAAATTTCCCCATACTGTCCAGGGACATGTAGGTTAGGTGGATTAGCCATGAGAAATGCAGGGTTACAGGTGAGTCAGGGTCAGTGTGGACACAATGGGCTGAATGCCCTTCTTCTACACTGTAGGGATTCTATGGAACTGGAGGAGATGATGGTGTTGTAGTGATGTAATATGCCTAGTAATCCAGAGGCTCAAATAAATGCTCACCGAGGACACTGGGATCAAATCCTACTACAGTAGTTGATGGAACATAAATAACATTTGTTACCATTATTGCAATGGTGAAACTAACAATTGCTATAGGAACCCACATGATTCATGAATGCCCTTTAGAGAAGAACATCTGCCATCTTCACTTAGACTGGTCTGCATACAACTCCAGGCATGGCAACATAGGGCAGTTAAAACAGACTAACAAGCCATTCGTGCCAAGGGTAACTGGGGATAGGCAATGAATCCTGGCCTTGTCAGTGAGGTTTGCATCTTAAAAGAATATTAAAAAAAAAGTGTGAGACTCTCAAAACAGACTGCTTACTGCTGCCCTGGACAATTCAATTACAAACAAGTCAAAAATCATACCTTGAGTGTCCAGTTTCTCAACATGGCTTTTCAGCATTCTCCACTGTTGCCGAATACTGTTTGTGAGTTGTTCCCGGACTACATCACACGAAAGCTCCAAGTTATTTTCTTTGTTTGATTCATGAGAATCCTCTTCATTGTCAGACCCTGCCTGAGAAATCAAAAGCTGAGAAAGAAACTGCTCCTTGCTTTAAAACAAACACATCCTTCCACATGAAATCAAGACTTCCATTTCCCAACAATAGAAAGCATTTTAATGTCTTTTCCAAAAATATATGTTATATATATTGGATCGTTTAGAGATGTTTTTATTAAACTGCTATCACCGAGTGTGGTAAATCTTTTCAATGCACTCAGTTAAATCACCAGCCATTCCCTCCCTATCACCTGGTTAAAAAATTCCCAAAATATGTTTAACGCTGTGGATTTGTCTATTATGGACTGAAGCGGGTCAAGATAGCAGCTGATCATCATTTTCAAGGACAACTGGATTCAGAAAACAAGTACAAACATGGCACCCACCTCTCATGAATAGTAAATAAAAAAAGTAGTCACAGGTAGATTCAAAGTCAATACCACCAGTGGGTTAGAGGGAATATGTATTTTGGCTATCTTGCTCAGCAGTTCTTTGAATGAGAGAGGGGAGGAAAAATTTGGGAAAAAAACTTTAGGTCTTGTGAAATAATCAAAAAAACAAATAAAGATCAAATTCACGTTATAATCTTTATGAACCAAGCATGCTCCAACAATTAGTCCAGGCAGCAATGAATCACACAACAGCTGGGAAGCTAATGTATGACCAGTCTATACATCAGAATGCCAGCTGTTCTTATGACTTCAAGGCTAATTGCTCAGTCAAGTAAAGTAACCCACCACTTGAAGAGTAAGCAGTTCAGAACAACAAGGTTTTGATACTGCCTTGCTCTGCTGGTTCCAATATTCAGTGGAAAATCTGAGAAGGAGAGTGGCAAACTAGCAATTCCATGGTTAAAGTCAAATTTTATCTTCTCTGAAGACCCATTAACCTTTGGATGTCTTCACTGCTAGAACATCTTTGGAGGTCACTCCATTCTGTTTACTTAAGAGTTTAGATCAGACTTCTAGCAGTAGCTCAAATCCCACACTCTCGCTGTGGTGAAACAATTGCCACTTCTACACTGGCATGTGACTAACCAGAACATTATGACAGCTATGAAACCAAACTGCTGCATATTTTGAAGTGACAACAAATGAAAAAAAGACACATCCAAAATCAGGGCATTTATTTCCTAAAATAAAATGGAGGCCTACAGATGCTGGAGATTCTGATACAAACAAAAACAGAAGTTGCTGTAGAAATGCAGCAGGACTGGCAGCATCTGAAGAACTGCTTCTTGTATGGTTTCCTTTTTCAGTTTCTCAATTGCCTTTGCTTCCGTTCTGTGATGGTATTTTCTGCAGGGATCTTTGGAAACATCCACTATTTCTCCTCAACCAAGGATTCCCTGCCATCATGGTTGACAGGGCCCTTGGCCATGTCTGATCCATTTCCTTCACTTCTCTTCCCTCCCACAAGAAAGGGTCCCCCTAGTTTTCAATTTCCACCCCAACGGCCTCCCAGTTCTGAAGGGTCGCTGAACTCGAACTGTTAATTCCATTTTCTCTTTACAGAAGTGCCAAACCTGCCGAGTTTCTCCAGCAATGTTTTTGATTTAAAATTTGTTGGTTGTTCCGTATCAAGTAGGTGAAGAGTTAGGCATCATTGAAAAAGTTAAGTCATTACAAGTGGGGCTATGTCACTGGACGACGAATAATCTGAGAATCCCATCATGGCAGCTGATAGAATTCGAATTCTAATAATAAAATCAGATATTACAAGTCAGTGTCAATAACAAGGCCATAGATTGTAAAAACTCAGCTGGTTACCAAATGACCTTTGACAAGGGTAAAGGCAAAGGCAGTCTGCTATCCTTAACTGATCTGGACTACAACTGACTCCAGACCAACAGTAATGTTGTTGTCTCTTCACTGCCCTCAAACAGCCAATCGAACCGAGTTAGGGATGGCCTCGCCAATGATGTCCACATCCTAAAGAATGACTTCGAAAAATTAGGGAAAGAAAAAATAAAAAGCAAAACAAAATTTCACTGGTTTCAGAACTCATTTCTATCAACCATGAAGGAGAGAGAGGAAATTGAAGGGATTGAACAAAAAGCAATGTGTTGTCACATAGCTTAGTCGGAACATCCAACTTTTAAAATTGAGGAAAATGCATGAACACTCGTATTTAATTTATATGACAGAGTGCAGGAGGTACTCAACACTGCTGTACAATTTGGTGCCATGGCAAAATTGGCAAGATGAACTGTTAGCCCTCATCAGGAGAAATAATAGGAGAAATACTCCTTAAAATGGTATAAAGTACAAGTCACCTCTGATTAGATTTACACATTCAACAAAAATACAAGAGTTGGTTATGGATCTGTAGCTTACAGTAAAAGATGAAGATTGATACACAAGATCATTAAATTGAACAATAAATAAAAATAACAATATTCAGATCGAATTTTCAGTAGTAAACTAGTTTGCAGGATCATATAACAAAAAAGTTGCGGTTTTATACTAAAATTTTGAATACACTAACAATAAATATTGTGAAACTCACTATACCACTGCTATCTTCTAGGTGTTCTTTTGGTCTCTGCTTTATGCGGCTAAGAATAGACATCATATCTTTCTTCATCTGCTGTAGAACTTGCTTCAGTTCAATATTTTCCAGCATCAGTTCTTTATGGTGCCTTTCATAGTTGTTTATAAGAGATTTGTACATTTCCCCTTCATTCCTGCATTTTTGGGAGAAACACAAGAATTATTGCCCTATGGCTTATAGAACAGGCTCACTGGCACACATCTGCACAACCACGAAACTTTTCTAAATTAAGCCCATCTGCCCCGTTGCTACCGCACCTGCTTCTACCACATTTCCTGGCAGTACATTCATGCACCTAACATCCACCGCATAAAAAAAAAACTTGCCTCCCACATCACCTTTAAAATGTTTCCCCTCTCACGTTAAACCCATGTCCTCTAGTATTTGACATTTCCACACAAGGGAAAACAAAAAAATTTCTAACTATCTACCCGACCAGGACTTAAATTTTATATTCTTCCATCAGGTTGCTCCCGCAGCCTCTGACCCTCTAGCGAAAACAATCCAAGTTTGTCCAATCTCCCCTTATAGCTAATACACTCCAAACCAGACAATGTTCTGTTAAGATATAGCAAGAACTGCTGATTCTGGAGTCAGAGATAACAGTGTGGAGCTGGAGGACACAGCAGGCCTGGCTGCTGTGTTCCTCCAACATTCTGGCAGACCCCTGTCGCACCTTCTCCAGCGCCTCGACATTCCTTTCTAAGTGTGGCAACCAGAATGCACACAATACTTCAAATGTAACTTAACTAAAGTTTTATACAGGTGCAACGTGACTTGTCAACTTTTACACTCAATGCCCTGACAGATGAAGCAAGCATGCTGTATACCTTCTCTACCACCGTATCCACTTGTGTTGCCACCTTCAGGGAGCTACGGACTTGCATCCCAAGGTCCTTCTGTACATCAATGCCCTTAACTGTATATTTTGCTCTTGCATTTTAGGAAGTCAATGTATCACCTCACTTGCCTGGATTAAACTCCATCTGCTGTTTCTCCACCCAACTTTCCAACTGTTCTATAGCCTCCTGAATTCTTTGACAACATTCCTCACTATTCATAACTCCACTAATTTTCATGTCTTTGCAGAGGGAAATTGTGAAATTGTATTTGTGGGCTACAGTATGAAACAGGAGACAAATTGATTTGGTAAAACAACTTCACAGTACCTGGCTTCGGTTTTCCCAGTCCTCCATGCACTACGCCGGCCATCAGACCGACCCACATAATTCAGAATGTCAATACCTTTAAGAATTTTTGAAAAGGTAAAAGTCAGGAATGGATTTAAATGCAGAGAACTTACAAATACTACCAACGTTCTTCCAGCCACTTCAATTGAAAGAGTATGGATCTAGTCGATTTCACTTATGAAATACCTGCTTATGACAAATCAAATTAGTCTGACCATGACTTACACTCTCGGTACGGCACTTTCTTCACCTCGTAACAGCAATAACATCTGGCAGAGGACTATTCTAGTTGGGCCATCCTATACTGCTGGATTTACACTATAGCATTAAATTAAAATTATTCCTTTAAAACATCTTGTTGTTTTGAGAGATTCATTTCTAAATGCTATTTGCATTAACTTGGTTAGCCCAGCAGATGGCACTAAGTGCAGAGCAGATAAATTGGACTAGAAATACAAAGTGCAAAGTTAGGGAACAGGAATATGCCCATTAACCAAAAAAAACACTATCCAGAGTGGTGACCAAGGCTTCAAAATACATTTTTACATAAACCGCAAATATTGGTACAAATCTCATACTATCCCTACAAAATTTTGCTTTAAAATTAATCTTGGTAACCCCTACAGACACAAATCACTTTTCAACTAAAGAGATGTGGAGTTGTGGGATCATCTGTGTAACAGCACTAAGGGCCACTGTAAGAGAAAAGCTTCAGAAACAGAAGGTTTGAGGTTTCAAGGTTGTTAAAAACACATTTATGGAATACATATCAAGGAATACATGTTAGAGAATAAGGAAGCTTATTCCTGAAGCTTAAGTAGCTTCTTTTTAGGGTCTCAAGAAGAGACATTAACTAAAGAAACAGATTAGTGCTTATGTATTGCTAATTAGAAACCAATTATAGTCATGGCTGCTGAACAAGGAACTTTAAAAAAAAATCAGAGATTGGGGACTATCCTTCATTGTGGGTTGAGTGCCAGAACGGTATTGTTGAATAAATCTTTGATGTTTGCAAGGAGTCTATTACAAATAGTTTCCTATAGTGCAACATGGTTTGTGTTGGTCTTCAGTGCAAACAACTCATTCTCTTGTTAAAGTACATTGGTGACCTCTTATGAATATGTTCAAATGACAGTACTCCATGGTAAATCAATTACAAAAACAACAACTTATGGCCTATCAAACCAAACTGCACTCTGCTATTTAACTAGTCTGGTATTGCCATCAGCTGGCATTGTAACACCAGTAAACAGTTTGTGGTGCGAAGAGCTAAACTACATTGCAGACTTTATCTCATGGATTTTAAAGGCAGTATTTGTAACAGTAAAATCATGGAGAATCATGCAATTAGTTGAGCCTTTCTAAAATTATCATGACACTTCATTCCAGTATTGTTGCATATCACCTGCATCATTACTAATCAGTGGCGCTTCTCAAGAAGAAAGGCAACAGGTACAGCAAGGAAATAGGATACACCAGGATCACTGCACACTAAGTTATTAAAAGCAATCCATTTGGCAATAACGTAGAGCATTGGGTCCAGTTGCCCCAACATTTCACGAACATACGTGATGAAATCCTCCACCAACACAAACAGCCCAAAGATTGTATAATCCCAGGAACACTTACATAGCTTTTTATCTTTTTTATCCATCACGAGTTGGTGCAAGCGTTCTTTCAGTTTATTGTACTCTCGTTCCTTTCTCTTCAAGTCATGATTGTATTGAGTAGCTCGACTTGCTATTATATTTTGTAATTTTTGTGTCTAAAAACAAAGTGCAACAAATTCAGTAATTTAAAAATTCTAAACTGTTTAGTTTGTGATCAAGAGTCTTAAAGTATTTGTGATAAATATTCAAAAACTAGTTTACACCACCACCTTTGGAAACCAAAAGAAAATCCACAATACTTGACAAATTGAAATACAATACGAAGTTTCAGGCAATTTCAGTATGGAGAATATCCTACTTCACTAAAATCTCTGAATTAATAAAAGGGTCTAATCCAAACTCTAATCAGGGCACTTTCCATCCCTAGTTCTTGAAGTCCAGGTACTTCAAATCAAAAATTTCTTGGATAGGTTTTAGCACACTAGTACAAAATTCAGTACATATGCTCAATGGAAATTCAACAGATCAGTGAAAACACTTTAGCGAAAAGGTGGAAGGCAGCTAGTTGACTTAAAGAGTAGTGCACTAGTAGGAATAACTTCAAAAGCACAGTAATAAAAACCTGTTCACAATTTGACACTGTACTGGAGTTTAATATTTTTCAACATTAGAGTTCATATTATAGGGTCAAAACAAGAACTGCTGTCCAAAGTGAGATTTTAGCATGCTCTTATTTAGATGTAAAGGAGTCAGTGCTAAGTAGTAAGTAAGAGACTGAATAAAATAGAAAGACAAAAAAGGGAGAAACTCAGGAAAACACAAAGAGGAAGCAATTGCTTTTAAATTATATTTTAATCACCTCCCAAGAATGTCTGAAAGTGCTTCATGAACATGCATCAAATTTGAATGAGAGAATGGAATCAAAAGAATCATTACAGTGCAGAAAGAGGCCATCTGGCCCACTGAGTCTGCACCACCCTCCAAAGAGCATCCCACCCAGACCCACCACCCCATCCTACCCCTAACACCACATTTACCATGGCTGATCCACAGTCCAAAGATCTGCAGATTGGGTGTGAGGAACCAGAGCACCTAGGGGAAACCCATACAGACACAGGGACAAAAGTCCAGACTCCACAATGACAATCACCTGAGGCTGGAATTGAACCTGGGTTCCCTGTTCTGAGGCAGTAGGGCTAGCTACTGTGCTGCCCAAACTTTGCACTTAACAAGGACCAAGCAAATGAGAGAATGACAAGACATGTTTGATGTACAATGCTGGTTTAGGCAAATGGAGTTATTCAAATAGTGATACAGGATCTTTGAAATTCACTGGCACAGGTAGACTGGATCTCACCATCTTTCAGGTGGAGTGATAAAAGTTTCTCTAACTTTGCAGCATTTACTCTGCTCTGCAATGAATAAAATTAAAGATTGCTTTAATAGTTTAGATTTTCCTTGACTTAACAGACAGTAATTTTAGAAGGAAAGCTAGTTCAAAAATCAACCTAAATCAAGGTGGCAATTTCACTAGCAATATTCTGATTTTGGAAGACATTCTACGTACCCGTTCATTAAAGTTAAAAAAAAAAAGGACAACTCTTTTCCAAGTCAAAAATGTATAAAAAAAGAACCAGATGAACTGTTAAATGAATTTCTCTACTTGAACTGATTTTTTTTTTTTAAAACTTGCTTTAAAATTGACAAGATCAGGTAAGAAATTCTGGCAGAATAATAAAACGATCAAGAAATTAAGATAAGACCAAAATAATTGCAGATGCTGTAAAATCAAACAAAAAACAAATTGCCAGAAAAGCTCAGCAGGTCTGGCAGCATCTGTGGAGAGAAATCAGAGTTAACGTTTCAGGTAAACTGTATGGAATTAAGGTACTTTTTGTTTTACTTGGTACACATTTTTAAGTGTTTACCTCCTCCTTTTCATTCTTTAGTAAGCCATGTAAAGTTCTGTTCTTCAACTGTAGTTGTCTGTCTTTTTCCTGAAGAGCTATAACTTCTCTACGAGATAATTCCAGTTGATCCTATGAATATTCAAAATGGATTATTCAAAACCCCAAGAGAGTCATCTCTATCACTTAAAATGTTACAGCACATCAACTTGCAAAGCAAGTGTTAAGCATGTGCACATCATAAATCGCTAGTTCATGGTCTTGACAACTAAAATCCTACTTGGCATTTGAGCTTAACCTGCTCAACTGGAAGACAAGTAATTTCCTCTCTTTCCACACCCCTCTTGCAAACAGAAGTTGAAAAAGGCAGAGATAACAAGGCATAGAGCTGGATGAACACAGCAGGCCAAGCAGCATCAGAGGAGCAGGAAAGCTGACGTTTTGGGCCTAGACCCTTCTTCAGAAAAAAGGAAGTTGACATTTAAGTATGGGATCAATATCCCTCTCAGTTAAAAGTCTTTGTAAGCTATCACCAATGGAACCGGGTGGGGTGTGTCAAAGATCATAGGAAAAAGGACTGCCCCAGCTTTTAAAAGAAAAAGCTACACTTTGTGGGAACTACATATGAGAGGCAGTTCTGTTTGGTCATTAAGGAGCATGTTCAAGCTCAACTCATGTATTTCAGTTACCTTCAATAAAATGACTAACAGCAAAATAGTGTTAAGGTGGGTTACTCATATTGCCTCTTACCTTTAGTTTAACTTGGCTGTGGTACAAATGATCCATATCACTACTGGATTTCAGGTTTTGTGTTTCCATATCTTCTAACGCACGAAGACTTTTGCGATGAAGTTGAAGCAGGTCATACATGCAATTTAGAATGGCCTCCAAGTTTAGTTCTTTCTGTGTGCTGTCTTCAGCGTAAAAAGATGGAAATCCCAATGCAGTGAGTTCCTAAAATATTGAAGAAATATTTTTAACAAAGCTACATATAGTGTGGTAAATTTTAAAATAGTATGGAGCTGATTTTACAGGGTGCCATGGCATTCACAGCCCCCTCAAATCAAAGATCTGGGGGAGATATTGCCCATTACCTCAACAGGTGCCCGATTTCAATGCACCTCAAGGGGCTGAGATGGCACTCAAAAGAACCTTGCTTAGGCTGGCAAAGCTAAAATTACTGATTTGAGTGTGGGTTGGGAGTGGGAAATGATTTTTTTAATTAGCCACTGATTGACCACTTCAGGCCCACAAGACCTACAGGAATTTAGGCATCTATAATTTCCCCTGCATGTTTGTACTGACAGCCTAGGGGTTTTATCAGTCGACTAATAATCCAGAGACTAGGTAATGTTCTGGGGCCCCGAGTTCAAATCCTGCTACAGCAGTTGGAACCGGAGTTCATTATACAAAAAAAATGGAATTAAGTCTACCGGCGCCCACAAACATAGAACATAGAACAGTACAGGCCCTTCAGCCCACGATGTTGTGCCGAACTTTTACCCTAAACCTGAGGTCTATCTAACCTCCACCCCTACCTTACACTATCATCCATATGCCTATCTAATGGCCGCTTAAATGCCCCCAACGAATCCAACTCCATTGCCCTCTCCGGCAATGCATTCCACGCCCCTACCACTCGGAGTAAAGAACCTACCTTTGACATCACCCCTGTATCTACCTCCACTCACTTTAAAACTATGTCCCCTTGTAATAGCTCCCTCCACCCCAGGAAAGAGTCTCTGGCTGTCCACTCTATCTATACCTCTGATCATTTTGTACACCTCTATCAAGTCACTTCTCATCCTTGGTCATTCTAAAGAGAAAAGCCCTAGCTCTCTCAACCTTTTCTCCCAAGACCTTCCCTCCATTCCAGGCAACATCCTGGTAAATCTCCTCTGCACTTTTTCCAATGTTTCCACATCTTTCCTGAAATGAGTCGACCGGAACTGGACACCATACTCCAGATGTGGCCGAAACAGGGTTTTGTATAGCTGGAGCATAACTTCACCACCCTTGAACTCAATCCCTCTGTTAACGAAAGCTAACACACCTTACGCCTTCTTAACAACTCTATCCACCTGGGTGGCAGCTTTCAGGGAACTGTGGGATGAACTCCCAAGATCCCTCTGCTCCTCCACACTGCTAAGAATCTTTCCTTTAACCCTGTATTCTGCTTTCAAATTTGTCCTTCCAAAATGAATCACCTCACACTTTTCAGGGTTAATCTCCATCTGCCACTTCTCAGCCCAGCTCTGCATCCTATCAATGTCCCTTTGTAACCTAGAACAGCCCTCCGCACTATCCACAACTCAACCCACCTTCGTATCGCCTGCGAACTTACTAATCCATCCTTTCATGCCTACATCCAAATCATTTACAAAAATCACAAATAGAAGAGGAAAGAGAATAGATCCTTGTGGTACACCACTCGTAACTGAGCATGATGTTGAATATTTCCCGTCCACTACCACCCTTTGTCTTCGAAGGGTCAGCCAATTTGGATTCCAATCTGCCACATTTCCCCCTATCCCCTGCCTCCTTACCTTCTGCATGAGCCTATCATGGGGAACCTTATCAAATGCCTTACATAAATCCATGTATACCACATCCACTGCTCTACCTTCATCCAAGTGTTTGGTCACCTCTTCAAAAGAATTCAATAAGGTTTGAGAGGCATGATCTACCCCTCACAAACCCATGCTGACTATCACGAATCAAACTGTGCCTATCTAAATGATCATAAATCCTATCTCTCAGAGCCCTTTCCAATAATTTGCCCACCAGTGAAGTAAGACTAACTGGTCTGTAATTTGCGGGGTTATCCCTATTCCCTTTTTTGAACAAGGGAATGACGTTTGCCACTCTCCAATCTTCTGGCACTACACCCGTGGCAGTGAGGACAAAAAGATAATCAAAGGCCCTGCGATCTCTTCCCTTGCTTCCCATAGAATGCTTGGATAAATCCCATCAGGCCCAGGGGATTTATTTATCTTCAAGTCCCTCAAAATTCCTAGTACATCCTCCTTACTAACATCCACCTCCTCTAGGCTACCAGCCTGTTTCACACTATCCTCCTCTACAACGAGGTCCCTCTCAGTTGTGAATACCAAAGAAAAGTATTCATTTAGGACCTCTCCTATCTCTTTAGGCTCCGTGCACAAATTCCCTTTACAATCCTTGATTGGCCCTACTCTTACTCTGGTCATTCACTTATTCTTCACACACATGTAAAAAGCCTTGGAGTTTCATTGATTGCCAGAAAAAACCCATCTGGTTCACAGATGTCCTTTAGTGACGAAAACCTGCTATCTTAACCTGGCCTGGCTTGCCCTACATGTGACTGCAGACTCTCAGCAATGTAGCTGACTCTTAATTAGGATGAACTATAAATGCTTACCTATCCAGCAATACCCACATTCCCTGAACAATAAAACATTGAGGCAGGCAGGTAGGTAGGCAATGGGAAGGCCACATGTTGCATTTTACATGCCTCCTTTATACATTTCAATATTATTTACGTACGCATGTGGGATTTAATGTAGCTTCCCGATTAAATTAAACTTACATGATGAGTCTTCTGTACCTTCAGTAACTCATTCATTCAACATTGGCAATTTAAAACATGACTTACCTGACTCTCAAGTCACTCTTTTGACTTAAAGAGGGAGTCAATTGGATTGATTTTTGGGTGCTCAAATTTGATAGCTGAATAGTGTTACAAGGTAGGAAGTGAGTGAGTCCAAGGTTAGCTCCAAAAGATTAAAAGGGATAGCGCACAAACCAAAAGGTCAGAAGCAACTGTCATTAAGGGGAGTTCCAAAAGAGGATTACACTTCAGAGACTGCCTTGAAAGAAAGGGAAGGGAAGAGGATATTGGACAATGGGCATCATACAACCTCTGCTTTCATCTGAGGGTGGGGGGGCGGGGAGGAGAAGAAAATCAGTGTTGCACAGGAACACCAAACTATACAGTGCAGGCAGCCCAACAGCATGTACAGGAGGGAACACAACAACAGCACACCAGGAGGAGAACAGAGATAAACTCAGGCCCCCAGAACATACTTCATTATACTCTTGTAAATACTAACTACAAACAGAGAGGCAATGAAGGTTATTGCAGATCTTAAGTATATGTGGCCTGCATGTCCAAAGGTATAACAGACCACACTTGCGTTGCCATCAAGGCTCAATCCTAACAGCCAGCCAGTCATGCCAGCCAGAATAGTTATATTAAGGCAGGGTCATCATCACTTCAAGGGCATAATAAACATTGGGAAAATATAGGGATTGCTGGAAATGCCATTCATATCTGGGATAAGGAGGTGAAACTCTAGCCACTTACAGTTATACCTCTTGACTTTGCAAACACTCGTGCAAGTGTCAGCGTTAAATATAAGCATTTCATAATGGCTGGTTACACACTTTTCAAATGCTGCATTGCAAGGCAGTGCTTTCAGTAATATCTATTTATACTGCTGCGGGTAATGCCAATAACTCAACCCTTTTTTAGAAGGATGCAATCTTTGGCAGGATGCACATTGGAATTAAGTTATGATTAAGGACAAATAACTTGCTGTCACCACAGCAAAATGAAAGGAGGATGACAACAATCTACTCAATATAATCCTATTGAGGCAAGAGATAAAGGCAGGGGGAAGATATGTTCGTTCTTCATCAGATTGTGTTTAAAAAAAAAATCACATCGTACAGGGTGCTACAAGACCAAAAATATATGCAAAAATCAAACGTGGTCTTATTTTAGAAACTACTTACCCGATTGAGGTATGCTGTGCATTGCTCAACATTCTCCTTTGTGCAAAATAAACTTAAATTATGACTGGTAAATACAGGCAGTGTTTCAGTGGGACTGTTATGGGGAGACATGTGGGGTCTGGATATATAGCGATAAATAAACTCTTTGCCTGCTGTAAAAACAAAAAAACAGAAAATTAACTGAGCCAGTACTGTACAACAGCTAACAGACTCTTCTAAAGTGACTCAGTCTGAAACTAATTAATACCATCTACAAATATATTAAGCATGATTTTAAGCATTTGAACCCTTTTAGGAATTAACTATCAAAAGATGCTGCAAATAGAAAGGGCAGCTTAAATATTTATAGTGACATTACTGCTGACAAACTTGTGCCATTCAATGCCAAATACAGATAGTTTGGTTCAGAGAAATACTTAAAAGAAGATGATATCATGAACACTTTACATATTGATAAAAAGTTATAAAACCACACTAGGAATATTACATTTACTTAAGCAACTACTCGATGCATAATCTATAACCCATGGGGGTTGCAAAATCTCCCAGCCTTAGTGTGAAACCTCAAGAGCTGTTGCAAGCAACCCAGAAAAAATACCAGAGAAAAAGTTTGCACCACTTGAAGATTTGGGTCTACAGATTGTGCACATTTCTGGAATGACAGCTTCAAATTTTGACACTAAATCCTTCAAGGCCCCCATTTCACAAAAAGCTTTAGGAGTTGTGTTGACAAACCAAGGAACCAGCTCAGATAGTGTGCATGTCTGCTCGATCAGAAGTTCAAACGCAGACAAAAGCAAGATAATCACAAAACATTAAACTACAAATACAACCATTGGTTTCAACTATTAATAAACGCATTTGGTTTCAACTATTAACAAACAAACAAACAACTAGGTTCTAGATAAAAACTGAAAGAACCGAGGATGCTACAAAATCAATCACAAAAACAAGTTGCTGGAAAAGCTCAGCAGGTCTGGCAGCAAAGGGTGGAGACCCTTCTGAGGAAGGGACACCAGAATTGGAACATTAACTTTGATTTCTCTTCACAAACGCTGCCAAACCTGCTGAGCTTTTCCAGCAACTTCTTTTCTTTTTTTTTTAAAAGTAGGTTCTACACATGGATTCTTCTCTTCCTTTGAGAACGATTTTTGATTTTATTGCCACGTGTACCGAAAGTGAAAAGCTTTGGTTTGATTACAAGTGGTACAGGCAGATCACAGCAAGCAAAGGATGTACAGATCAAAAAGACTGAGGCATACAGGTTACACTATTTGAGGCTAGAGTCTATTCAACAGTCTGATAACGGCCAGGAAGAAACTGTTTCTGAGCCTGCTTGTTCTTGTGTTCAGGCTTCTGTATCTTCTGCCTGATGGAAGAGGTTGTAGCAGATCGTTACCAGAGTGGGATGGATCTTTGACGTTGGCCGCCTTTCCACAGCAGCGAGTCGTGTAAATAGAGTCCATGGATTGAAGGTTGGCTTCCGTGATGGTCTAGGCTGTGCACACCACCTTCTGTAGTTTCTTACAGTCCTAGGTACAGCAGTTGCCATACCAGGCCATTATGCACCTGGACAGTATGCTTTCAATGGTTCATCTGTAGAAGTTGGTAAGGGACCTTATGGACATAACAAATTTCCTGAGCCGCCTGAGGAAGAGGGGGCATTGTTGTGCCTTCTTGACTGTCACATCTACATGGGAAATCCAGGACAGATCGGTTATCATCACTGAGAAACTTGCTCTTCATTCTCTTAACCTCAGTTCCGTTGATGTAGATGGGGGCGTGTTCTAATTTCTTTCTGATGACTATGATCAATTCTTTAGTTTCGCCGACATCGAGACAGATTGTTTCCACTGCACTAGGCCACAAAGCCCTCTATCACCTTTCTGTTTTTTGATTCGTTGTTAGGTATCCGTGGTGGTGTTGTCAGTGAACTTGTAGATGGGGTTTGTTTGGAATTTGGCAACACAATTGTAGGTGCACAGGGAGTACAGTAGGGTGCTGAGGATGTATCCTTGGGGGGGGCTCCAGCGTTGAGTGCTATTGTGGAGGAGGTGTAGTTACCGATCCTCACTGATTGTAGTCTATGGGTCAGAAAGCTAAGGATCCAGTTGTACAGGGTGTAGCTAAGACCAAGGTGACAGAGTTCTGAGATCATTCTGGCGGGGATAATGGTGTTGAAGCCAGAGCTGTAGTCAACGAGCAGGTATCTGATGTAGGTGTCCTTGTTGTTCAGATGTTCCAGGAACGAGTGCAGTGCTAGGGATATGGCATCCTCTGTGGACCTGTTCTGTTGGTAGGCAAACTGTAGGGGATTGAGGCAGCTGGGAGACTGGAGTTGATGTGGACCATGTCCAGCCTCAAAGTACTTCATGATTATTGAAGTCAGAACTATTGGGCAGTAGTCATTAAGGTACTTAAAGATTGGTTTATGGTTTAGGTTAGTCTAGTCTCCATGCGTGTATAACTTCATATTGAGCACTTTCAGCATTGGCAGGGTGAAGAATTGGCTTTGTGCCTTGATCATTTGACCTAAAGACATGACTACAGTCCTTAAACTGATGAGGCTTTGCCATTTGGGTCTGTACAAGATTGATATTCCTTTAAGCACTGGGATCCAGCTTGCCAACTCAAGGCTAGTTTACAGATCTCCCTGTAGTTCAGATTCCTCATGTTCAGCTGGCTATACATTACAACCTTTGTTCCCTGGAATCCTTAATTTGAACCACATCCTAACCTAATGAAGCTGATGAACATGCTGTTAATGCCAGGCGTACAACATAAATGCAGTTGTACAAATGCAAAATAGGCACACCTAAATAATGGACTCCATTATTCTATTTTACACATTTAGAATAGCGTCTAGCCTTCAGCTACCTCGTCCCTCCCTGCAAAAGCCAATTAGCTAGTCCTACTCTTAAACCTTTGGTCAGGTACTTATCCAATTTCCTTTCATAAACCACAATTTTGAATCTGGTCAGTCTCTCTCGTCATGCATTCCAGATCATAACTGTTTGCCACGTAGAAGTTGTTCCTCGTGCTACCTTTGGTTCTTCTGCCAACAACATTACAACTGTGTCCTGTTTCTCAACTGATAAAGCTTTCCCTTATCTGGGTTGACCTTGTAAGGATTTAAAACACCCCTATCACAACTCCTCTACATCTTCACTCTAGAAAAAATAAAGTTTCTCCAATCTATCTATCTATAGATGAGAAATTGCTCATCTCTGGAATCAACAGTCAAAAAAACTTTTCTGCACCTTCATTAAAAAGGTACTTCAAATGCCTGATCGGGTACTTGGTTAGCTTGATTAAGCCTAATTATCATAAAGCAATTACAGATAGCGCTTAGTATAAACTTTTAAAAGTTTATAAATATGAAAAAATTAAGTGAAATTTACATTTGAAGCATTTCATAAAATGTTTTTATAAAGGCAATGGAATGACAAAAGTTAAATGAGTAGGATTCACGCAACAAGTAGCATGAATTTCCAAAGGGACCAAACAGGATCAAGAAGTAACTGAATTGGTTTACGAAATAAGAAAGAATTGAAGGATGTGGTAACAGACTGATTTAAACTGTACTTATGACGTGCTTTTGCATGCATATCACAAACCTATATGCACTTTGGGACATGTTGAGCCATTTCTCAAGTGGGACTTAACCAGATCTTTGGGCCAAAGAAGGGGACACTACCACAGTGTAGTAAGTACAATAAGAGTAATCTTGCACACCTGTATAAAAGTCAAGCAAAATGAATCAGCCCCTATGGGTTTCAATACTTGAGGCAAGATCTCAAGATAACTCAAGTGTAACACTGCTCATTTAGAATTTGTAAGAGGCAGGTTTAGAGCTCGTGGTGCAGTGGTAATGTCCCTACCACTGGGCTGAGACAGCCAGGTTCAGTTCCACCTGCTCCAGAGGTGTTTAAATTACATCTCTGAACAGGTTGTTTAGAAAATACATATATTTTAAAACATGAGGCAGGTTACCAATGGATTTGGTATTTAACTGTCAGCTTCAGTACTGACTTTTCCTATCCAAAAGGTGGCAGTGCTACAGAACAAGTGCCAAGAGGAAAAGAGCTGTATGAAAACGGTTCAGTCTCCATTATCTTTTAATTTACATTCAATTTACTAGTGGAAATGTTAAAAGATTGATGAAACTGCAAAAGTGATAGGGAGGTAGAACAGTTAGACTCAAAATTTGAAAACACAATGCACTCCAAAGATATTTAGCTGTATTGTGAAATAATCTGCTATTAACAACTGTGATTTACTGGAAGTACGTAAGCCACAGGAAAGGAAAGCACTTCCCTCAAAATTATAACACAAGGTACACCGACATTGGAATTTCCCAAATGAAACATTTGGGTATTTTAACTTAAGTAAAATTAGTGCACACATACCTGGCAATGGCTCTGGTTCTGGCATGGTTATAGCTCTCCAATCTCCCATAGCAAGTAAGCAGCCTGATTAATTGCACAACCAGTTCAGCTGTAACACATACAACTCACTGATTTAAATATGTCAATGTAGGCAACACCTAAAAATAGAAAGTAATGCCTAAAAATTAATCTAATGGGTTTTTTAAGATTTATGTCAGCAACACAATGGCATTATCAAGATCAAACTTTGATTTTAGAACTCATTTATTGATCGATTTTGACAGGTGGTTAAAAGGATTGTCAACCCAATTCAAGAACCACTGGACCATAGCTTGAGGAGTATGCATCAAGTATTGTGCATTTTTAGACTGTCACTCACAAAAAGAACACAAAGAAGATTGGGTGTGATTTTCATTCTTTAGGTCAAGCTAAAAATCAAGGTGTGTAATTTTTGCCAGTTTGATTGGGTTGGGGTGGAGTGGAAAGGAGCTGATTTGTTGAAATATGCCAAGTCCTCGAGGAATTATGAGCACATCAGGTACTAATGTTAAAGACAGGCTTCCCATCAACATTGTTAACACTTTGTCTTCAGAAAACTCAAAAGTAAACTAATAGAAGAGCTTAAAATCAACAGTTTATATAAGTTACTAGGAGCTTTAAGTTTAAAGCGCAGGCAACGTAGAACCCAGCAGGTAGTCTCCCATATTTCAAGCTGCCTGACAGATCCGAAACATTATACTGCATGGCTCTCCTACCCTTCAGCCATTTGAGGTCCTTATGCAGCCATTGAACCATTTCAGGCCTCATCCCACTTCTGCCTTTTGGTGGCGGGAAGTGAATTCTATGCTTGAGGAAGCAGAGTAGTTTTAGAAATAGCCATTTTGTCACTCCCCTGGGCATCTGAGGCCTTCCCAACCTCAACCTCCACCAAGTCATTCTCCCTTTAAACCACCCCAATCTCCTGAACCTGGTGGTGAAAGCTGTGCCAAAATTGCTGTGGAGCACCTGTTAAGATCACAGGTCAGCTCTCCATAACATTGGGTCAAAGATCAAAGGGAGCCGAGAGGCAACACAGCCTGTAGCTTTGCCATATAAAAATATATCTTTTATCACCTTATATACATAAATATTACACCTTTGTTATATCAGAGGATATTATGAAACAAAATTAACTAATTTTCTACCATTGCTACAGGGTATTGCTGGGCATTTCAGGCTGTCAACTTTCAGAACAGAGAAAGAATACAAAGCAGCTGAATTCTGTTTCAATGTCAAGCCAAGTGGAATTCAGATTCCAGAAATTTTCTGCAAGGATTACACAGTTTGGGCCTACCTCAGTCACACCTCAGTTGGGCAGCATACGGGAAATCAAGCTTCACTATTCCTGGAATTGTCACAAAGGTTTAAAGACTTTAGGTAGAAGTATGCAACACATCCCGATTTACTTGTCTTTTTAGACCCAGGTTAACAGGACCAGGTTTTTGTACTTAAGAATTACTATTCATTATAAATAAAAATGATTATTAGTAAACAACCAACTGCTGACATAACTACTGGTTAAAACTATAACCCCATTATAAACACTGCACATACATAGAAGAAAATTGCCTTTATGGATGGTGGGCAGAAAAACATGGAAAGGCAGTTCAGTGGCTCCTGACCACAGGGTTTGCCAAGTTGATTCTTCTACTTGTCACAACATGCTGTTGAATCTTTCTAGGTGTTCCATTTCTTGGCGGCACTAAGCGGCTATTTTAAATTATAAAGTCTAACTCATTGCTCAAAAGCAACAGCAACTGTTGAAGAAAAATAAACAGGCTTTCTCCAGGCTATATACTGCTCACACTAAAAAGCTGTTCAGCTACTTGGAAGCTGAACAGTTGTAGGCAGGTAGAAAATGTTTGCCATAGACAACTGGTCATAACTCTGCTGACCAATCAACTGGTCACTAGCCAAATCTCATTTTATGTACACCCCCTGGTGCAAGCTCATCTGCAACCAAACTTCTCCCAATGGTTGCACATGCAGTGTAAACAGAATTTACAATTAATGTTAGCAGCTTGCTATTCACAAGTGCAACAATCCTCCTTGTTTTTTTGTTTTAAAAAAAAAAGTCTTTTTCCACTTCAGTCCTCAAAGACTGACTTGAGATACACAATCTTCAGATAAGAATGAGGGGTGATCTTATTGGAAGAAGATCAGGAGCAGAATCGCTAGAGGAATATATACTGTGGGGAAGGACGTGGAAGCTAGGGAACTTAGGAAAATAAATATGTATCTTAAAAAAAAAGTGTCCATACCACTGAAGAGTTGGTGTTGGACGTCTTAAAATCATAAAAGGTGGAAAAAAGTCAAGTGTTCCCAAACTTTTGTGGGAAACTAAGGAAGAGATTGCTGAGCCTTTTGCTGAGATATTTGTATCAATAGCCATGGGCGAGGTGCCAGAAGACTGAAGTTGGCTAATGTGGTGCCATTATTTAAAAAAGGTGGTAAAGAAAAGCCAGGGAACTACAGACTGGTGAGCCTGACGTCAGTGGTGGGCAAGTTCAAGGGGATTCTGAGGGACAGGATCTCCATGCATTTGGAACAGCAAGGACTGACAAGGGACAGTCAACATGGCTTTGTGCATGGGAAGTCATGTCTCACTAACTTGATTGCTTTTAAGTGACAAGATTGAAGAAGATAGAGTGGTAGAAGTTGTCTATGATCTTCAGCAAGGCATTCAACAAGGTTCTGTATAGTAGACTGGTTAGCAAGGTTGGATCACATGGAATCCAGCAGGAACTAGCCAACTGGATATTAAATTAGCTTCAAGGTAGGAGGCAGAGGGTGGTAGTGGAGGTTTTTCAGACTTGGAGGCCTGTGACCAGTGGCCTGCCACAAGTACTGGTGTTGGGTCCACTGCTTTTCATCATTCATATAAATAATTTGGATGCAAGTATAGGAGGGGAGGTTAGTAAGTTTGCAGGGGACACCAAAATGATGACGGACCAGAAGCTAAGAAGGTTACTTCAGAGTATATATATATTGATCAGACAGGCAAATGAGCCAAGGACTAGCAGATGGAGTTTAATTTACGTACATGTGAGGAGTTGCATTTTGGTAAGGCTAATCAGGGCAGGACTTATACACTTAAATGATACAGCCCTGAAGAGTATTGCTGAACAAGGATGTAGGGGTGTACGTGCATAGTTCCTTGAAAATGGAGTCGCAGGTAGACAGGGTGATGAAGGCAGCGTTTGGCACACTTGCTTTCATTGGTCAGTGCATTGAGTATAGGATTGGGGTGTCATCTGGTGGCCATAGAGGACATTGGCAAGGCCACTTTTAGAATACGGCACTCAATTCTGGTTTCCCTGCTATAGGAAAGATGTTAAACTTGAAAGGGTGCAGAAAATATTTACAAGGATGTTGCTAGGATTGAAGGGCTGAGCCCTAGGTAGAGGCTGAAAAAGGCTAGTGCTTCTTTCTGAGTGTCGGAGGTTGAAGGGTGACCTTATATTAGGTTTACAAAAAAATCATGACGGGCATGACTGAGGTAAATGCTAAGGTCTTTTTCCCAGGGTAGGGGAGTCCAAAACTAGAGGGCAAAAATTTAAGGAGAGAGGGGAAAGAGATTTAAAAGGGACTGGAGGGGCAACTTTTCCCCCCCACAGAGGGTGGCGCATTAATGGAAGCGGTAGAAGTGGGTACAATTACAACATGTACCCATTCAGATGCCTTTCATAAGATTAGATGATGTTTAGAGGGATATGGGCAAAATGCTGGCAAATGGGACTAGATCAGTTTAGGATATCTGGTTGGCATGGATGAGTTAGACTGAAGGATCTATTTCTGTGTTATATAACCCAATGACTATTTGTTTTTCCTCATGGGAGAAACTAGAAACAGGGGACAGGATTTAAAAATAAGACAAAAAAACCAATATACAAAACGGGTAATACGTTAATGAAGGACAGAGACTTGAAATTAAAATAATGGTTGACTGATTGTACCAAAGCGGGATTAAGAAAAAAAGGACCAAATGACCTACGCCTACTCTTGTGTCCTGTTTCTAAAAAATTCCAAATATAACTGCAGGAATTCCATTAATAGTTTATTCTCCAATTAGGCCTCTACAGAATAAATATATTGCTAATACACAGCTGCTCACAAAAGAGAGAAGAAAAAAAAGACTGTACTGAACCGAACCACAGTTAATGCAATGAAGGGACACTCGGGAGGCATCAGGGAAGGAGATCCAGGATTTGTGACCCAACTACAGTGAAGGAACAGCAACATCCACTCAATCCAGGATGGTGCTCATCTTGGGGAGGAGCTTACAGGCTGCTGTTCCATGCACCTGCTATCCTATTCTTCCAGGTGGTTGAAGCCAACCCAAGAACAAACTTAATAAAACTTCAAGAAAACTCCAGAAGTAAGCAGACTGTGAAATGGACTCATTCTATTTGTGAAGATTACTGAAGTTAATTACAAACTAACCCAGTCAGTTCGTGAATATTCAGCTTCAGATTCCTTCTTGACATTTTATAAATCTCAAATTGAATAATGCTTGCAGCTTGGATGTTCTGCAGTTAACTAGTTGACCTGTAAATGTTACTGAAACAGAGAGTGAAATGGAGAGACTTCTTTGACAGACCTAGATTGTTGCTAAGAACTAGCGCTGATTACTTCTATTAACACTGCCATTTCAGCATGCTCATTTCTATCAGCTAATTAGTGTATTACAGTAACACTAATTGGGTTTTATGGACATTGGCAGGGACAGAGGAGACTTGTTGCTGAAACCAATTGGCAAATAAAGAGCTGGAGCCATTGCATTACTACCATCTGCTAAAGAAAACAAATAAAAGCACCGTTTTGATTTTACGGTATCAGAACAAGTAAACAAAAGAAACAGGCCTACTTGAGCTGTGTTGGACAAGGTCAAAACTCACAACACCAGGCTTATTTGAAAGCACAAGCTTTCAGAGTGTTAGTGTTTTTGAATAAACCTGTTGGGCCATAACTTGGTGTCACGTGAGTTTTGACCTTGTCCAACACCGGCACCTCCTCAGAGCTTGAATTTGGCCAACAACTGTTGAATAAGCTTAGTTTAGTTTTAAAGAAATTATATCCAGATAAATGCCAACTATCACTCATAGTAAAGACAGAACCCAATCCACATGTACACCTCAACGTGATCTCCTTTCCATGATATGCTGAACAAGGTCACTGATCAAGATCCAAAACTCCAGTTCTGCAGTGAGAGCAGACAGGATCACGTTCTGGCACTAACAGACATGTTCCATGTTTGCTGCTGTTACATGCCTTCAAGTTAATTAATAGAGGATGGCCGTCTACTTTCATACCAAAAGTGGTTCAGCCTTGCTTGCCTCAGAGAAAGGTATGCCATGTCTGCACAGTTTCTTTTCCACTGACTAAGCCACACAAGCAATTCATACCAAGAAACACCTTCACTGAAGCAGAGGCTCTTGCACACTCCCAAATAGTTTAGTTTGGCCATCGGCATCAGGAAGACAAAAGTCATGGATCAGGATGTTGTCAGTATACATCTATCAGAATGAATGACATGACGCTGGAAGTTGTAGATAGCTTCATGCATGTAGGATCTACCACTGCAGCTGTTCCAGCCAAGGAGAGCAAGAATGTGGAACAACAGCAACCTGACAGATCTAGGTGTCCATGCACTCCTCTATCTGGATGAAATATGCCAGACAGCAGAAAAGGCTGGATCAAAAACAAGTTGCTAGAAAAGCTCAGCAGGTCTGGCAGCTGGTAGCACCTGTGGGGGAAAAAAAAAAAATCTGTTAACGTTTTGGGTCCGGTGACCCTTCCTCAGATGGCCCAGTAAAACAAAGTTCAGCAAACAGTGCAACTTCTCAGCATGATTTGTCTCCAGCCAAATGTTGCAGAAATCTTAGAGTGCCTTTTGGAAATTCAAACAGACTATAAAGAACGACAGAAAATGACCGAGGGGTTAAATCAGGAGGGAGAAATTAGAATGCAAGCAGCAGTAAATTAGACATGTAAAAACAGATGAGAGTTTCTAAAGGAATTCAAAAAAGGAGAGAGCACGTAAAGTCAACATTGGTAATCTAGAGAAAGTGAGAACAGAGAGTTAGTTAATAGTAGATAAGGAATGGCAGATGAACTGAACAAATATTTTGCTTGTCTTCAGTAGAGGATAAAAAAACTTGCAGTAATACTGTAACTAAGATAAAAGGGAGTCAGACTCAGTGAAACTACACGAAGAAAGTGGTATTAAGCAAATTAACGGACCTGTGGTTTGACAAGACTCTGGGTGAAGACAGTTTATCCCAAGGCCCTAAGGAATGCAAA
>NC_063341.1:77224235-77249235 GCF_021869965.1 Rhincodon typus
TACGGTAGAAGCACTAGTGAATTTTCCAGCCAGTAATCCCCCTATTCAAGGAGGGATGGGAGACAAAAAGCAGGAAACTGTAGGCCAGTTGGCTTCAGACACGTTTTGTGGGGAAGGTGTTAGAATTGATCATTAAGGAGTTTATACATGTGCTTTTAAAACTTCAGGCAATTAGGAAGAGGCTTGATGAATTCTAATTTCTAACTCCATAAAGGACAAGGGCAGCAGATGCATGGGTACACTACCATTGCAAGTTCCCTTCCAAACCATTGATACAGTTCTAAAATCAGGATGGCAATATTTCTTCACTGTCACTGGGTCAAAATCCTTGCAGTCCTTCCTTAACAGCAAGAGTGTGCCCCTACATCCAAGACTGCAATGTTTAAGAAGGCAGCTCAACAACCTTTTTCCAGAACAGTTAGCGACAGGCAATACATACTGACCAAGTCAGCAATGACCTCCATGCGGTGGCAGTGGTTAGCACTGCTGCCTCACAGCGGCAGGGACCCAGGTTCGATTCCAGCCTCGGGCCACTGTCTGTGTGGAGTTTGCACATTCTCCCCGTATCTGCGTGGGTTTCCTCCGGGTGCTCCAGTTTCCTCCCACAGTCCAAAGATGTGTTTGTTAGGTGGATTGGCCAAGCTAAATTGCCCGTAGTGTTCAGGGAGGTGTAGATTAGGTGGATTATAGGGGGATGGGTCTGGGTGGGATGCTCCGAGGTTCAGTGTGGACTTGTTGGGCCGAAGGGCCTGTTTCCACACTGTAGGGATTCCATGATTCTAAACAAGAGAAAAAAAAACACTTGCTGATCTTAAAACTTGGATTACACAATGTGTTAAATCTTGTTAACACAGATCATGAAAACCCAAGGCTTCAAACACTAGTTGTCAGATCCAACATGCACTTCTATTCTGCAATGACATTTTTTGCAGAACCAGCTCAATGAATTACGTTGGGGGCAGCACGGTGGCTCAGTGGTTAGCACTGCTGCTTTACAGTGTGAGAAGCCATGTTCCATTCCACCCTTGGGCATCTGTTTGTGTGGAGTTTGCACAATTCTCCCCATATCTGCGTGGGTTTCCTCTGGGGGCTCCAGTTTCCTCCCATAGTCCAAAGATGTGCAGACTAGGTGGATTGGCCATGCTAAATTACCCATAGTGTAGATTAGGTGGGTGGGATGCTCCAAGGGTCAGTGTGGCCTTGACTTGTTGGGCCAAAGGGCCTGTCTTCACACTGCAGGGATTCTATGAGAAGCCTATGAAGAAGTCCACACGACACGAGTAAGGACTGTTGTAGCAAGTGTGCTCAGAAACCCTTAAGAAGATTCTACTAGTTATCTGGTATGACTAAGCAAATGTCACTTCAACAGATTTCAGTAGGCCTGCAGTCATCTGGTTTCTCCTTCCTCAAACTGCTGAGTGATCGTACAATTTTCCCCATGTTTAGAAAAGGTAGAATCCAGAAACTTTGAAAAATTTCTTAAGAACATCCACAAGTGACTTTCACATTTTAACCATTTTAAGTTCATCATTACATTTTGTAATAACATTAAATTTGTTAATTTCCCTTTATTTAGACTTCTTTGTCCTGCTGGCATGGTCTTTCACCACTAAATAATGCTTTATATGGGTTTTCATATATTCCACTTTAATTTAAATCGATGACAGTCTCTGTTTTCTAGGCCTATCCTTTCCAGGAGATAGGGACTGGCTAGACCATCATTCAATGTCCATCCCTAACTACCCAAGAAAGTGGTTGCGAACAACCTTGCAGTCTGAGACTTATGAATCCCCACAATACTGTTAAGTTCCAGAATCTCTCACTCAACACAAAGGGATACAACTCTGCTTCAAGCTTTCATATTCAAAATTTTTTTCATGTAGCCTTTGAGGCCATCGCTTTCCTTGTAATCGTTGTGCTTTTTATAGCACCTCACGTCTGTTGGATTAACCTTTGCCCTTGCATACCTGCAATAAATTTCTGTCTACATGTTTTTAACCTATTGGTTGCTTAACTGCACAAGTGGCAATACAGGAGTTTAAGATTCAGTTCCAAAGAGATTGTACTGTTTATCATGTACACTAAACAACTTGAATGTGAAGGGAAAGGTTTAATTAGCACATGGCACAAAAATAGGTGGTGTTGTTGATAGGGAGGAGACACCTGTCTCAGGCCACTGTGATACTGATCAGCTCATAAACTGGGCAGAGCAATGGCAGATGGAATTTAATTCTAATAAGTGCAAGACAATGCAATTTGGGAGGTCTAATAAGTGAAGGATTACACACCAAATGGTAGGCCCCTAAGGAGTACTGAGGAACAAAAAGGACATTCATGTACCAGTCCATAGATCCCAGAAGGTATCAGCACAGGCAGACAGGGTGGTGGAGGCAGGCATATGGGATGCTTGACTTCATTAATTGGGGTGTAGAATATTGGTTCAATGAAGTCTTGATACAACTCCAACCATTGGTTAGGCCACACTATGAAAGGACATGATTGCACTGGACAGCGTGCAGAGGAGATTCACCAGGAGACTGCCTGGGATGAAAATTCTCAGTTACGAGGGGAAAATAGGTAGGCCAGGTTTGCTTTTCTTGTAACAGATGAGGCTGAGGGGAACCTGAAAGTGCTATACAAGATAATGAGGGGACACAAACAGATCATGGGAATCTTTTTCCCCATGGCAGACGTATCCAAGGACAGAGGGCCTCTGTTTAAAGGTGACAAGTAATTTCATCTAGACGGTAGTAGAAATGAAGAATGTACTGCCTGAGGGCCGATGGAGGCAGGTATCTTTGCAAGATTCAAGAAACATGCAGATGAATACTTAAAATGCAAGAGCACAGCAGGCTATGGACCAAGTGTAAATGAGGTTAGAGTAGTTTGGTGTTTGTTGGTTAGCATAAACATGCTGGGCCAAAGGGCTTACTTCTATGCTGGATGACCAGGAGTACTTCATAGTTCATTGATAGCAATTTTTTTTAAACTAGAAAAATATAAAAAAAGGAGAGAGAGGCAAGAGTGTACACTGGCTGCCAGAAAATGAGGCTGGAGAAGTAATAACAGGAAAGAAGAAGAATAAAACCTTTAGTTCTCTCAGGACAGTGACTTCAAAAGGAATTCAGTGATTTACATATACATATTAATCAGTTAAAACCTTCTGACTGATTAAAGATTTAACAGCATCTCAGGTTGTTTAATACATGCTCAGTGGTGTGACCCTTTGATCTTTTACTTATAAATTCTGTGTCTGATACTAACTCTCTCACTAACATCTGGAGGAGGAGTGAGGCTCTGAAAGCTGGTGTTTTCAAATAAGCCTGTTGGTCTATAATCCGGTGCTGTGTGACTTCTGACCTTGTCCACCCCAGTCCAACACAGCACCTCCACAGCAGGGGCAGGGTACAGTCATGGATAGAGGATTAGCTGAAGCAAGAAGGCAAAGACAGGGGATTAAAAAAGGGGTCCTTTCCAGGATGGCAGCTGGTCACTAGTGGAGTTCCACAAAGGTCAGTTTTGGGACCACAACTATTCACAATACCCATTAATGAACAAAGAACAAAGAAAATTACAGCACAGGAACCGGCCCTTCCACCCTCCAAGCCTGCACTGATCCAGATCATCTATTTAAACTTGTCACCTATTTTCCAAGGATCTGTATCCCTCTGCTCTCTGCCCATTCACGTATCTGTCTTAAATGACACTATCGTGCCCGCCTCTACCACCTCCGCTGGCAAAATGTTCCAGGCACCCACTACCCTCTGCGTAAAGAACTTTCCACGCATATCTCCCTTAAACTTTTCCCCTCTCACCTTGAAATCGTGACCCCTAGTAATTGAGTCCCCCACTCTGGGGAAAAAGCTTCTTGCTATCCACCCTGTCTATACCTCTCATGATTTTGTGGACCTCGATCAGGTCCCCCCTCAAACTCCATCTTTCTAATGTAAATAATCCTAATCTACTCAACCTCTCTTCATAGCTAGTGCCCTCCACACCAGGCAACATCCTGGTGAATCTCCTCTGCACCCTCTCCAAAGCATCCCCATCCTTTTAGTAATGCGGCGACCAGAACTGTACGCAGTATTCCAAATGTGGTCGAACCAAAGTCCTATACGACTGTAACATGACCTGCCAACTCTTGTACTCAATACTCCATCCGATGAACGATCTTGAAGAAACTGAGGGAACTGATGCTAAGTTTGCAGATGACACCAAAATAGGGCAGATAAGTAGAATGAGGAAGCGGTGAGACTGCAAAAGAACTTGGACAAGCTAGGAGAGTGTGCAATGAAGTGACAGATGAAATACAAATGTGTGAAAAGTGTGAGGTTATGCAGTTTGGTAGGAGGAATGGAGGCAGAGACTATTTTTGAAAAATGGGGAAAGGCTTCAGAAATCTGAAACACAAAAAAAAGTGTCTTAGGAGTCCTAGTTCAGGATTTTCTTAAATGTTAATGTGCGGTGCAGTTGGCAGTTAGGAAGGCAAGTGCAATGTCAGCATTCATTTCAATGGAGTTAGAATACAAAAAAGTAGAGATGTACAAATGTAGATGCCGAGACTGTACAAGGCTCTGGTCAGACCACATTTGGAATACTGTGAACAGTTTTGAGCCCCGTATCTGAGGATATATACGCTGGCCTTGGAAGGGAACCCGGAGAAAGTTTATGATCCTGGGGAAGAAGGGTTTGTCACATGAGCGATGGTTGAGGACCCTAAGTCTGTACTTGGAGTTAAGGAGGATGAGGGCAGGGATCTCAGTGAAACTTAGTGAATGCTGAGAGGCGTGGATAGAGTAGACAGGGAGATGATGTTTCCTTTAGCAGGAGAGACTAGGACATGAGGGCACAGCCCTCAGAAAGGAAATCCTATGGACAGAGATGAGGAGGAATTTCTTCAGCTATAGGGTGATGAATCTGTGAAACTCATCGCTGCAAAAAGGCGGTGGAGGCCAGTCACTGAGCATACTTAAGACAAGAGATCAATAGATTCTTGATTACCAATGAAATCAAGGGTTACGGGGAGAAGGCAGGAGAATGGGACTGGAAATTTAAAAAACTAGCAGTAACCAAATGGTGGAGCAAACTCGATGGGCCAAATGGCCTAATTCTGCACCTAAATTTTATGGTCTATTACACATTGAACTTGAAGTTCATCAATACCATTATCCTTTGCAGAATGATAATCAAATTGGATTTTTTTTTAAAAAAGCAGTGATACACGCATTGTAATAATCCAGTTCAACACTTCCAACTCACATTCAAACTATTCCCAAAGTGACTAAGCAACTTTTAAAAAAGTGAGCAAAGAAGAGAATGACACTGTGTAGAATTCCTCTCCAGACTGGTTTCATTATAGGCAGCTACACTGCTAAAACTACATGCTCTCAATTTTTTTTTGAACATGAAGTTCCAATATAAATGCTTAAAATCTGCTTACAGCGTCTAAGCCTTTCATTGGTAATCCTCTGCACAGATGGCCAGTCTGTTAATACAAGAACATAAACTGCCTGCAATCAGCGGGAGTGGCCTCAAACTGTTAGTCAAATACACAGATCAAAGTGCAAACACACACAGCACTTTTTCCTTCCGTTTCAAACAGAATGGCTACACAAATCATTTTCTAGAGTATATCGCTAAGGCAGGGATTAAAGTTGTATTTTAAGAATTCTGTTGGCAGTGTGTGAACTATATTTTAAATCAATGCCCTATGACCTACATTGATAATGTCCCAAGAAATCATACAGCATCAAGGGCAAAGAGAAGATTAATATTTAATTTTCTTTTAGTTTTCATTTTCCCATTAAGTGTATAAAATACAGTACACCCATTCTTTCTTAAATCAAATTTGCACAACCTAAAATCTTCAGATTAAGCTTTAAAAGCAAGACAGACGTGGAATCTGAAGCAGACCATGCTTGTAGAATTCTTTTGAAAAGAGCTTACATTTTATCATTCTACATAATTCTTTGCTTATCCTATCTCCTAATTCCTCAATCCGAGTGAAGATGCTCAGAAGAGGAGATGTAGAGTTCATTTGGTTCCAACATAAAATTATATTGTAAGCCTACAGCAAATTGCACTAATTCAACATGCAACTGGTTGCAAAGGTCCATACTGTTTAGTTACACAAACTGCAAAATCAAAAAAATGTCAGATGTAAAAATGAACTGACATGAACAGAGTCTTGTGACTTACTTATGGAACAGGATTTCAACCTTCAGATGAAGGTCATAGGGTACTAGATAGTAGCAATCCCACCCCTTCTACGTACCACAGAGACTTGGACAACCTACAGGAGGTATCTCAGTTTTAGAGAAGTACTACCAGCAGTGCCTTTCAAGAAAGGCAGTCTAACAACTGGGTTCCCTTCCAAGCCAACAATTTTAGCATCAAGGCCTCGTGACTCAAAACAGTTAAAAATGTGCAGACACCATTTTATTTCTTAATAGCAGGCTCTTAAAACAATTGCTCTAATCGGAATGCAATCTCAGGAGACTCCCGGGAGACACTTTACAAATGCCCTCAAAGCATCCCTGAGGTGGTCAGGTGTAGCAACTAATTCATAAGTAACACTGGCCTGTGACCAACTAAAATGAAGGTGGCTTATTTGGTAAGGCACGAAATTCTTCAAGACATTTCACGTACAGGGGCACAGTCAAGACACAAACCTCCAAACGACTAACATACCCAAACCCTTCAAGCACCAGCTGCCCTACACAGTGCAGAGAGTGCAAACCACACATTGGATGCATCAGCCATCTCAAAACTCATCAATTCAGAGTAGAAGCAAGTTATTTTAAAATCTAGAAGATGCCCAAGGAGAAGGTTATTTCTAAAACTAGAAGTTGTATTGCAAGCACTGATAAATCGCATTGATATAGGGCTTTAACATGATACCAAGTCACTAACAGAGGTGCTACAAAACAAAAATGACATCAAGTGCACACTGAGGTATTAGGGCAAATGACCAAAACCTTTGTTAAAGAGGTTAGCTTTAAGGAATATCATGGAGGGAAAGCAAGGTAGCAGGTGGAGAGATGCCATGAGGGAATTTGAGCCTTGGCTGAGGGCAGAAAGCTATGTGAATTCATAAGGGTTAAAAATCAAATGGAAGGCATTGGAGGAATATGGATATAATGGACGGTTGATCAGCTGAAACAGATTACATACACTGGGAAATACAAAAATACCTGAGAAAAAAAAAGAGTAGGCGCGAGTGGGTCATTTTCCAGTTTGAAATCTGCAACTAGCAGAATGCTATGTGGATCAACAGTGCTCAGACTTAAATACACAGTTTATAATCCATGATATAAAACCAAAGAAGTGCAAGTGTTGGAAATCTGCTGGAAAACGCAGACAGTGCTGCAGAAATTCAGCAGTTCTGGCAGCATCTGTAAAAAGGCAGAAGCAGAAATAACATTAAGTCAGTCATCCTTCGTTCCAAAATCTATGACTTGGTTGAAAAGATCAAAAAAAAGTGTATTATGTTGTTGATGACACCAAAATAAAGGAAGTTGTCAAGAGAAAGGGGACAGGCTGCAAAGGGATATAGACAGATTAATTGAGTGGAAAAACATTTGTATGATCTTTTGACCTTGCTGCCTATAAATTCTGTGCCTGTGTGCTTTTCTTCACTTCACCTGACAAAGGAGCAGTGCTTCAAAAGTTTGTGATTTCAAATAAGCCTGTTGGACTGTAACAAGGTGTCATGATTGCTGAACTTTAACAATGTGAGAAGTGGGAACTGGTCCATTTTGGCAAGAAAAATTAAACTGCTTAAAAGCAGGGCAACTATATAACTGGAGGTACAGGGATTTCTTGGTGTGTTGGTTCGTGAATCTTAGTCTGTCTGCAGGTACAGTGAGTGACAAGGAAGGCAAGTGTAATGTTGGTATTTAGTGGAAGGGAATCTATTGCAAAAGTAGAGATCTTTTTACAGCTTGCTGTGATTACGTGGAATGTGGTGAATAGTTTTGGTCTTATTTGGAAAAAAAAAAAACTGCATTTGAAGCAGTTCAGAGAAGGTACTCAAGATTCATTCCTTGGAACGAAGGATTTGTTTTAACAGCAGAGTTAAGCAAGTTGGTCCTTTAACCAGTGGAGTTTAAATAAGAAAGAGGTGATTATTTGATTGGAATATTCAAGATCTTGAACAAACTTAAAGGGTAGATTAAAAAGAGAGGTCACTTCCTAGAGATAACAAGGTGTAGAGCTGGATGAACACAGCTGGCCAAGCAGCAGGAAGGCTGACGTTTCGGGTCTAGACCCTTCTTCAGAAAATTCAGTCACTTCCCAGAGATCTCTTTTAAAGACAGAAGTGAGGGGAACTGTTAATGGTCATTAGTCTGTGGAATTTAATTTCTGAGAAAACTGTGGAAGCTGGGTCGTTGAATTTATTCAAGGCCAAATTAGACAGATTTTTAGCAGATGAAGGAATCAAAAAGGATTTTAGGAGACAATGGGGCAGGTAAACAGGAATGCGGAGTTAACATCACAATCAGATTGATTATGACCTTATTGAATGGCAGAGCTGGCTTGAGGCACCAAATGGCCTACTCCTGCTTTAAAGTTCCATGACCCAATGTACTGGAAACAGAATCTTACACTTTTGGACTACTTTGGTGGTGCTAGCTTTGAGTACTATCCCATTGTTCCCTTTAGCTCCTTTCCCAGAGCCTGGGTACTCTTGCACAAATCTCTTTTCAAAGTCACATCATTTTGAAAGAAACATTTTAAATGATGAGCCTTTTGACAAACGAAGTGGAAAATAAAGCAGAAAAGTTGCCATGACTCTCATGCCATACTAAAATTGGACGAAAAGGAACATCTTTATCCCTTATGACAAAATACTTGCAGGGAACTAGAAATACAAAATAAACAACAGTTCCTTTAATCTAAGGACAACAGTTTCTACAAAAAAAAACTTACTCTGAAAACAAAAATTATATTTAAAACAAAATGGAAATTGAATATCTGCTATCCACTCAAGAGTCTCATGCAGTCAAGATGTTGTTTACTAAATAAGTAATTTGCACGAATATTAAAACGTTTCAAATGAATTTTTAGTAGTGGCAATTTTCTGTTTGAAAATTATTTTTAAAAACTACTCACTCAAGGCCTTTATCTAATTTATAATAGCTGTGTATTTACAAAGAATGTCCAGATAGGAAGCTTATTACAAGCTGTCAAAATCACTGTGCTCACACCACCCACCAGAATGAAACTGGGAGGCATCTGTTTCACAACTCAGTGCTGCTTTCAAATACAAGCATTAAAAAAAAATCTGAGAACACAAACTCCACAGCATTCAAATGGAAGGAGCACTAAACTACAGCTCACGGCTGCAGCTCTCACTGTACTGCAAAACACAGACAGTGACATACCACAAAACTGCATTACACAGAATCAAGTAGTTAGTGCATTTCGAATGGCATCGACATTTATACAAGTTACTTAATCATCACAACACTCAAATACACTCCATTGACCTACAGACAAAATCCAAAATGTTGGAGTTGGATGCCAAGGAAACATTAAAGTCAGCTGGGATCCATGTACAGTAGTAGAGTGGTCATAACACTGGACCAGTAGCCCAGAGAACGGAGATTTAAAAACTAAAAACTTTCAATTTAGTTCGATTAAATCTGGAAAGCAAATGCTTCACCTGATTTAAATAAAGGTTATATAATTTTTTTATGCTACAATATTTACACACAGATTAGCTTACAAATTCCCCAATCTCCTTCATGAGACGTTTTTATCAATCTAGATTAACTGTTAGCCTTTTGTATTGGTTTTAATGGGAGAATTCAACTGAGACAATTCAACATGGGCAGTTGGTGCAACACATACTAGTTTGGAATAGTTCCCTCTCACTATTCTTTCAGAATTCAGTCATCATCTTACTACACAGCCATCCTCATTTAAATATTTTGCTGATGGTAAATACAGAATAGGTAGTTACCATTTGCTCACCACAGATTCCAACAACCATGGCACTTTTTTGCCCTCTTCTACAAAAAGGAAGTAAGTCATGCCAAGTGGAAAAAAAAAAGAGGGCAGGAATAGGCCATTAAGATCACGGCCAATCTGGCTGTGGTCTCATCTCCATTTTTCTGTCTGCATCACACTACCTTAATCTCCCTTTTCAATCAAAAAAAAGTCTAACTCAGCCTTGAATAAGTTGAAGGTCCAACTGCCACTGCTTCCTGGAAAAGAGAATTCTTTGATTGCTGGCAAGAGAAAGAATTCTACTTATCTGCCTTAAAAAATGAAGTCTCTCTATGCCTCCCAGCTTCGTCACCACCTGTGGAATATGGATACCATAACCAGACCTGCATTCATGTAGTAACTGTTTCAATTGTTGAAACAATGGCTTTTCAATAGAAACACTGCTTGGCTTCTGTAGTTTCCTGGATACTATCCTACAATTCAGCACAAGTACACATCCAATTCTACCGTCATCAAAACTTGACCCAAACGTCTTTAGTGATGCACTTAAAATTAAGAAAAAAAAAGTTCTGCATCTATTCACTAAATTAGCATACTTGGATACTAACCAAAAAGATCTCCCAGCATAAACTACCCACTGTCACTTTTAGGTCTGTCTTTGGAGTTTACTGATTTTGCATTTTAATATTTCTGTATTGTATTCTGTTGAGACCCAGTTTATTGCTCTGAGGACACTATTTCAAACCCTACCATAGCAGTTATTGGAATTTAAACACTTCACAAATCTGGAATTAAAAATTAGTTTTATGGTCACTATTATTATTAATACTACATAAAATAAAATCTGGTTCATTAACATGCTTCAGGTAAGGAAATCTGTCAACCTTACCTAATCACCCTCTAAAATGGCCTAGTAAGTCACTTCATTTGAAGGGCAATTTAAGAGTTGGTAGTGTTCTGTGGAACCAGGTTTGAATCCCACCAGGCAGATGGTGTTTTTTGTAATTCCAGTTTTTTAATTAAATTCTGAGTCTAAATGACGACCCATATGGTTCACTAATGTCCTTTAGGGAAGGAAAATGCTATCCTTACTTGGATAAGTCTACATGTGACTCCAGAACCACAGCAATGTGGTTGACGCTTAACTGCCCTAAATGGCAATTAGGGAAGAGCAATAAATGCTAGCGTGGCCAATGATACCCTCATCCACAATGAGTAAAAAACCCACACTATTAAACAAGTTAATCATTTTACCGCCCACTCTCAGGTAAACCCCTGTCCTTTCTAGAGATAACGGCTGCTTTTAGAAATGCAAAGTCTGTGAATGGACCAGTTTGACTTCTTTCTTGAAAGCACATTAGTTCCTTCGAACATGAATGAGGGCAGTTCATCCGCATTGTTGTTACGCCTGACAGGAGGAGAGCATCAGTAATCAATGCCTCGCGCAACCACAAGATGGCCCCCTTGGAAAAAAGTGAAAAAGTCCAGTTGAATCACTAAGATTAGTTAATTTGTTTTACTTTTACTGTTCCTAGGACTAAAAACATTTCTCACCAGGTTTTATCAATAAACACAAAACATCATGAACAAACATAGCCTTTAACAACTGACAAAACCACCATGCTGGAAACTTAAAGTGCATTCCATTCAAATCCAAATAACACATTTATTGAGTGATTGGACATATTGCTCTGCAGAGATATGGGGGGGCAAAAAAAGTCTAAAAAGATGTCACATATGAAATGCCAATGTCCAAACCACATAAAGGTTAGGCCGATGTGATTTTTTTTGTTCTTTTGGTTTCCATCCACAGGATCAGGTTGCAGCAGGGTGATGCAAGCTTCCCAGTTCAGTTAGCTGGTCAGCTAGACTCAAATCTTTCACTGAGCTAGCAACTTGGTTTTCAGTGACTTTGAGCTTATCAAGCAACAATGGCTTCCAGCAGATCAAAAAATATGTTTCTACAATAGAATGAATGTAACTGTTAGGCTGACGTTTCGGGCCTAGACCCTTCATCAGAAATGGTTTCCCCCGATGTAGAGGAGGCGACAACGGGTACAGCGGATGCAGTATACCACATTGGCAGATGTGCAGGTGAACATCTTGATGTGGAAAGTCTTCTTGGGGCCTGGGATGGGGCTGAGGGAGGAGGTATGGGGGCAGGTGTAGCACTTCCTCAGGTTGCAGGGAAAAGTGCTGGGTGTGGTGAGCCTGGAGGGGAGTGTGGAGTGGACAAGGGAGTCACGGAGAGAGTGGTCCCTCCAGAAAGCAGATAAGGGTGGGGAGGGAAAGATGTCTTTGGTGGTGGGGTCGGATTGGAGATGGCGGAAGTGTCGGAGGATGATGCGTTGGATCCGGAGGTCGGTGGGGTGGTAGGGGGAGGGGAGATTTTGAAGCTTGTGGTCTACTGCATCTGCTGTACCTGTTGTGGCCTCCTCTACATCGGGGAAACCAAGCGGAGGCTCGGGGACCGCTTTGCAGAACACCTACGCTCGGTTCGCAATAAACAACTGCACCTACCAGTCGCGAGCCATTTCAACTCCCCCCTCCCATTCCTCAGACGACATGTCCATCCTGGGCCTCCTGCAGTGCCACAACGATGCTACCCAAAGCTTGCAGGAACAGCAACTCATATTCCGCTTTGATACCATTGGGCTGCAGGGTTCCCATGTGGATTTCACAAGCTTCAAAATCTCCCCTCCCCTTACCGCATCCCAAAACCAGCCCAGCTCGTCCCTGCCTCCCTAACCTGTCCTTCCTCTCACCTATCCCCTCCTCTCACCTCAAGCCCCACCCCCATCTCCTACCTACTAACCTCATCCCGCCCCCTTGACCTGTCCGTCCTCCCTGGGCTGACCTAACCCCTCCCTAACTCCCCACCTACACTCACCTTTACTGGCTCCATCCCCGCCTCTTCGACCTGTCTGTTTCCTCTCCACCTATCTTCTCCTCTATCCATCTTCTATCCGCCTCCCCCTCTCTCCCTATTTATTTCAGAACCCCCTTCCCTTCCCCCATTTCTGATGAAGGGTCTAGGCCTGAAACGTCAGCCTTTCTGCTCCTATGATGCTGCTTGGCCTGCTGTGTTCATCCAGCTCTGCACCTTGTTGTCTCGGACTCTCCAGCATCTGCAGTTCCTACTATCTCCGAATGTAACTGTTACAACAGATCACTCTCTGGGCATCAGAGTTCGAAATTAGTACCTTTCCCTACAATCTTCTGAGCCAGCAAGAGGTCACTCCAATTTCTATTTAACATCTTATTTGCTGGTCTAGGAGTTGAGCAGTCTTGGCTAAAAATCCTCTAGCTTTACCCAAAGTATTAATGTCATGACTCAGGCCTCAAAACCACAGCAGTTTTAATTTATATAGTTCCCCCTCCCCCCAATAGAGCAAAATAGCCTAGGTGCTTCACAGTTGTACTATCCAAAGATTCCCTCCCAACCACGCACCATCCTGACTTGGAATTGTATCACTCACTATTACTTCATCATCACTGGATCAAGATTCAGGAATGCCCCAACAACACTGGACCCAGGACACAGGACACAGAACAGAGGGAGATATTAGGGCCCATGGCTGCAAAGAACTCACTGTGCTAAGGTCAGGGACATCTGTCTTGGTCAAATAGATGGTTAGAAAGCATACTTTAAATAAACATTATGTTCATACTATAACACAAGTGGAAATAAAGTGGGAGGGTGTGGTTCAACCTAACGCAGTTCCATAACAGCTATCTGAATTAACTAAATGTTATCTACTGGTTCCTCAAGCAATTAACACAGGATGTGGATTCTGATATCAGAACAAAACTGCTAATTTACATCCTGGTCATCAAATTCAAGCATTTGGTATATTGTTCTTTTGCTAGGTCAATATGGAGACAAAACACCAAGATAAAAACACAAACAAAAAGAGTCTTATTGTTGGATGCTCACTTAACAGTGGAGCCTACAATATTTCAACATTGATTCAGGCAGACTTGATGGTCTCTTATCTACTTGTGTATAGTAATATCTGGTATCATTCATTGTACAGTTCACTACAATTTCAACAGACCCAAGTAGCCACATAATCCTGAATCATGAAAACAGATTAAAAATTCCAGACTTTTTAAAATTCACTCATGCTGTAGAGGTCATTGGTAAGGACAGCATTTATTTATTTCCCAATTGCCCTCAAGAATGTGGTAAGCCACCTTAGAACATACAACTTAGAGGAAAAAGTAGACTATTCAGCCCTTCAACACTGCTCACCACTAAATAAGTTCCGATTAGGGTCACAGCTCCAATGTCCTGAATGCCCTCAAGATAGCTCAGCTGTCCCATTCTTAAACTGATGCAGTCCAAATGGTGCTAGGAAGGCAATTCCAAGATCTGAACTAAATGACAGTGAACATATGGTGATTTAGTTCCAAGACAATATGTTGCAAGACTTGGAGAATTTTTGCAAGCATTTCAGGTAGTAGAAGGCGCATGTTTGGAAACTGCTAAAGGCAGCTTGATGAATTTGGTGGAAATATTTCTGGGAAAGTAGTATTTCTAGCATTTCCAAATTAATCAAGATGCAGTCCCAAAAAGCAACAATTATCATCAGGTTCAGGAAAACAGGAGGCTATTCAGTCCATTGTAGCTGTCCAATTTTTGCTTGAACATTCTGAACCAATCCCAAACTTTCTCCAGAACTTTGAATCTTTCTTAAAGTTTTATCCAGCTTTCATGCTCAAATATTTTTCACCTGTGGTAATCTTAAATTCGTGTCTGTTGATCAAAGAAAACAGTCTTGCCCCAACCATTATAAGCTACCTAACAATGAAATCCCCTCAACCTTATTTACTTCATTGTCCAGTATTGCCAATGTCTCAATTCATCGTTAACCACTTTCAGCAAGAATCTATTCAAATCAGCGTCCCTCTTCATGCTAGATTCTAAAGTGAACTATTAACATTATAACCATTTCCACATTCATTCAGCAGAGAGGTAGGCAATGGCCTAGTGGTATTATCGCTGGACTGTTAATCCAGAGACCCAGATAACGTTCCGAGGACTGGGTTCAATTCCTGCCATAGCAGCTGGTGGAATTTGAATTCAATAAGCATCTGGAATTAAGAATCTAATGATGACCGTGAATCCATTGCCAATTGTCAGGGGAAAACCCCATCTGCTTCACTAATGTCCTTTAGGAAAGGAAACTGCCATCCTTACTTGGTCTGGACTACATACGACTCCAGACCCACAGCAATATGGTTGACTCCAAACTGCCCTCTGGGCAATTAGGGATGGGCAATAAATGCTGCCTAGCCAGCGAGGCCCTCGCCTCGTGAATGAATAAAGCTAAAGCTATGTGAAGTTTTCAAATGCTTATTAACTTACATACGACTCAATTCCTTTTCTTTGCAAAGCAAAATTACTCCAAAACACCTCAAACGTGTCCAAGAAAAGCTACAATAAATCCTACCACAGAACTCAACACAAGCTAAAACAATTACTACCATTAGACAAATGTACAACTCTTGCTACTCACACAATACATGATTTCATGTATTAATCTCAGGACAAGGTAATAATGTTCTACGTAGGAGATAAGACTGCAGAAAATCCTTGGGCTCGTTGCCAGCCACAAAAAAACATAGCACTAACTTGCAACAGATATTATGATTTGTTCCATTGTATTGTGGCTACATACCATGCTACTTGATAATTTATTGTTGTAGAGCCAAAAGGTGGAAATGCAAACATATCAAGGTGAGGAACAGAAACTGAAAGAAAAAGTCAAGGGTAATTTATTTTTTTAAAAAAATGGAATTTAAAGAGAAGAAAAATGAAACTCATTTTTCCCTCCTTTAAGAAAATGACTGGAACTTGCTCAAGTGCATTAAAACACAATGACCCAATCATAGAAGATAAATAGAACTTACTTGTTTACCAGAGATAAATTACCAAGTGACATCAAGTGCATGATTCACTAGCCTGAAGGGAAACCAAGCAGCGCCTATCCAACGAGTGGCTGATTATCTAGTGAGAACCAATTCCCATTCGTCTCTGACTACTTCAAAAGTTTAAAAATACAACCTAATGGCTTTTTTTCAGCCTTACCGAGGTTAAAAACTGACATTTACCGCATTTAAAAATCACAACAGTCACACAACTCACTGTTGGAACTATGAATTATGACAAATGTCTTTGTGCATACATTGTAGAACAGTACAAGCATTTTGTGAATAATCTTTTAAAAAAAAGTGTAAAAATAGTAAAAGAAAAACAAAGTTCAAATGAGAGCAGTCAATGGATACTCAGGAGCCTCTTGGACAGCTTGACTTCCCTAGCATGACCATAAGAAACAGAAGGCGGCCATTTGGCCCCTCGAGCCTACCCTGCATTCAATTGGAACATGGCTGATCTGACATTCTTCACATCCACTTTCCTGCCTTTTCCCCATAACCCTGGATTTCCCCATTGTGTACATTTAAAACCAACTTAAATATACACATGGACTCTGCCCCCACAGTTCTGTGACAAGGAGTATCAAATCCTCAATTCTCAAAAGAAATTCCTCCTCCTGTCAGTCTCATATTGGTGACCATTTGAGAGGCTATGCCCTCTGGTCCTAGACTCTCCCAAGGAGGTAAACATCCTCTCAGCATTATCTTGTCAAGCCCCTTAAGAATCTTGTATGCTTCAATGAGATCAACTCTCATTCTTATTAATTCCAATGAGTAGAGTCCCAATGCTTTTAGCCTTTGCTCATAAAACAGACAGACAATCTCTCCAGGCCATGGATCATCCTGGTGATGGATCATCCTGGTGAACCTTCTTTGAACTGTCTCCAAACAAAATATATCTTTCCTTGGATAGAGGGTCCAAAACTGCTCAGTACTCTAGATGTGGTCTCACTCGCACAGTTGCAATCAGGCTTCCTTACTCTTACTATCGCACCACAACTGCCTTCTCCATTCCTTTGCTTCCAAGGTCCAGTTATATTCTGCATGTTCTTATGCCTCCAGTAGACAGCTCCCAACTTCCTACTGATTTTAAAAGTTTCTTATCTATCCAATCTATTACATGTTTGCCACAGTCCTATTGTATTAAATTCACATCTACCCCATGAAGCAGTAATATCAACTCCCTTTCCTCAAAAACTATTACGATCTATGAACATATCCATTCTTCTCTCTCCAGCATCAAATAAGTCAGCATCTCTAATCTCCCTGCTCCCCGGCTCCCCCTTGCTAAAATTACGCAGTCTCCTTATAACTACCCAGACAAATCCAGTTTATAAAACCAAAATAATGACAGCTGGAGTAACAATCCACACTGTCAAATGATTCTATTTCAATTTTGGAAACAAAAATTTTCGTATTCCACCTGCTCCTCAAATGGCTCTATTCTGTCTGAGAAAGTTGTCAGTGGTCTTGGAAGAGGATCAGCTTATTACCAGGAAAATGGAAGTCATTGCTTATAACTTCCACCATAAACTTTGTTCCTTTTCTACAGCTGCCACCTCCCACTGCCTCCTTCCAAGGCTCAAGCAAATGGTTTGCAGTCTTGAAATTACTATGCATCCAAGCTTAGTTTCAGGGCCTACATCCCTTCTACCGTTGAAAACATATGTCTCTAGCCCTATAAACAGCAAACCAGTCAATCCCAAGCAGTACTTCAATGCCCCTTCTGCTGGCCTCTTCACTAACTCATACATGTTAGAAACTCATTGTACAGGTATCTTGCCTCAAATCCTGCTTGCCCATTCAGCCTACTTCAATAGTCTACAGTCTGAAAGAAGCTGCACTTCAGTTTTACAAGTTTAATTATTAATTTAAGCCATAATTAGGCAATGAATATTTATTAATTACAGATAGGGGTTGTGGATGAACATATGAATTCATAGCAGGCCACGTAGAACATAGTAGAGGGACTGTCTTTTAATAAGATCACAGCCAATTTGATTGTAACCTCAGAACCACATTCCTGTTTACCATTGATAACTTTTCACCCCCTTGCTAGCCCTAGTCCATCTCTGCCTTGGAAATATTCAAAAGCTCGGCTTCCACCAGTTGACAGATCTCTGGCCACTCACTTCAGCTAAAAAGGTAGGTTGCGTCCTCTTAATAAACTTACTTTCCTGCCTACTTTTAGCAATCCAACAACGATATCTTCAGTCCCTTGAAAGTCATTTAAGCAAATTGTGCAAAGCCGAGGTCCCAGCATTGATTCGTGGCACAGCATTTAAGTCTCACCAAACATAAAACAATGCATTGATGCCGACAGTTTCCTGTTAGCCAGCAATTTTTAAAACCGCTGCCAACATTTTCCCTCTATACCATCAGCTTTTTATTGTCAACAATAACCTTTGATGTTGCACCTTAAAAGCCTTCTGGAAACCCAAGTACATCATATCCAACAGTTCCTCATTATCCACAGCACTCAATTCTTCAAAAAGTCATCCAATAAATTGGGCAATCAATTCTTCTTTCAAAGCCACACTGACTCTGAATCTTTCCAAGTCATGAAATAAAGTGCCCGTGCTAATAACAGCTTTCAAGGTCTTCTCCCAAGGCAGATTGTTTTTCTTATTCATTCACAAGATATGGGCATCGCTGGCTAGGCAGCATTTATTGCCCATCCCTAATTACCCAGAGGGCAGTTAAGAGTCAACCACATTGCTGTGGGTCTGGAGTCACATGTAGGCCAGACCAAATAAGGATGGCAGTTTCCTTCCTTAAAAGGACATTAGTGAATGAGGTGGGTTTTTCCTGACAATCGACAACAGATTCATGGCAACCGTTAGACAAATTAATTCCAGATTTTTTTTAATACAAATTACTCTATCTGCTGTGACGGGTTTTGAACCTGGGTACCCAGAACATTACCTGGGTCTCTGGGTTAACAGTCCAGCGATAATACCACTAGGCCAGTGCCTCCCCTGGAGCCAACTGGCCTAAAAACTTTTATACTTTCTGCCTCCCTCTCTTGTTGCAAAACGTTTGCAATCTTCTAATCTAATGGAACTATCCTAAATCAACCGGGTTTTGGAAGATTAAAACAGATACGTTAACTTTCTCATTAACCACTTCCTTTAAGACTTAGGATGATGTTCATCAGGACTGGTCAGATGCAGCTCCAACAACTTGCTAAGTAGTACTGCCCTGCTTGCAATTTTTTTGGGAGTTCCTCCCTCCATTTCATTTCCTGATTTACAACTATTCCGGGGATGTCACTATCTTCTACAGCTAACACCGATGCAAAATACCCATTCAATTCATCTATCTCATTAATGCTCCAAATTCACTTTCCATAGATCAATTCTTATTTTGTTAACTCTTACTGTCTTTTATATTCCCACCTGGCTTCACTCATACTCCCTGTTTAAATCTTTTAGCCATTCTTTGCTGTAATGTACAGTGAGTTCAATCTTTTGCCTTGCCACCCAGCTTTTTCCTTTAGGTTGATACTATTGTTAACTGTTTTTAAGTTAGCCATGGATGTTCGGTCCTTCATTTGGAATTTCTCTTTTTGGAACTAATCTCGGTATTTTGAAATATCTTTAATTTCTGTCACTGCATCCATTAACATATCCTTTACCTACCTACAGCACATGCAATACATGGTTCAAGAATGTAGCTCATCACCACTATCAAGGAATGGGCAAAAAAAAATTGATACCCACATCCCATAAGTGAGTTTAAAAAAACCAAGCTTGTCAGTTAATATCTACTTTTCTGTCTTATTCAACTTTAAAATAGTATTGGACACAGCCTCCTCTGCCTCAAATAGAATATAAAATTCTGAATATTATTACTACTGCTACCTAGTGACAAGTGCACTCCGAGTTAATCCCATCGCATTGAACAGCACTAGGTCTAGTATAGCCGGTCCTGAGGTTGGGTCCAGAACATGTCATTCTAAATAAAAAGCAAGAATTCCGATTTACGAACAGTCGTATTTACAAATACAATCCTATACATTGTTGCAATTTTGAAAACCCAACATAGGAATATTCAAGCTTCAAAATCTCCCCTCCCCCTACCACATCCCAAAACCAGCCCAGCTTGTCCCCGCCTCCCTAACCTGTCCTTCCTCCCACCTATCCCCTCCTCCCACCTCAAGCCCCACCCCCATCTCCTACCTACTAACCTCATCCCGCCCCCTTGACCTGTCCGTCCTCCCTGGACTGACCTATCCCCTCCCTAACTCCCTACCTACACTCACCTTTACTGGCTCCATCCCCGCCTCTTTGACCTGTCTGTCTCCTCTCCACCTATCTTCTCACCGCCTCCCCCTCTCTTCCTATTTATTTCAGAACCCCCTTCCCCTCCACCATTTCTGAAGAAGGGTCTAGGCCCGAAACGTCAGCCTTCCTGCTCCTCTGATGCTGCTTGGCCTGCTGTGTTCATCCAGCTCTACACCTTGGTATCATACGAATATTCTGCATTTACGAACAGCTGCCTTCCATTGTCCTGCAAAGGGTTTCAACTTGTATGCAAATCAACTTGTGAACAGCCTCTAGAACAGATCCCATTTGCGACCCAGGGACTGCCTATATCCTGAAAGCATTCTATAACTTCATCATTTGACCATCTTTTTCCAGTCAATGTAAACTAAAATCATCCATGATTATCAATGTACCATTCTGATTAGTCCTCTTTTTTTTTCAGAATCTTACTGGGTGGTTGTTGTTAGGAGACCTGCACACAACTTCCCACTAGGGAGGCATCTTAATCATTTCTCAAGTCTATCCACACTGCTTCTACATCCAAACAAGACATTAATTGCTGCATAAAATTCACCATCTGAATGCAACACGAAGGGATAAAGAAAGTCAAATAGGATGAAGAACAACCCAGCTACACACAGTCGAAGAAAACATAACATGAAGGCAGAAATCAGGATCTAAAGTTGTTGAATTCAAATGTTCAATCCAGAGGACAGTTGAGTGCCAAGTCTACAAGTGTAATATTTCCTGTGCTTCCATTGTTGAGTTTTACTAGAACACTGTAGCAGACCAGTGACAGTGGTCAGCATAGGATCAACATGGAGAATTAAAGTGACAAGCAATCAGAAGCTCGAAGTCACGGATGGTTTTTAAAGTTAGCAATTTGCACCTTATTTGGACAGAACCACAGTTTCTTCAAAATATCCATTGTCATCACTTTCGGTTATTGCATCATGAAATAATATAGCCCCTAATCTCAATACCAACGATCTGTTCCCTTGTTATTCCTGCTCCCAACATTCGTCCAACCCTTCCAACAGCTTAAAACTCATTTCTTTCATTCTGATAAAAGATCAACCTGCATCAGCACAGAAGCTAACACTGTTGAGTTTTTTTTAAAAAAGGCTTTTTTGTTCTTTTTTCAGACTTTCAGCATCCACAGCATTTCGCTTTTCTAGTAATCTGAAGTACAACAAAGAGAATTGGAGGTCAAACAATGAATGCAACTAAGTACTCAAAGCCACATCCAACAACACACCTAAAAGAACAAGATCATTCAGCAAAACAAAAGTGAGAACTAATGTTAACACTCCTTGCTCATCACAACCTGCTCCTAGATTTTCAACTTTTGTGCATGACCAAGCTCTGGACAAGATCAAAAAATCCTGAAGAAGGGTCTAGACCCGAAACGTCAGCTTTCCTGCTCCTCTGATGCTGCTTGGCCTGCTGTGTTCATCCAGCTCTACACCTTGTTATCTCAGATTCTCCAGCATCTGCAGTTCCTACTATCTCTCTCCCACTTCGAATGAGATCACAGCAAATGCTATAAAACAATCCCTCTCTCTTTGGCAACAATGCAACTTCAAATTTGAATCCAGGATCAGTAATTGTGCAGAACATGGAAAACGCACACCTAATTTTAATTCAAGTACTAAAGGACTCTGAGAAACCTTATTGGAATATGAAAGAAATTTTGACACTGAGAAAACATTTCCTCTTGTAGGTGAATTCAGAGCCAGGAAACATTTAAAATCAGGGATCACCTTATTAGGACAGAGCCGACTGGATTTTTTACCTCTCTGACGTTTGAGAGGCTTTAAAATGCGGTCTTGGACAGAAGGTGGATAATTCTTTTCAGTCAGTCAATTATTCAAAAAGGTTTAAAAAAAAGTTTAATTGGGTATAGATGGGAAAAAGAATTTCAAAGCAAAAGTTTAGCCATGACTTCATTGAATGGAACAGAATTTGCACGTTCATTGTAAGACACTGTAAATAAAAAATCAAAATTAGGGAGGGATCTGACAGAGTATAAAGGTTTTTAAAATTGAGGAGTTACAGACAACAGTGACAAGAAACTGAATTTTTCACAACTTAGAAAAATGCAGAACACAATTCTAAATGTAAGTATTTTTTCATCCAGTAATTTTCTGCACCACCCAAATGTATTTCAAAACTGGGCTACTGGCGACCCAAGCATATAATTATGTTAAACTGCACTAGCTACAATGGCTTGCTGTTTTTTTTTGCAGTTTCTAAATTTATTCACGAAGTCGCACTGATTACAAAACCCCAGAATATTTAATTATAAGTTCATTACCTCACTGGAGTTAGGTGAAGCAGTTGATAGTTAGATCTGTACTTAAAATACAGTACGACCAGCGAGAGGGTTCCTTTTAAAAAAAAGTTACCTTTCAATACGAATTCGATTTTTTTTCAATCAAACTGGTTTATGGCAGTGTTCGTGGGCTCGAACCTCTAATTCTATTTCATTTCCTTCTGCACTTTTCCTTCACTTAGTTGACCCTCAACTGCGTTTCTCTAATTTTCTACTAATTTGCCGCATGCGATCCGGAATTCCAGGGTTACACCACTCCCGGGATTCTGCTGAATTCCCTATTGAAATATTCGCTATGGCCACGACCCCTCTTTTCGGTTTCAATCTATAGAGACGTACCATCTAGGTACGAAAACACTTGTTGCAATGAGAACCATACCTCTACCTCACGTCCACAAATTCGGAACACGGAAATACACAATAATTAAATGGCATAAAAGTTCGTTACCTGTTTACACAAGGCAATAATTCTCCAGTGGAGGGGGAAAGAGGAGGGAAAGAGGAAAGAAAATGTTTCAATTTCACAGCCAGGTTTAACAATGTGCACATTGACTGACGATCAATGCAACGAAGAGAGCCAAAATATATATATATTTTTTTAAAAAAGCCAATCTTTTGCAGTGCTGCACTAAAGTGTCCCCGGATGAATGAGTGAGTGAACAGCGTAACTTGCACAAGAAGTATAACATCTGAGTGTCGCAGACCGGGCCCGGCACTGCGCAAGCGTCACGACTTCCAGCCGGGCCCGGGTACGCACATGCACACTGGTACACAGTGACAGGCTGCGTGCGCGTCTCACTCGGAAACTATGGTAACCGGGCCTAGCCCCGGACCGTACTCAACTAACAGCCAACGGCGGCGATTGTTGTGGTTCGCCTCCCCGCCCCTTTCAACAACTGCCCTTACATCGGTCTGACATCTCTCGCCTGAGGCAGCCGGCTCCTCCTCATCCACTCCAGCGCCGGTGATTTTATCACCACATTGCGACTACATTTGAAATTGTATGAACATTACAGTCTTTCCTCCTTTTCTCACGGTTTTATTTGAAGCAGGTCAACGCCGGCGCCTTCATCCAAAGCGGAAGCCAATTGGTCAAGACCGGCAGTCGGCACGCCAAGTAGTAAACCCAACGCTGATTGGCTTAGCTGGTGCGTAGTCATCTGCCCCGCCCCAGGGCCCGATGTCCCCGCCCCTTTACCGCTGGTCACGTGGTGTAACGCTTGTGGCAGTTTTTGCCTAGCATCAGGACAACATAGCAAGAATGCCAATCTGAAGGGAATAGCAATTTCCATTGCATGTTTCACTCTGTTAATAACTGAGATTAAGTGTTAAGCTCACTACCTTAATTCCAGGGAAAAAGTTGGGTTCATTAGTTTAATTCCAGAGGCGGAAGATGGGATCCACTGGTTAGGCATTGTCGAACAAGGGGGGCATAGTCCGAGAATTAGGATGAGACGATTCAGAAAAGATTTTATTAGTACTTCTGTAGTAGATGTTAGGAAGTTTGTAAGATTCTACATACGTTGCTGAGAAAGTTTAGGTTTACTTGATTAATTCCAGCGATGAAAGCAAATTCAGAAGTTGCTGGAAAAGCTCAGCAGGTCTGGCAGCATCTGTGAATAAAAAATCCGAGTTAATGTCCCTGCCTCAGAACTGAATCCTAACTCTGATTTTTTCTTCACAAATTTTGTCAGACCTGCTGAGTTTTTCTAGCAACTTTGTAGGTTACGTGGAACAATTCCTCTTCCGTACCTACACTGGCCCTAAACCCCACCTCTTCCTCCGTTACATTGATGACTGTATCGGCGCTGTCTCGTGCTCCCACGAGGAGCTCGAACAGTTCATCCACTTCACCAACACCTTCCACCCCAACCTTAAGTTCACCTGGACCATCTCTAATATCTCTCTCTCCTTCCTGGACCTTTCTGTCTCCATCTTGGGCAACCACCTAGAAACCGATATCCATTTCAAGCCCACCAACTAAATCGTAATCTCTTTTCCAGCAACTTCTGTTTTTGTTCCTGATTTACAGCATCCACAGTTCGTTTGTTTTTTATCCAGAGATGAATAGCTTGTTTTAAGAGGAGAAATTGAGAGATTTCAGCCTTTATTGCATAGAGCTTAGAGGGATGAGAGAAGATCCATTTTTAGGACATAAGATGCTTAAGGGAATTGACAAAGTAGACGTAGAGAGGATGTTTCCCCTTGTGGGACAATATAGAACAAAGTGTTTCAGGGATAGTAGGAACTGCAGATGCTGGAGAATCTGAGATAACAAGGTGTAGAGCTGATGAACACAGCAGGCCAAGCAGCATCAGAGGAGCAGGAAGGCTGACGTTTCGGGCCTAGACCCTTCTTCATTTTCTGAAGAAGGGTCTAGGCCGGAAACGTCAGCTTTCCTGCTTCTCTGATGCTGTTTGGCCTGCTGTGTTCATCCAGCTCTACACCTTGTTATCATAGAACAAAGGGTCACAGTTTTAGGATAAGGTAAGGTATATTTAAA
>NC_063341.1:77249735-77283023 GCF_021869965.1 Rhincodon typus
TGGTGAATGCTGTTCATGCAGCATGTCTTGAGATTTTGCTGCAGGGTGGGGGTTTGGAGGGGCAAGTGACATGATGGAATTACCAGGGGTCCACTCTCATTTTCATGTCTGGAATTTTCAGCATCATTTTTCTGTCCGACTCATGGTGTAATAGGAACCTGTGTGTCAATGAAGTGAGATCATAACAGGTTACATCATTTACAGGAAATATTTATTGCTGCACATGATTTTAACAAATGGCAGAGGAAAGAAAAGATTCCTAAACTTCTTTCATATAACTTGAACTATACCCCTTCAAAAATCCAAATTGTCTCATTCACAATTAAAACAGAGATAGATGGTTTGACAGATTATGGGTGGAAGAAGAATATAGATGGGGTAAATAAAATTCTGAAGATCACAAGTCCTGATTTTGAGGATAGTATTAATTATCAGATACCATTCCACTTGAATTTTAGCAGTGATGACATAGTGCTGTCTGTAAACAGAGGGACATTCTTCATTTCAATAATTGATCGAGTGCACTGAGGTCTTCTCATGTTAGAGTTCCTCGTTTTTTTCTGTCTTCTTGCATGACACCTTTGCAAAACTAAGAACCATCTACATAAGGTGTATAATCTGTTCCTGACATCTACATAACTTTATTTCATTTTTTAATGTTGGAAACTAGCTCACTAAGATTTAAATTGTGTGAAGATTAATGGTTCAAGTTCTCCATTTTAATCTGATCGGGCAGAGAGCATTCCACATGTCTTCAGTTTGCATTGCTGCTGTCGGATTCTCACTGTAGTTTAGGCTATTTCCAAACCAGGCCCCGACACCACCAAGTTTTAATTTCTTCACAATAGATGACTTTAGTGAAAGGCTTTCTGGGTCATCATACCAGACCTCGTGGTAAACATCTTTATCCTGCCAGAAGAACCAACAAGAGTTAAGTATAATTCTTACAGCTAAAGGGATCAAAAGGTATGGGGAGAAAGTGGGAACAAGGAACTGAGTTGGACAGTCAGCCATGTTCATATTTATGGCAGAATAGGTTCAAAGGGCTGAGTGGCCTACTCCTGCTCCTATTTTCTATGTTTCTACTTTACTTAGGCCAATGCACAGTTCCAGACACAATGCTGAATATCTGCTGTTTCAGTATTTAACATACATTGAACTTTTAATTGTATTAGAATGACAAGTTCAGGTGATCTGAGAAACACAGATATAAAAAACCTAGATTGTTCAATACCGAATCAGAAAAATCTGCAGAAACTCAGAAAGTCTGGCAGCATGTATAGAAAGAAAGAGTTATGAGTCCAGTGACTTTTCTTCAGAACTTGTTAGTAGGTGGTATGTATATTATGCTAAAGACAGAGGGTGGGGAGGGGGGGCACGGAGAAGGAGTGAGTGTACAGACGGAGATGGATACCCACATAGAGAGAAAACACAGATAGGCACACATAGAACATAGAACACACGGATGATAGTAAGCCAGAGAGAAAGAAAAACATGGAAGAAGATATTCAAGCTTTAAAATTATTGAACTCAGAAAGTATTCACCTGTAGATTGGACAAAATGTTTAACAAAATGCACTGGTTTTGTTTCTTTTCTATTAACTCCCAATGTCTTGTCAGTTGTCCAATTTCTCATATTTTTGACTGCACAAATTGGATATTCTGAACTCGGTGCACAGCAAGTACTGAATCGTGAAACACTCGCTCAACAAGGAATGGTGTAGTGCCAAGTCTCCACTGTGTTTTGTCTGATAGTCTTACCTTGTAAACGAAATACGGGGATTTGTAGTTATCATCCCAATATCTGCCAGTGATTGATCTGGGCAACATCTGCATGATCTCTTTGTATTCAACCTGGTTTACAATTCGAGAACTGCATGAAGCAACTTCTAAAGGAAATGTTTTCAATTTGCATCTTCCAGGCTGTAAATTACAAAAGGGGTGAAATAATAGCATTTGTGCTTACAATTGTTTTGCTAACATCAAAACCGTAAAAATTAACTGCTTCATCTCCATGTTTATAGGCTTTGAGAGACAGTTAGCAACAAAAGCTCAATTAAAATTTTCAAAGCTTAGTATGTATATTAAGAGTTATGGAGCTCAGGGAAGATATTGTTGTCTTCGCAGCTGATGGTAATCCTGGACAAGTCCACTCCCAGAGTGAAAGCTGTTTGCTTGGTATAAGTATTATTTCCTTTTTGTTTACTGTGGAGGTCAGTCACCGAAAACAGTCACAAACCAATGTACTTTTAGCAACGTTTATGACCTTATCTGATTGTACCGACAGATAGGTCAGGTCCCAGAACGAAATATGGCATGACAGATCATATGTTTAATTATTTGGTTTGTTATAGTTAACCTTGAGGTATAAGGGACTACAATTTGTGTTCCTTTTTGGACTATAAACCAGAATGGAGGTTCACTACTTGTACTTAGCTGAAATGCCAGAAGAATTTTGCAATTTGGAAAAATCAAGCATGTCCAGCAAGTGAAGCAACATTGCTATTCGAGCAGTGAATGAACGAGTCAGAGCAACACCAGGAGTTTTTGAGTTAAGCATAGATTGCCTGATGACAGTCCTTGGATTAGTCCAGCTCCAGTTTTCTACAGATCTGTACATGCAGAGCAGCCAGAGTTCTCTAGATTCCCCAAATAAATGTACTGTGTGTAGCCTATTTAGATTGATACATGGTCATGAGACAGGCAGTCTATTTAAACTGATTAAGGAAACAATTTGAAGGCAAAAAGACAAATTTTCAAAGTTGGTTTATATGTCCATGCTTCCAGAGCGACACAAAGGTGCATGTGAAGTACCAAAGGTGCATTTCAAAATTTCACTGGCAAAAGTCAAATATTGGGCAGCCAAACATATTCTAGGCAGAACATACCAAACAGGAGACAAAGTTTTCATGTTGTTACCATTACAAGGTATACCTCTGAAAGCGAGGTAGTTAAGAAAGATAGTGAAGTGAAGTGCAGCAAGAAGAATTGCTTATGTACGTAAGTATGTTAAAATGATATCATCATTGAGAGGAAGATGAGAAAGAGCAAGTGTGTTGGGTGGAAAGAATAGTGGAAGATGACAGGGACAGCAAAAGTATGGCAGAGGAGAGGTTGGCAGTTCACAAAGTGAACCTTCTGCAATCCAGCTAGTTTACACGGAAATAGCATGACAGCTTGCCAATGTATTCTCATATTTAAAGCATGAACAACAGGAAGATCTTTTAGATTATGGGGAGGCAACAGCCTAGTGTCTTGTTGGTGGGCTGTGAACCCAGAGACCCAGGTAATGTTCTGGGGACCTAGGTTCAAATCCCATCACGACAAATGGTAGAATTTGAATTTAATAAGCATCTTGAATTAAGAATCTAATGGTGTCCATGAAACCATTGTTGGTGGCGTAAAAATTCATCTAGTTCACAAATGTCCTTTAGGGAGGGGAATTGCCTTCCTTATTTGGTCCACCCTACATTTTACTCCAGACCCACAGCAATGTGGTTGACCTTTAACTTTACGCTGAGCGATTATGGGCAATAAATGCTGGCCTAGCCAGCGACACCCACATCCCATGAATGATTTTTAAAAGAAATATTACAAAGAAAATTCAAGAAAATTTGTAGAGCTGTACTGAAGTGTACAATGTTATCCAGACATGATCTGGATGTAGGGCAATCCAAACCGTCGTAACAAACTCCTTGTTGGTTAAGCCCAGAAAAAAAAACAAGCTCAGGTAGAAATGGAGATTTAATATATGCTGAAAATCACTTGATAGAACCTAGCCAAAGCAGCTATAGCTCACCTGTGGTCTTTGTTCCTAAACTAGATGGCTCAACAAGATTCTGCATAGATTACAGGTAAGTAATGCAGCAACAAAAACAGATATATATCTAATACCTCAGTTGGGACATTGTATTGATTGGATGGGCAGTGCCTCATTCCTTTCTAAGATTGATCTATTGAACAGGTGCTGGTAAATAATATTCACATCAAAACCAAAAGAGAGCCAAGAGACAAAGAGACAGCCTTTGTTACACCAAATGCATTAAAACAATGGGGAGTCATGCCATTCAGGTTATGAATCATGAAAGCTACATTCCACAGACTCCTGAACCAAGTCATAGCTAAAGTGCCAAACTGTGTAGTTTATTTAGACGGTGTTGGAAGAAAAAGTAACAATATCAAGTAATTAGAACTTTAGTAATTACAGTTGGCTGGTTCAGCAATAAATCTCTGTAAGAAAAGAAGTAACTTCCCCAGAACACATTGTATGACAGGGATAACAAGGTGTGGAGCTGGATGAACATAGCAGGCCAGGCAGCATCAGAGGAGCAGGAAAGCTGACGTTTCGGGTCTGGACCCTTCTTCAGAAATGGGGGAGAGGAAGGGGGCTCTGAAGTAAATAGAGAGAGGGGGAGGCAATGATAGAAGGTGGATAGTGGAGCAGATAGGTGGAGAGAAGACGGACAGGTCAAAGAGGTGGGGATGAAGCCAGTACAGGTGAGTGTAGGTAGGGAGCTGGGACGGGGTTGGTCAGTGAGGAGGGAGGGGCGGGTAGGTGGGAGGGAAAATGGACAGGTCAAGGAGGCGGGGATGAGGCTAGAAAGTAGGAAGTGGGCGTTGGTCAGTGAGGTGGGAGGAGCAGATAGGTAGGAGAAAAGACGGACAGGTCAAGAAGGCGGGGACGAGAGGGGAGGCTGGTCTTGGGAATGAGGTCGGGGGTGGGGAGATTTTGAAGCTTGTCCACATTTAGACCATAGGGCTGCAGGGTTCCCAGGCAGAATATGAGGTGCTGTTCCTCCAGCCTTCGGGTGGCATCGTTGTGGCACTGGAGGAGGCCCAGGATGGACATGTCATCCAAGGAGTGGGAGGGGGAGCTGCAGTGGTTTGCGACTGGGCGGTGTTGTCGTTTGTCACGAACCGAGCGTAGGTGCTCCACAAAGTGGTCTCCAAGCCTCCGCTTGGTTTCCTCGATGTAGAGGAGGCCACATTGGGAACAGCGGGTACAATATACCACATTAGCAGATGTGCAGGTGAACATCTGTTTAATGTGGAAGGTTTTCTTGGGGCCTGGGATGGGGTGAGGGTGTAGGTGTAGCGGCAGGTGTAGCAAGGAAAAGTGTCGGGGGTGGTGGGGCTAGTGGGGAGTGTGGAGCGGACAAGGGGAGTCCCGGAGAGAATGGTCCCTCCGGAAGGCAGATAAGGGTGGGGAGGGAAATATATCCTTGGTAGTGGGGTCAGATTGCAGGTGATGGAAGTGGCGGAGAATGATGCGTTGAATCCGGAGGTTGATGGGGTGATACGTGAGGACAAGGGGAATTCTGTCTTTGTTGTTATTGTGGGGAGGAGGTGTGAGGCCTGAGTTGCGGGAAATGCGAGGGATGCGGTCAAGAGCGTTTTCAACCACTGTGGAGGGGAAATTGCTGTCCTTGGAAAACGAGGACATCTGGGATTTCCGGGAGTGGAACGCGTCATCTTAGGAGCAGATGCGGCGGAAGCAAAGGAATTGGGAATAGGGGATGGCATTCTTGCAGGAAGGTGAGTGGGAGGAGGTGTATTCTAGGTAGCTGTGGGAGTCGGTGGGCTTGAAATAGATATCAGTTTCCAGGTGGTTACCAGAGATGGAGACAGAGAGGTCCAGGAAGGAGAGAGAGGTATCAGAGATGGTCCAGGTGAACTTAAGGTTGGGGTAGAAGGTATTAGTAAAGTGGATCAACTGTTTGAGCTCCTTGTGGGAGCACGACGCGGCGCCGATACAGTCATCGATGTAATGGAGGAAGAGGTGGGAGATAGTCTAGTGTAGCTGCGGAAGAGGGATTGTTCCACGTAACCTACAAAGAGGCAGGCATAGCTTGGGCCCATGCGGGTACCCATGGCCACCCCCTTTGTCTGTAGGAAGTGGGAAGAGTTGAAGGAGAAGTTGTTAAGGGTAAGAACGAGTTCGGCTAAGCGGATGAGGGTGTCAGTGGAGGGGGACTGGTTGGGCCTGCGGAACAGGAAGAAGCGGAGGGCTTTTAGGCCATCTGCATGGGGAATGCAGGTGCATAGGGACTGGACGTCCATGGTGAAGATGAGGTGTTGAGGGCCAGGAAATCAGAAGTTTTGGAGGAGGTGGAGGGTGTGGGTGGTGTCACGGACGTAGGTGGGGAGTTCCTGGACCAGAGGGGAAAAAATGGAGTCGAGATAAGTGGAGATAAGTTTGGTGGGGCAGGAGCAGGCGGAGACAATGGGTTGACCAGGGCAGTCGGGTTTATGTATTTTGGGAAGGAAATAGAAACGGGCGGTGCGGGGTTGGGGAACGATGAGGTTGGAGGCTGTGGGTGGGAGGTCACCTGAGGTGATGAGGTTATGGATAGTTTGGGAGATGATGGTTTGGTGGTCGGGGCTGGGGTCATGATCAAGGCGGCGGTTGGAGGAGGTGTCATAGAGTTGGCACCCCTCTTGTCCGCGGGTTTTATGGTGAGGTTGGGATTGGAGCGGAGGGAGTGGAGGGCTGCACGTTCTGTGGGGGGAGAGGTTGGAGTGGGTGAGAGGGGTGGAGAGGTTGAGGCGATTGATGTCACGACGGCAGTTGGAGATGAAGAGGTTGAGGGAGGGTCGGAGGCCTTGGGGTGGTGTCCAGGAGATGGGGGTGTGTTGGAGGCGGGAGAAGGGGTCAGTAGGGGGGTGGCGGTTAGACTCATGATTAAAGAAATAAGCACAGAGGCAGGGCAGCAGAAAAACTGGGACAGGGAAGCTGTTGAAGAACACAGCTTACTACCACCTTCACAAGGACTACTCGAGATGGGCAATAAATGCTGGCCCATCTAGCAATGCCCACAGCCTATGAATGAATACAGGGAAAGGGGCAAGCAATGCCAAAACCTCAAAAGTGAAGGCTCTCATTAGTCTTCCTGTCCAAAAATTGAACATGAGATTTCTGCAGAAGTCTGGCTTTTATTGGAAATTTGTGTCTAGCTTCAGCAAAAACAGCTGCACCTCTAACAGTTTTGTTACAAAAACAGACAAAGATGGTGTGTTTTAGCAGAGTATCAAGCAGTTTTGGAGAAGCTGAGGGCAATCCAAATAAATGAATGGATGGTGGGTGTCCCTAACTTAAAATGACGACAGATGTAAGGACACAAAGTTAAGTGGCATTGTAGACAGTGTAGATGACAGCGCAATATTATAAAGGATGTTGATAGAAAAAGTGACTGGGCAAAACTGTGACAGATGGAGTTCAATTTAAGCAAGTGTGAGGCTGTAGATTTATGAGATTGTTACCAGGACTTCAGGAGATAAGTTATGAGGAGAGATAAAACGAATGAGGCCTGGTTTCTCCAGAATTTTGAAGGTTAACTGGATCAAACTTTGGATTGGTTCAGCTTCAGTGTGCTGCAGATCTTCAAGTGAACAGCAGCCAGAGACCTCTAGAGCTGGTAAACTAAAAACATCTCCTCCTCTCTTTCTCCTCGTGTGAGTAAAATGACAAAAAAAAAATAGTTTTAAGGAAAGAACTTAACACGGAAAAGTCTTGGTCACCAGATCTATTACTGAAGTGACGAATGACCTCTGCTTTACAGACACCAGCATGTCATCATTGTTGAAATCACAAAGAACTATGAGAGACAATTTAACCCACCTTTGTGATCTTAGCTTCTGACTTTCAGAACTTTGTTCAACATCCAGATATATCCCCCCATAACTTCAGTGTCAAACTGTCTGTCTTAATCATGAGTATAAATATATGTATTTGGATTTTTTAAAGGGGTATAGATTAAGTTGCATAGTAGCAGATTGGTAATCTTTACTTTTCTCTGCCACTTGTTCAAGTTAGTTGTGTTACAAAAATTGGAACATTTTCTATTATGGAAAAACTTGTTATCTATTGATTTTTGTCTTCTACAGTGGTCAGTCAGGCAAATTGGTTATAGATAACAAGGTGTAGAGCTGGATGAACACAGCAGGCCAAGCAGCATCAGAGGAGCAGGAAGGCTGACGTTTCGGGCCTAGGCAAATTGGTTACCTTGGCAGTCACATTGGGACTACGCAAGTTTTGTTACGGCTTCTGGAACAGTGGGGCATAATTGAAAAGTGCACTCTTCCAGTTGTGACACTGTTCAGAAACTGAAACATGAGGCTACATTGGTTCTTCAACAATAGAAGTTAACTACACAAAAGAAGAAATAAATTAAAACCAAGAGATAGCAAGAACTGAAGATGCTGGAGTAAGAGACAACACAGAATGAAGCTGGAGGAACAGAGCAGGCCAGGCAGCATCAAAGAAACAGGAAAGTTGACGCTTCGGGTCGGGACCCTTCCTCAAAAAGCGGGAGGGGGAAAGGAGCTGGGAAATAAAAAGTGAGAGGAGGGGTGGGCTGGGGAAGGAAGGTGGGATGGTGATAGATGAGTGCAGGTAAGCAGTGGTGGGAATTGGCCAGTGGAATGGGTGGGCAGGTCGGTGAGAGAGAAGATGGACAGGTTGTGTCCCGTCGAGGAGGTGGGGATGAGAGGGAAGGTTGGACATGGGACGAGGCCGGGGTCCCTAAGTTAAAACCAAGCTATTTAAACAATGGATGCAATCAGAAACATCTTAAAATACACAGCAAAACAAGGGCTCAACTTATTTCCAGAAACTTTTTATTACAGAGAAGCAAATCTGATAAATTAGACTGTTGGATCAAATCTTTCAATTCTATTTCACTGATTCTCCCCAGTTTCTATCCAGTGAATTGTGGAGTCTTCATGTATGAATATGCACAAAACTGAGAGCTTCGATTTTCTCACCAGCTCATAAGCTGCTGATTTCTAACTTAATGCTCCAGGTCTGGAAACTGCATCAACTTAACTTTTGAACTCAGTAACTGTTTTCCATGACATGCAATAAACTAAAACTGCTTTCTAGGAAGGAACCTATAATTCCTTCCTATCCTGGTCAGGCTTCCTCTGATATGCCCAAAAAGTTTTAATCTTTGGGTTTTCTAAACTGAAAACAACCTAATGGCCTTCAATGTTGATCAACCTGTCGTAAACTACCACAATATAAACATCTTATTACATTGATACTCCAGGGGTTCACAATTACCTGCTCTCTGATAGATACTGATCAGGTAACTGATCGCAGAGGACCGTCTGATGTTGATCTTTCAAAGAATAGCCCTTCACAAAACTCCCACCTGCCATCATTTTGCAATCCAAACTCTAAAACATGTACATGACAGGAGAAAATTGCTTTTTTTTCCCTAAAAGAGCCCCTCCCATATTCCTTCTCTCTCTCTCTGAACGTCATAAAACTCAAGTCAGAAAACATCGCAGTAATTATCTGCCCAGGTGGCTTGCTGGTCATCACCTAATTTTTTTGAAATACTGTTTTGAACTCTGTGTTCAAAATGACTTTTTTTTAAATTCATTTGTGGGATGCGGGCTGGCCAGCATTTCTTGCCCATCCCGAGTTGCCCTTGAGAAGGTGGTGGTGAGCTTCCTTTTTGAACTGCTGCAGTCCACTTCCTGTGGGTTGACCCACAATGCTATTAGGGAGGGAATTCCAGGATTTTGACCCAGCAACAGCGAAGGACGGCGATATATTTCCAAGTCAGGATGGTGAGTGACTTGGAGGGGAACTCGGAGATGGTGGTGTTCCTATATATCTGCTGCCCTTGTCCTTCTAAATGGAAGTGGTCGTGGGTTTGGAAGGTGCTGTCTGAGGATCTTTGGTGAATTTCTGTAGTGCATCTTGTGGATAGTACACACTGCTGCTACTGAGCGTCGGTGGTGGAGGGAGTGGATGCTTGTGGGTGTGGTACCAATCAAGCGGGGGCTGCTTTGTCCTGGATGGTGTCAGAGCTTCTTGAGTGTTGTTGGGGCTGAACTCATCCAGGCAAGTGGGGAGTATTCCATCACACTCCTCACTTGTGCCTTGTAGATGGTGGACAGGCTTTGGGGAGTCAGGAGGTGAGTTGCTCGCCACAGTATTCCCAGCTTCTGACCTGCTCTTGTAGCCACTGTGTTAATGTGGTGAGTCCAGTTGAGCTTCTGGTCAATTGTAACCCCCAGGCTGTTGATAGTGGGGGATTCAGTGATGGTAACACCATTGAATGTCAAGGGCTGGTGGTTAGATTTTCTCTTATTGGTGATGGTCATAGCCTGGCATTTGTATGGCATGAATGTCACTTGCCACTTGTCAGCCCAAGCCTGGATATTGTCCAGATCTTGTTGCATTTGAACACGGACTGTTTCAGTATCTGAGGAGTCACGAATGGTGCTGAACATTGTGCAATTATTGGCGAATATCCCCACTTCTGACCTTATGATGGAGGGAAAGTCATTGATGAAGCAGCTGAAGATGGTTGGGCTGAGGACACTACCCTGAGGAATTCCTGCAGAGATGTCCTGGAGCTGAGATGGCCCACAGCGCTTCATGGATGCCCAGTCTTGAGTTGCTAGATCTGTGCGAAGTCTGTCCCATTTAGCACAGTGATGGTGCCACACAACACGATGGAGGTTGTTCTCAATGTGAAGGCAGGACTTCGTCTCCACAAGGACTGTGCGATGGTCACTCTTACAGATACTGCCATGGACAGTATGCAACTGTAGCTGGCAGATTAGTAAGGATGAGGTCAAGTATGTTTTTCCCTCTTGTTGGTTCCCTCACCCCCTGCTGCAGACCCAGTCGAGCAGCTATGTCCTTTAGGACCCGACCAGCTCGATCAGTAGTACTGCTGCCGAGCCACTCTTGGTGATGGACATTGAAATCCCCCACCCAGAGTACATTTTGTGCCCTTTCTATCCTCAGTGCTTCCTCTAAGTGTTGTTCAACATGGAGCAGTACTGATTCATCAGCTGAGGGAGGCCGGTATGTGGTAATCAGCAGAAGGTTTCCTTGCCCATGTTTAACTTGAAGCCATGAGACTTCATGGGGTCCAGAGTCAATGTTGAGGACTCCTAGAGCAACTCCCTCCCGGCTGTATCCCACTGTGCCGCCTTCTTTTCTGTGTCTGTCCTGCCGGTGAGACAGGATCTGTCCAGGGATGGTGATGGTGGTGTCTGGGACATTGTCTGTAAGGTATGATTCTGTGAATATGACAATGTCAGGCTGTTGCTTGACTAGTCTGTGGGACAGCTCTCCCAATTTTGGCACTCACCCCCAGATGTTAGTGAGCAGAATTTTGCATGGTCAATAGGGCTGTTTCTGCTGTTGTCTTTTCAGGACCTAGGTCGATGCCAGGTAGTCCATCCAGTTTCATTTCTTTGAGTCTTTGTAGTGATTGGTGCATCTGAGTAGCTTGCTAGGCGATTTCAGAGGGCAGATGAGAGTCAACCACATTGCTGTGGGTCTGGAATCACATGTAGTCCAGACCAGGTGAGGGTGGCAGACTTCCTCCCCTGAAGGACATTATTGAACCTCGGTGTTTCCGACAATCGGCAATGATTTCATGGTGATCAGTAGATTCTTAACTCCAGACTTTTTTTTTGAATTCCAATTCCACCATCTGCTATAGTGGGATTTGAACCCAGGTCCCCAGAACATCAATTGGGTTTCTGGATTAATAGTCTAGCGATAATACTATTTCGACCTTTAAATGAAACAAGTCAGATTTTTGCGAAACATATATCTAAAATCCATTTTCACCCAAAATCTCAACTAAAACTATTGTAATATGAGCCTTCTTAAGAGTTTGGGAGTTTAGGTACAGATTCGGAAATATTGAACAGAACCATGGACAGATTCGAAGGATTGAACCTTCTACTACATTTCCAATGTTCCTTTAAATCTGTGCAATTTACAATCTATTGCACAATTGATATTAATTTATAATATGAAATCTACAAGAACACAGTTCTTAGAACATCCTGATGAATTAAAATATTAATTGGCATGAATAAGGTCCAAACAGACAGCATGTTAATGTAAACTGGAGAAAAGTAAGTGGAGGGCAAGTACCAAAATTGTAACATTTCTGAAAAATTCTAGAAGGAAGCTAACTAATTTCATAATAATGGGCTTTTCCAAAGTAGATGCCCTGATGGAGCAATGAGTGTGCCAGAGGAATTGGTTTCCAAAAAACCGACTTTACTCTCATTTCTTGCATAATGCAAACTAACCATTTCTCCTTACCTCATAGAAATGCTCACAAGGATAGTCATAACCATACCATGGGAGTCCAAGTACAAGCTTTTTGGGATCCACACCCAGCTTGATATAATAAGATAGACCTAAATGGGCAGAAATATAATGGTCTTAGGTTAGCATTGGTATGGAGCAGGCACAACCTTCACCAGAAGATCATACTGTTCATACCTGATAATGTCTCATCATAGGGAGCATTTGCTTTTGCAAAGCAATCGTCCCACATTTCATGTTGCGTATCATGGGCCTTCACATATAAAAAGTCACAGGACTGTGCTATTGATGTGTAATCATAGCACTTGCCATCTGGACAGTCTGGAGTCCAAGGAATACTCATTGAGACCTATGGAACAAACAGTAAGAGAAAGTTAATCATAGCCCACAACTTATATCGGGTAAGACTAACATTATGTGATTCTTTGAAGTGCTCCCAATTGTGAATGGCTCATGGGAACTGTGAAATGAACAGAGTAGAAGTACACCATTGATGGTGACATTAGAGCAAAGGAAGAGGCCACGTGGCCCATTATATCTCAACCAGTGCAACTCAGCCAGTCTCAGTCTCCCCCCTCTACAATTTACACTTTATACTTACCTACTTTTTTCTCAACCTGCCATAATCTTGTGCACTTCAGTCAAATCTCCCCTTGGTCTTCCTGGATCCAAGAACAAGTCCAGTTGCCCCAAACTAACCTTGGAGCCCAATTCCTGCAACTTGGAACAACTTTGATGAGTGTCCAATTCACAGTTTTAAGGAATACCACATACCTCTTAAAGTGTGTGGACCAGAACTACCTTAATAATTTATTTCTGGGATATGGGTATTACTGTCTGGGACAGCATTTATTCCTGTCCCTCATTGCCGTTGCGAAGGTGGTGATGAGTTGCCTTCGCGAACCACTGCAGTCCATACGCTGTAGGTAAACTCATAATGCCCTTAGAGAGGGTATTCCAGATTCTTGTCTCAGCAACACTGAAGGAATGGCAATATATTTCCAAGTCAGGATGGTGAGCGGCTTGGAGGGGAATTCGCATGTGGTGGTGTTTTCATGTATCTGCTGCCCTTTTCCTTCTGGAGACTTTTGATGGTGGGTTTGGAAGGTATTGTGAAAGCATCTTTGGTGAATTTCTGCAGTGCATCTTGTAGGTATTACATAATGCTGTGACTTAGTGTCAGTGGGGAAGGGAGTGAATATTTGTGGATGTGGTGCCAAACAAGCGGGCTGCTTTGTCCTCAATGGTGTCAAGCTTCTTGAATATTGACGGAGATGCCACTCATCCAGGCAAGTGGGGAGTGTGACAGTACTGTGCCTTTAGAGAAATGTGTTCTTTGCTGTTTTTCTTGCAGAGAGGTGTTGCCAGAGTGGTACTGGAATGTCTGCTTCAGACAGGCATTTGGTAAACAGCTTGTTAATCCTCCCGGGTGTTTTTCTATTAGAATGAGACTAAAGAAGCCTGAGTGGGTAGGATCAGGGCTCACACAGACCCAGGAAGGCTTTTAGTTTAGTTTACAGTTAGTTGAAGATTTATGCTGGCTGCTAAGCTAAAAGCTTGAGTTCTCTGCAAGAGTGAAGTTTCTTTTTGATTCATTCACAGGATGAGGGAGTCGCTGGCCAGGCAGCATTTGTTGCACATCCCTAATTAAGTGTCAACCACATTGCCATGGGTCGGGAGTCACACGTAGACCAGACCAGGTAAGGATGGTAGTTTCCTTCCGTAAGGGGCATTAGTGAACTAGATGAGATTTTCCTGATAATCAACAATGGATTCAGGGTCATCATTAGACTCTTAATTCCAGATTTCTGTTGAGTTCAAATTCCACCATCTGTCATGGCAGGGTTTGGACGTCCCCAGAACGTTATCTGGGTCTCTTAAAAGTAAAGAGTGTTTTCCTTAAAGCCTAGTGGTAGACCAATCAAATCACATCTAGAACACAGCACCTTACACTTGCCTTTAAATAAATGTAAAAGTTAGCTTCGAGTCTATCTCCTTACACTACTTTGGGGGAGGGATTTGATCTGGTCCATAAAAAACTGGGGACTCTTGTTTTGGATAAAAAATCTCTAATTCTAGGTTGGGTTTTGCTTTATTGGACTCAAAAACAGTGAGTGGTGAGTGTTGGTGTCCTCTTATTGGGTGTTGCATACGGTTGGATTACAGAGGGATTACTTTCTGTAATAATAGCTCTTTCAGAGGCTAAGAGTTTCCTGGGGGTGAAAGCAGTCACTTTGGGTGGTTTACAGAAGGTCAGGATGGCAGACGTTTCAGAATTGGGGGACAAACTGAAGTTGGGATTGCCTTTGTCCCTGAGGAAAGGGGTGGTAATTGCAGCAGTAACTCAGCATTTACAATGGCCAGGAATGCAATCAGAATCTTTGGAAATGGCTAAAATTCAATTGCAAATAAAGCAGTTTGAATTAGAGGTAATGGCAAGAGTGAAAAAAATGAAAGCGAGGCAAAAGCAAAAGAGAGGGAGATAATTACAGTGGAACAAAGAGCAAAAGAATTAAAACATCTCAAATATGTAAGGAGTGGTGATGGCCTGGTAGTATAATCACTGGGCTATTAATCCAGAATCCCTGGTAATGTTCTGAAGTCCCAGGTTCGAATCCTGCCATAGCAGATGCTGGAATTTGAATTCAATAAATATCTAGAATTAAAGGTCTAATGATGACTATTGTCAATTGTTGGAAAAGCCCATCTGGTTCACTAATGTCCCTCAGGAAGGAAACTGGACTACATGTGACTCCAGACCCACAGCAATACGGTTGTCACTTAACTACCCTCTGAGCATTTAGGGATGTGCAAAAAATTGCTGCCCTGGCCATTACCCCCATATCCTGTAAAGGGATAATAAAGATATGAAAAGGAGGTGAAGCAGTTTGAAATGCAATTATAAGCAGAAAGAAGGGTTAAACTTTGAGAAGAAAGAGAGAACTTTTGAACTTCGGAAGTTGGAACTGAAAACTGAAAGTTGACTTAAAATGGCAGAGGTAAAAGTGACAGGTGGGAGTTGAGATGAAGACATTGATGACGAGCAATCCCATTGTAGCCAAAGGCCTAGTTGATATCTGGATATTAAATATGTGCAAGCGTTACCAAGGTTCAATGAGAAGGATGTTGAAACCTTTTTTACTTCATTTGAGAAAGTGACTAGATAAGTGAAATGGCCACTGACCTTGGGGGTATTGTTGATTCAAACGAAATTGGTAGGTAGAGCTAATGAGGTATTTGCATCACTATCAGACATGGTATCTCGGGAGTATGAGGAGGTGAAAAATGTCTTCTTAGGTGCATATGCACTAGTACCAGAAGCGTACAGGCAAAGTTTTAGGAATCTAAGAAGGGAACCTGGTCAAACATACATAGTGTTTGAAAGGATGAAACAAAATAACTTTGATAGGTGAATAAGGGCATTGAAAATTGATCAAGCATATGAAACATTCTTAGAGAGACTGTTACTTTTGAGAAGTTCAAAAATTCACTTCCTGAAGTTGTGAGAACTCGTGGAAGAGCAGAGAGTTAAAACTGCAAGATTAGCAGTAGAAATGGCAGATGATTATCAGTTACATAGTTCATAACTTTGGGCGGCACAGTGGCTCAGTGGTTAGCACTGCTGCCTCACAGCAGCAGGAATCCAGGTTTAATTCCAGCCTCGAGCGACTGTGTGGAGTTTGCACATTCTCCCTGTGTCTGTATGGGTTTCCTCCTGCTGCTCCAGTTTTCTTCTACATTCCAAAGGTGTGCAGGTTAGGTGAATTAGCTACATTACCTGTAGTGTCCAGGAATGCGTAGGTTAGGTGGATTCGTCATGGAAAATGTAGGGTTACAGGGATAGGGTAGTGGGGGTGAGACTGGGTGAGATGCTCTTCAGAGAATTAGTGTGAACTTGTTGGGCCAAATGGCCTGTTTCCACACTGTTAGGATTCTACGACCTCAAAGTTGGCTTCTGACATCAGTTTCAATCCGTGAGGGATAGAAATTGGGGGACAAAGAAATCCTCAGGTGGTAAGGGAAAAGGAGATCCTATTGAAGATAGTTTACCACAGGTTAAAAAGGAAACATGGGGGAAGAGAAGTAAACAAGAAAACCATCAGGTGTTTTCAATGAAATAAAATAGGCCACATGAAGTCACAGTATTGGTGGTTTTAAAAATAAAACAGAGAAGATGTTTGTGGGGAAACAGGGTAACCCCATGGGGTTGTTGAAGTGCTAACGGAAAGCACAGTTGAATCAAAAAAGTTACAAAAGAATGTTACGGCCTGGTCATGAGTTGGTTAAGAAGAAAGTGCCAGATTGCTTAAAGAATTTACTCACATGGGTAAGGTTTACTCATGTGTACCAGGAGGAGTAGGTAAAAAAAATTCCGATTTTAAGAGATATGGAAGCAAGTCAATCTATTATGGTGAGAATTGAGATGATATGTAGTGTCAGGAGTGTTGCTATAAAATGTCGTAACATTTAATTCATGGTGAGAAGTGTCCCATTAAAGAAAGTGCCTTGGAGAGTCCAGTGAAAAGCGGTGATGTGGTAGTAAGAGTAATAGGAAAATTCTCTTTTCTGGATATGCAGTTTATTCTCGGTAATGATATAGCTGGATCACAGGTGGGAGTGATGTCTTCTGTGGTTGAATAGCCAGTGGAAAATCAAGCAACTGAGGTGTAACAGCACGTGGATCCTGGATTTTTCATGATTGTGTGGTAACAAGGTCACAAAGCCACAGGTTGAAACAGGAGGAGAAATCAAAGAGCAACAATAAAGGAATTGAAGTTCAATTATCAGAAAATATTTTTGGTCAAGTGATTGAGAAAAAACAAGAACAGATGGAAAATAAAGTGGATATTTTTAGTTCAGAGTGTTTTACTGAATTACAACGCAGAAAGATGGAAAGGTAAACAAGTCGTATTGAAAAACATACACAGAAGAAGAATCTGACTGTATCCAGAATGTCACTATCTTAAAAGTGGTTAAATAATACATTATTTATTAAGTATTTCAATAGACTGAAGGTCATACCAATTCTTTTTTATTTGTAATTTAACTGTGATGTAAGGATAAAATGTGTTTTGCTTAAAGCCTGGTGGTGGACCAATCAAATCACATTTGGAACACAGCACTATACACTTAGCATAGACCCTGACTTTTACATTTATCAATAGGGGATTTATTAAAGGATGATGGTTGGATTATCTCTTGTTGAACATGGTCATTGTCTGATCATGACCATGGGTAACCATCCAACACAGTCGACCGTTCCCACTTTCTCTCCATACCCTCTGATCCCTATAGCCTTAAGAAATATATCTAACTCCTTTCTGTGAAAGAGAATTCGATGGCTCACCGCTCTCTGCGTGAAGAAAGTTCTCCTCAACTCAGTCCTACCCCTGGTTCTGGTCTCCACAGTCATCAGAAACATCCTTCCTGCCTTTATTCTGTTTGGCTCTGTTAGAATTTTTGAGGTTTTTATGAAATCCCCCTTGCTTCACCCACCTCCCCTCACCATTTCTTGTAAACTCCAGTGTATATGGTCCTAATCCAGTTTCTCTTCAAAAATCAGTCCTTCCATCCCAAGAATCAGTCTTATAAGCCTTCATTGCATTCTTCCCTAGCCAAACTATCCTTCCTCACATAAGGAGACCAAAACTGCTCGGAATGCTTCAAAGCACGGTCTCACCAAGGTCCTGTACAATTGCAGCTACACATCCCTGCTCCTGTTAAGTCTATTTTGCCTCTCCCTTTCTCCACATGTACCACCTTGGACTTGCCCATATTAATTCCTTTTGTGCATTCATCTGCCAAGTATTCTAGATCATATCCATGCAATCAATTGGCATCATATTCACTGTTTGGCAAACTTTCACATTTACTGTAAACAGTATAGTTGCACACCTTTGTCTCAGAATGAGAAGATTGAGGGTCTTCCTAATTGAGGATTGGACATGACAATGGAAGCGAACATGATATCGTGGGGAAATACTGAGTCTTACAAGCTGTTATCAAAATACTCATTACATTCGATTCTCCAATGCTCATCCATTTTTTGCCATTCTTTTACTCGTCTATTTAAGGCAAAAAGTCATGACCAAACTGCAATCACAAAAGTGCTGTTTGTGTTTCCATAATGAGCCTGAGTATCCATATGCTTTAAAGTTAAGCCAGGCATTGAGTGCTGGCAGGCCGTTGATCATTGGCTGGGATGGCGTAGTGGCACAACACAGTTGGTGACCCTGAGATAGTAGGAACTGCAGATGCTGCAGAATCTGAGATAACAAGGTGTAGTGCTGGATGAACACAGCCTAGACTAGGCCCGAAACGTCAGCCTTCCTGCTCCTCTGATGCTGCTTGGCCTGCTGTGTTCATCCAGCTCTACACCTTGTTATCACAGTTGGTGACCCTGTCTGTTCACAGTTTCAGTATTGAGGATGTTATGTTGGATGGTAGATTTAATCCATCCTGCCCTGTTGAATCTCCAGTAAGACTTACCCTTCGGGGGAAATCGGACCTGTAAGGGAGCTCAGCTGAGTCTGAAAATAACTTCTCAGAGTAACATCACATCAAAGTCACGAATTGTAATTGCTTTTTCAGCTACGACCATTGAAAGCGACGCTTCAACTCCGGTAATTTTGAAACATGTAAACTTCTAAATGAGCAGAGGCAAAGTAAGAGTTCATAGGTACAAGAGAGTGAGCTGATTTCGGAGTACGGTGAAGAATTTCAACCTACTTCTTGTCTCCAGTTTATAGTTAGTAGTATAAGAGTAAGGTTAGAGTACGTTAATGTACAAGTAATTAAAGTTAGAACTTTAAAAGATTAATATGTGGCAGATCAGATATGTCAGCAGAAGGCAGGATTTGTGAGGTTGATGGAATCGATGCCTTAACCAGAAGACATCTGTGAGCTTGAATTCAAGAACTAATTGAGAATGGCCAGTACTTGTGAGGTCTTGTGAAAACATTTTAACAATAACTTTTTTGTTGCAAATGTTACCCAGTAAAAATGTATAGAGTGCTGTTTACTACTTAAAGGCTCCTTAATTTTGGAAGAGATAGAACATAAGAACAAAAGAACTGGGAGCAGGAGTAGGCCGTCCGGCCCTTCGAGCCTGCTCCGCCATTCAATAAGATCATGGCTGATCTTTTCGTGGACTCGGATCCACTTACCCGTGTTCTCACCGTATCCCTTAATTCCTTTATTGTTCAAAAAAAAATCTACCTTATCTTTAAAAACGTTTACTGAGGTAGCGTCAACTACTTCACTGGGCAAGGAATTCCATAAATTAACAACCCTCTGGGTGAAGAAGTTCCTTCTCAATTCAGTCCTAAATCTGCTCCCTCTAATCTTGAGGCTATGCCCTCTTGTCCTAGCTTCACCTGCCAGTGCAAACATCCCCTCTACTTCTATCTTATCTATTCCCTTCATAATTTTATATGTTTCTATAAGATCCCCCCTCAATCTTCTGAATTCCAATGAATATAATCCCAATCTACTCAGTCTCTCCTCATCGCCAACCCCCTCAACTTAGTGAACCTCCTTTGCACCCCCTCCAGTGCCAGTACATCCTTTCTCAAGTAAGGAGACCAAAACTGCACACAGTACTCCAGGTGTGGCCTCACCAGTACCTTGTACAGCTGCAACATAACCTCTCTGCTTTTAATCTCAATTCCTTTAGCAATGAAGGACAAAATTCCATTTGCCTTCCTAATTACTTGTTGTACCTGCAGACCTATCTTCTGTGATTCATGCACAAGGACACCCAGGTCCCTCTGCATAGCAGCATGCTGCAACTTTTTACCATTCCAGTAATAATCCTTTTTACTATTACTCCTACCAAAATGTATGACTTCACATTTATTTACATTGTATTCCATCTGCCAGATCTTTGCCCACTCACTCAATGTATCTATGTTCCTCTGCAAAGTTTCACAGTCCTCTGCACACTTTGCTTTGCCAGTCATCTTAGTGTCATCTGCAAACTTTGACACCCTACACGTGGTCCCCAACTCCAAAGCATCCATATAAATTGTAAATAATTGCGGTCCCAACACCGATCCCTGAGGCACACCACTAGTCACTGACTGCCAGCTAGAACAGCACTCATTTATCCCCACCCTTTGCTTCCTGTTAGTCAACCAATCCTCTATCCATGCTAATACTTTACCCTTAATGCCATGCATCCTTATCTTATGCAGTAGCCTCTTGTGCGGCACCTTGTCGAAGGCCTTTTGGAAATCTAGGTACACCACATCCACTGGGTCCCCATTGTCCACCTCGCTCGTAATGTCTTCATAGAATTCCAAAAGATTTGTCAAGCATGACCTGCCCTTCATGAACCCATGCTGTGTCTGCCCAACGGGACAATTTCTATCAAGATGCCTTGCTATTTCTTCCTTGATAATAGACTCAAGCATCTTCCCCACTACAGAGGTTAAGCTAACCGGTCTATAATTCCCCGTTTTTTGTCTACTTCCCTTTTTAAACAGTGGCGTCACATTTGCTGTTTTCCAATCTGCTGGGACTGCCCCAGAGTCCAGCGAATTTTGGAAATTTACCGCCAGTGCACCTGCTATTACTCCCACCATCTCTTTTAGTACCCTGGGATGCATTCCATCAGGGCCAGGAGACTTATCAATCCTTAGCTCCATTAGCTTGCCCAACACTACCTCTTCCGTAATAATGATTGTTTCCAGGTCCTCACCTACCTTCGTCTCTTTGTCAATTACTGGCATGTTATTAGTGTCCTCCACTGTGAAGACCGATACAAAATACCTGTTCAATGCCTGGGCCATTTCATCATATCCCATAACTAAATTCCCCTTCTCATGCTGTAAAGGGCCAACGTTTACTTTAGCCACTCTTTTTCATTTTATATATTTATAGAAACTTTTCCTAGATGTCTTTATATCTCCCTATGACCCTAAAGGGAAATAAAAGTGTGTGGGAACTAATACAGACCAATAACCATCATTTGAATACTTTAAATAGAAAGTCTGTACTGCACGCAAAACAGAACTGTTCACTGTACCTAGGTACATGTGACAACAATAAATCAAATCAAATCAAATCAAATCTTGTACATTAAGTGCCCTGAGAATTAATGGCAGCCAGATTTCTGACCTGACAGTTGACGTATACGGTTATTATTGGAATTCAGAAGATTGAGGGGGGATCTTATAGAAACATAAAATTATAAAGGGAATAGATAAGATAGAAGTAGAGAGAATGTTTCCACTGGCAGGTGAAGCTAGGACAAGACAGCATAGCCTCAAGATTAGAGGGAGCAGATTTAGGACTGAATTGAGCAGGAACTTCTTCACCCAGAGGGTTGTTAATCTATGGAATTCCTTGCCCAGTGAAGTAGTTGACACTACTTCAGTAAACGTTTTTAAAGATAAGGTAGATTTTTTTTGAACAATGAAGGAATTAAGGGATACGGTGAGAACGTGGGTAAGTGGATCTGAGTCCACAAAAAGATCAGCCGTGATCTTATTGAATGGCGGAGCAGGCTCGAAGGGCCGGACGGCCTACTCCTGCTCCTAGTTCTTATGTTCTTAATGTGGCACCACAGGAAGTGGTCAAGGTGAACAGTGTGGAGCAGGATCTCCAGAGATTTTGCTCATTGTGACCCACAGTAGCTGCTTGACAATGGCTTTGATCCCATATCTGTGACAGCATGTGGTGGGAACTATAAGGGTAGTGGAAGCAGAAACCCTCATTACATTTAAGAAGTACTTAGATGTGCATTCGTGATGCCAAGGCATACAAGAGCATATACAGGCCAAGTGCTAGAAAATGGGAATAGAATAGCTCAGTAGTTGTTGTTGAGCAGTGCGGACTTGATGGGCTGAAGGATTTTTTTCTGTGCTGCAGATTCCTATGGACTCTTTATTGTTTCATTGATAGCATCTCCACATGTAGCGAGTGCTGATAAGAAGTATTGATTTCCTATCTCAGCCATGCCATTTGCCTACACAAAATGATCATGTTTTGATCTCTCATCAGCTTTGCTCTTCCTTTCAATTCTTTCAACCTAGTTTTTACTAAACATTTTGAAGAGAATTTTCAGTTCCCTCTTACATTAAGCCCTAATCTGTCCTCATGCACCCCTTCCTCTTTTTTACATTTTCTTGATGTTTTCTGTATAAAGTTTTATTTTGTGCCACGTTACTGGATTCCTATTTATTTTAAGATTCCTTCTGGTTCATTTTAATCTTGACGTTTTTTAGATATTGAGCAGCTGTAGCATTGGATTCACTGTCTTTTTCTGATGGTAGTCCGGAATGCGGATACTCTGTCATCAGACCATCTCACTTATAGAGGTCACCGATCGTTCAATTATTGTGTTATTTACCAGCTTTGCGTTCCATGTCACCTGGGCCAAATCCTTCAGTTTATAGTGTGACAAAGCCAGAAACTGTAACTTTGTGCATTGATTAAAGAAATGCCTTCTGTACCTCAATCTGAGATTTCACTGTGTTCTTGCAATTTCTCCATCAGAGTTGTGCTCTTGTCTCAGAGATCATTAAAACATAATATCACACACTATTTTGTACTTACTCATGAGATATGGGGATTGTTGACTGGGCCGGCATTTATTGCCCACTCCTAATTGCTAAGAGTTAAGAGTCAACCATATTGCTTTGGGTCTGTAGACTTGTCCAGACCAGGTGAGGATGGAAGATTTCCTTCTCTAAAGGACCTTCGTGAACTATATGTGTTTTTACAACAATCAGCAATGGTTTCATGGTTACTGTTAGGCTACCATTGTAATTTAGGATTTTTAAAATTGAATTAAAATTAAAATTTCATGGTGTAAATCAACCCATGTCCATAGAATAATAGTAGCACCGTGGCTTAGTGGTTAGCACTACAGCCTCACAGTACCACGGACCTGGGTTCGATTCCAGCTGCCTTGGTCTGGGTGGATTAGCTGTGGTAGTTATGGGATGGGGTTTGTAAATAGATTGGAGTGAGATGCCCTTCAGAGGGGCAGAGCAGACTAGATGGGCCAAATGACCTCATTCCACATGGTAGGGCTCTTGTTAACCTGGAATTCTCAAATTAAACATGAGTGGGCTTGAGCAACCAACCTTTGATTAACAAACAGAAACAGGCTAAAGATCATAATACAAGCTGATTAGAATGACAAAGTAAACAGCGAGAAAACAAGAGACACACCTATTCCCATCTATTTCCAATAATGAGCTTTAGACATTTGCCATGATGAGAGAAGGTGATTAATTATCAATTGATCCATGGGAATTCTTTTCCACTGGATCTACAATAATTTTACATTTGCTCAAATTCCACTTTTCACATTGACTGCAAACAGTGTTACCTTGAAAACAGCCTTTTATTTTTATTTTGTAAAAGAATACATAGTCACGGAGATGCACAAATTCTTTTTAGGAGTACACAATTGTTCAGTGAATTTAAACATCAAATCATTCCAATGTTTCATACTCTTACTTTAAAAGACAACCTGCAAAAAGAAAACACTATTCACTGAACCCTTCACAGACTGAAATGGAGGAAATTGTTAATAGCTCAACAATGTAAATGAAAATTTGGTAAAAATATGAATGAAAAGCATAGAAAATAAGAGAGGAATAATTGAGCCTGTTCTGCCATTCAATATGATTACGGCTGATCATCTAACTCAGTCCCCTGTTCCCACTTTCACCCCATAGCCTTTGATTCCTCAAGTCCTAAGAAATATAGCTATCTCCTTGAAAATAATTGAGAATTAAATGTGTATTGAAGTAAGAACATACATGTGGATACCAGATTCGATTATTACCCAACAGGAAAGCAGAATTGTTCTTGGGATTCTAGTTCTTGCCTGGTACGTTGTTAATAGTTGCTTGAGATTTTGAGCTCATGTAAACAATTTAATACATTGCTTGAAGTGACCAGATCTTGTTTCAAACATCAAATCAGTAAATTTGCTTTCCATTCATGAAAGTTCATTCCTTACAGAAATGTGTTGGCTGAATGGTCTATTGGAAACTAGCTTACACTCTGCTGCACTAACTAGTAAAACTAATTAGTTTATGTGGAGATTAATGGGGTCAAACGTTTCCTCAGAAAGGGCAGAGAGCATTCCACATTTCTTCAGTTTGCATTGCTGCTACAGGATTCATACTGTAGTTTAAATTATTTCCTGATGAGACACTGATGCCACGGAGTTTTAGTTTCTTCAAGATAGATGATTTTAGTGAAATGCTCTCTGGGTCGTCATACCAAACCTCATGGTACTTATCACCTTCCTGCCGTAAAAGCCAAAGAGTTATACAGATAGGAGATGCTTTTAGGTCAATACATAGCTCTAGAGACAATGCTGAACATCTTAAATAACAATATCTAAAATACATTAACCTTGTATCTGCATTAAAGTATAGGTTTAGGTGGAATTTGAATATCCTGTGGATTATTGATTCAGGAACATTTCCTTCACCAGCTGTAGTGTGGAGATTTCCCTTGTAAAGTCACAGAGCTTCATCAATTTGCTTGCCTCACAGTTTAACCAGTTAAATTTTGGAACGTTAGAGCAAAAACAGAAAGTCCGTGTGTTTGATTTGGGATTACAAGAAGAGATAGTTCTAATCCTGAATTATAGTTTAGGTGTTAACCAAGTTTGCTACTTGTATCTAAGCTTAAATTTTGTCTTATAATAAATGGACGTATTTGAATCTATTAAAGAAGCCTGGTGAAAGTTCTTTTTTCTTTTTGGGATTTTGCAGGACCATATTTGCCATTCTAATGATTTAATTTAAATACCTATACATCTGTGCAGCAGAGGGGCTTGACTACCAGAATATTCCTGAAATCTCAGTCATAGCACTGATGCCAGTCATTAACACTTTTTGTTGTATTGCTCTCCACTCACCCCAACTGTCTTGTAGCTGATAGGCTCACTGTGAGCCACCAGCAGTGAACCAGGAAAAGAAAATGGCATTAAGAGGAGCAGGGTCAGCTAGAAAGAGAATAAATGCAAATAAGTAGCCACTGGGGAAACCTTTTGCTAGGTGACTGAGGCTGAAAGGCGCTGAGTTGGGAGTTGTCGGGATCAGGGCAGGGGTTCCCAAGTCCATGATGGGAATTGCGAAGACCAGGATGAAATAATTCCACAGAGGCTGGTATCCTATCACCAAGACACCCTTTATTTGCATGTGGAGAGTCCTTGACAATGCTCCAGCACAGCCTGCTCTAAGAGTGAACAGAACCTCTGACAATCCTGTTTATATCTGTCAGCCAGGGCTCCCTGATTGGACCAGATTAATAGCCCCATTCAGGGAACTCATTCTATGAGGTCCACCTGGCTGACCTCATTACAATCACTACATCCTTCCCCAACAGAGGCCGGTTCTTTTTTTTTTTGTAGCTCCTCCGGGGGCATTTTAGCACTGGGTCAAGTTCCTCCAACCCTGCTTCTAATATTCTACATGGTTCACCTGAATGACCTCGTTACAATCACTACACAGTTGTCCATTTTCTAGGAAGCCCCCCGCAAGGAATGCTGAGGCTGAGTGGGCAGATGGTGAGGAGTCAACTCTCGAGCATTTTGTCTACCATGGCCTAGGCAAGGAGTGGGGGAGGAAGGGGTTTCACGGTGGCTGAGAGAAGGAACGCACTGTAATTTTGATGAAGAGTCAACAGACTCGAAAAGTTCACTCTGCTTTCTTCCCACAGATGTTGCCAGACCTGCTGAGGTTTGACAACAATTTCTGTTTATATTGCTGTAAGATGGAGGTCATGAGCAGGGAGCCTACAAAGAGGAGTGTAGGAAATTGGAGAGGCTGCACAGGGTCTGCAGAGACAAATAGGAAACTGCAAGTTTGGGAGAGGGAGGGTGTAAACACGAGAGAAGAGTTTAAACTCGTCAACAAATGAATACCCTGTTCATTGTAGGTCATTAGTTCTGAGCACTTGAATGCAGAATCTTTACCTTTGAAGCTCCACGTGTTCAGAAGTTAATATATTGAGAAAAATATAGTGGACATGATTATAATGGATACTGTGTTAAATTCAAATCTGAGATGCAGTAAAAAGTTAGTAACTGCCTTTTCTGCCTTCTCCCAATAACCCTTGATTCCCTTACAGATTAAAAATGTCTCTTGCAGCCTTGAATATACTTAATGGCCCAGCCTCGACAGCCCTCTGCAGTAAAGAATTCCATAGATTCACTACCCTCTGACAGAAGAAATGCTTCCTCATCTCTGTCTTAAATGGGCAACAACTTATTCTGAGATTATGCTGTCTAATTGTAGACTTTCCCACAAGAGGAAACAGCCTTTCTGCACGTACTGTGTCAAGTCCTCTAACAGCTTTATATGTTTCAATAAGACCACCTCTCATTCCTCTAAACTCCAGTGAGTACAGGCCCAATTTACTCAGCCCCTCATAAGACAGTCACCCCACATCTGGGATCAGCTAAGTGAACCTTCTCTCAACTATCTCCAATGTAGTGTATCTTTCTTCATACAAAGGGCCCAAAACTATTCACAGTATTCCACCTGGTCTTACAAGCGCCTTGTATTGTTTTAGCAAGACTTCACTATCTTTATGCTCCATTCTCTTTGAAGTAAAGGCCAGCATTCAATTTCCCTTTCCTATCAGCACTGAGTTTAGATGCTCACTTTTTATGATTCATGGACAATGATCCTAAATCCCTCTGTTCTGTAGCTTTCTGCAGTCCTTCCCGATTTAAATAATACTTAGCTCCTCTATTCTTCCTGACAAATGCATAAATATACATTTTTCACGCTATATTCAATCTGTTCCTGCTCATTAAACCTGTTTTTATCCCTCTGCAGACTGTTTTTGTCATCCTCACCACTTACCTTCCCACGTTATTTTTGTGTCATCCATAAACTTGGCAATAGTACATTTACCTTCCTAATTTGAGTCATTAATCTATGTTATAATTGGTCCCAGAAATGATCCCTGTGATTCTCCAGTAGTTCTGGATTGCCGTCCTGAAAATGTCCCCCTTATCCGAACTCTCTGTCTTCTATTAGTTAGTCAATTCTCTATCTATGCTAATATACCATTTCCAAAATCATGGGCTCTTACTCTCATATAGTCACATAGCACAGAAACAGACCCTTTGGTTCAATCAGTCCATGCCAAACACAATCCCAAACTAAATTAGTCCCACCTGCCTGCTCCTGGCCTGTATCCCTCCAAACCTTTCCCATTCATGTACTTATCCAAATGTCCTTTAAGTGTTGTAATTGTACCCACATCCGCATTCCTCAAGATGTTCATTCCACACGCAAACCACCCTCTATGTAAAAAGTTTGCCCTTTATGTCTTTTTTAAACCTTTCTCCTCTCACCCTAAAAATATGCCCCCTACTATTGAACACAGGTGCTCCGCAATACCTGTCCATCACCGATGTAGAGGAGGCCACCTATCCGCCCCACCCTTCCCACTCACCAATCTCCACTACCCCTACCTGTATCCACCTATCGCCATCCCACCTCCCTTCACCCAGCCCCACCTCTCTTCCCTCTATTTATTTCCCTTCCCCCTCCTAAGTCCTGATGAAGGGTCTAGGCCTAAAACATCAACTCTCCTACTCCTCTGATGCTATCTGACCTGCTGTGTTCCTGCAGCTCCACACTGTATCAAGATTACTGCCAGTGCATCTGCTGTCTCTGTAGCTGTTTCCTTTAATATCCTAGGATACATCGCATCAGGTCTGGGGACATATCAGTCTTTACCCCCAATAGTTTCCCAACAAGATTTTCTCTAGTGATAGTTACTGTATTTATTTCCTGACCTTCTGTCCCTTGGTTATTTAATACTTTCAGAATACTATTAGTGTCTTCTGCTGTGTAGATTGATGCAAAGTATTTATTTAATTTCTCTGCCATTTCCTGCTTCCCTATCTTATTTCCCCAGCCTCATTCACTTTTGCTTCTCTCTTCTATTTTATATATTTAAATAAACTCTTGCTATTCATCTTGATATTACTTGCAAGTTTGCCATCAACTCCCTCTTTATCATTTTGGCAAATATGATTGAAATGTATTTGCTATAAACTTACCAAACTGAAATGAGAGTTTAGGGTGATGTCTGTTTGTGTGTAAAAATGTGTATCGGTTATTTTGAAAAGCATTTGTTGCTGAGTGATGCCTGATGTCTTGTGCTAATTGAAGTACTGCGATGTCTAAGAAATTACTGTTTGCCTTATGTGTTGTGGTTTTTGATTTATTGTAGAGTTGATAATAATTCAGCATATTGGTAGATTCTTCTAATTCTCATAGAATCTAAATATCCCATTTTTCTACACAATTGCAGAAGGCATTTTTACTGTGTGATTTAATAAATAATTCAGTAAGGATGGAAGAGGAACTCCTGAAATCAATCCAATCTACCATTGAAAACAAAAGGTAGCTTTTGACAAAATCACTAAGAAGAGCCAAAGAAAGCACTTTTTGTCCTAGATATCCATTTCGTAGCTCACATTTCCCTCCTAATTTCATACAGGTAGCAAAGTTTGACATGTTATAATCAATTCCCTCCCCTACATATTTTCAGTTAATTTGTTCAAATGTATTATGACACGCTTTAAACCCAGGCTTTTCTGACCCAAGAGGTAGAGACACCGCCATTGTACCACAAAAGCCAGTTCCCATTCCTTCATCTAAAGTCACTGATGTAGATTGTAATTAGTTGAAGCCCAAGTATTGTTCTTTGCAGAACTCAACCAGTTACAGCTTGTTTACTTTAAAATGACTAGTTTATTCCTATTGTCTGCCCCATGTCTATAAAAGATATTACATATTAATCATATAACATATTAGCCCCCAAGAGTGTGATTCTGGTGTAACAATCTCTCATGGGCACCAATCGAATGCTATTTGAAAATTCAGATACACCAAGTGCAGCTCTTAGAAATCAGAAAGTCCCTACAGTGTGGAAGCAGGCCATTCATCCATCAAGTCCACACTGACCCTTCAAAGAGCATCCCACCCAGTCAAACCCCTTACCTTCTTCCCTGTAACCCTGCATTTCCCATGACTAATCCACCCAGCCTACACATTCCTGGTCACTACAGGACAGTTTAGCATAGCCAATCCACCTAACCTGCACATCTTTGGACTGTGGGAGTAAACCAGACCACCCGGAGGAAACCCACACAGACACAAGGAGTATGAGCCATCATACCGCCCCTATCCATTTTTGTAGTTTTACTCTCAAGAAACGGTAACATATTTATGACTTCCCTTTCACAAATCCATCTTGACTCTGCTTAATGATTATGATTTTCCAACTGCCCTGTGAGACTGCCTCTCGAAGGCTATGATGTTAAATCACAGGTATCCAATCTTCTGACCTGATACCGATCTTTGCAAAATTGTAAACTTTTTGTTTCAATTTGGCAGTCTTACCAGGTAAACGTAATATGGGGCTTTGTGGTAATCATCCCAGTATCTGCCTGTAATAGATTTAGACAGCTGCTGCACAACTTCTTTGAATGGTATCGACTTCATAAGGTAAGAACTGCAAGGAGCACCTCTGTAAGGATTTGCAGGCACCTGACATCTACCAGGCTGTAAAATAAGAAAGATTGAGAGAAAGAGTATTTGTGAACATGGTTACATTGATAACTTCAAAAATGTCCCGATATCACAGTGGAGGGAAGGGTCTAGAATCCATGATAAAGTGAGAATTGATCACTTAGAAAATAATAGTAGGATTGGACAGATTAGACATGGATTTATGAGAAAGGCAATTCACGCTTGCTAAACGTGTTGGAATTTTTTGAGGACATAACGAGCAAAACAGATACCGGAACCAGTGGATATGGTGAATTTAGAATTAATGATCGACACAGCAGGTTTGTAATCACAATTACAGCATGTAGGATTGGTGGTAACATACTGGCATGGATTAGGAATTGGTTAACAGGCAGTCAACAGAGTGAATAAATTGGCTATTCTCAGATTGGCAGACTATCATACTTGTGGCTCCACAAGAATCAGTGCTTGGGTTCCAGTTATTCACAATCATAGTCATACAGCACAGAAGCAGACTCTTTGGCCCATATCCCTTTAAACCCTTTTTACAGCATCCGCAGTTCTTTTGGTTTTATTTTGAGGAAGGATCTGAAACGGTAACTCTGCCAGACCTGCTGAGCTTTTCCTGCAACTTTTGTTTTTGTCCCTCTAAACCCTTACTATTCATGTACCCTTTCCAGATGCCTTTCAAATATTGTAATTGTATCTCCTTCCAGCACATTCTCTGGCAGCTCGTTCTGTACACGCACCACCCTCTGCATGAAAAAGTTACCTCTTAGGTCCCTTTTAAATCTTTCCTCCCTCACCTTAAACCTATGCCCTCTAGTTTTGGATACCCCTACCCTGGCAAAAAGACCTTTGGGTATTCACCCTATCCATTCACCCTGTCACTCCTTGGCCCATCTGATCAAGGTCCCATTGTACCCTGTGATAACCTTCTTCTCTGTCCATTACACCATCAATTTTGGTGTCATCTGCAAACTTACTAACCATACTTCCTATATTCACATCAAAATCCTTTATATAAGTGACAAAAAGCAATCAACCCAGCACCAATCCTTGCTACACACTGCTGGTCACAGGCTTCCAGTACACAACCCTGTACCACCACCCTTTGTCTCCTATCTTCAAGCCAACTTTGTATCCAGTTCGCTAGCTCCCCCTAGATTCCAGTGTGATCTAACCTCGCTAACCAGTCTACCATGCGGAACCTTGTCGAACGCCTTGCTGAAATCCATGTAGGCAACATCTACTGCTCTGACTTCATCAATCTTCTTTCACCTCTTCAAAAAACGCTATTAAGTTAGTGGGACATGATTTCCCACACTAAGTTATGTTGACTATCCTTCATCAGTCCTTGCCTTTGCAAACGCATGTAGATCCTGTCCCTCAGAATCCCCTCTGACAAACTCCCCATCATTAATGGCACCACATTAACCATCCTTCAGTATTCAAGCACCTCACCCGTGGCTGTCGATGATACAAATATTTCAGCATGGGGCTCAGCAATCTCTTCCATGGCTTCCCACAAATTTCTGTGATACACCTGATCAGATCCCAGGGATTTATGTACTCTTATACATTTTAAGACCTCCAGTACCTTCTGTTCTGTAATATGGACACAACTTTATTTCCCCAAGTTCCCTAGCTTTCATGTCCTTCCGCACTGTAAATACTGACGCAAAATACTCATTTAGGATCTCACTCATTTCCTGTGCTTCCACACATAGACGGCCTCATAGATCTTTAAGGGGCCCTATTCTGTCCTTAGTTGCTGTCTCGCCATAGATGATTTGGATGTGTGGATGAAATATATTTCAAGGCTTGCTATTGACATGAAATTATCGAGGAACATGAGTTGTGAGGAGGGTACAAAGAGGTTAGGTTGTTGTTTTGGACCAATGCAGGCATGATGGGCTGAAGGGCCTTTTCTACGTTGTAGATTTCTATGACTCAGAGGTTTTAAGGGAATAGACAAAGTAAGTGAACAGGAAAAAACATGGCAAATGGTACATGATGTGGAAAAGTATGAAGTTATTCACTTTGGTAGGAAAGACAAATGCAAAACACTTCATAAATTGTGAAAGATTGAGAAGGGGTGATGTTCAAAGGGAACCTCGATAATCTTGCTTCTTAAGTCACTGAAAGCTCATGTAGCTGCAAAAAGCAATTAAAAGGTAAATAGTATAGAGTCACAGAGATATACAGCATGGAAACAGACCCTTCGGTTCAACTCGTCCATGCTGACCAGATATCCTGAATAAGTCTAGCCCCATTTGCCAGCATTTGGCCCATACTCTTTAAACCCTTCCTATTCATATATCTATCCAGATGCCTTTTAAATGTTGCAATTGTACCCGCCTCCCCCACTTCCTCTGGCAGCTCATTCCATACATGCACTGCCCTCTGCGTGAAAAAGTTGTCCCTTAGGTTTCTTTTAAATCTTTCCCCTCTCACCTTAAATCTATGCCCTCAAGTTTTGGATTCACCCACCCTAGGGAAAAGACCTTGTCTATTAACCCTATCCATGCTCCTCATGATTTTATAAACCTCTATAAGTTCACCCCTCAGCATTCGATGCTCCAGGGAAAATAGCCCCTGTCTATTTAGCCTCTCCCTACAGTTCAAACCCTCCAACCCTGGCAACATCCTTGTAAATCTTTTCTGAACCCTTTCAAGTTTCACAACATCCTTCTTATAGCAGGGAAACCAGAATTGCATGCAGTATTCAAATAGTGTCTAACCAATGTCCTGTACAACCGCAACATGACTTCCAATTCCTATACTCAATGCACTGACCAATAAAGGCAAGCATACCAAACGCCTTCTTCACTGTCCTGTTTACCTATGACTCCACTTTTAGGGAACTGTGAACCTGCACTCCAAGGTCTCTTTGTTGCAACCCTCCACTGGCAAAAGGATTTGAATACAGGAGTAAAGAGGTCTTGTATAGCATCTTGGTGAAACTGCACCTTGAGTATTGTGCACAGTTTTGGTTCCCTTATTGGAAAAAAAAAGGATATTTTGACATTGTAAGCATGAATCACATGTTAATTATACTCTTAATATACTCCTAGTGTACTGTAATATATTCAGTTGCAAGTGCCCCATGGCTTTCTGAGGTAGAGAATTTAAAAGATTCACCACCCTCTGAGTCAAGATATTCTGGTATCTGAGTCCTAAATTGCATATCTGTTATTCTGAGATGGTGTCCCCAACTGGAAACCTTGGATGAACGGGAAATCCACTGCCTAATGAAGACCAGTGGTGTGGCATTCAAGTCAGACAACCCAGACCTATACAGGAAATCCACATATGACCTCCACAAAGCCATTAGAGATGCCAAGATGCAGTACTGGACCAAATTAGAGGCCCAAACTAACTACACGGACACCCGCCACCTATGGCAAAGCCTACACAACATAACGGGATACAAAATGAAGCAGAACAAAATAGCGAACAAAAACACATCCCTTCCTGATGTGCTCTGCTCAGTTCGAGCGGAGTGCCAGTCATGCGGTGTCACCTGCCCCGACAACCCTGAACGGGCCGTTCCCTCTGTCACCACTGCAGATTTCAGAATGGTCTTCTTGAAAGTAAGCCCGAGGAAAGCGACTGGCCCGGATGGAGTCTCCAACTGTGCACTCGCAATCCTGT
>NC_063341.1:77283523-77295607 GCF_021869965.1 Rhincodon typus
TGTGTTCCTCCAGCTCCACACTGCGTTACCTAACTATTATAATCCCATTTTCCAGCTTTTGGCCCGTAGCCTTATATGCTTTCTGCTGCTTTATTGGTAAAAGTCTGAGCTTTTCTGTTTTGTTTTGTGGGCTTGTGGAGGAGGTGTGGTTCTCATTCCAACGAGTGCTTTCTTATTGAGAGAAAACATTTCCACTTGTCACTTGAGACAACCAGGAGATGGGTAAGATAGACATTAATAAATCCAGTCAGAACTTCAGGAGAAACTTCTTTACCCAGAGAATAGTGAGAATGGGGAGCTCGCACTCACCAGAGGTGATTAATGTGAATTAATGAGATTAATTTAAGAGGAAGTTGGAAAAATATTAATGCGACAAATGAGAGAGAAAGGAATAGAATGATACAGTGATGGGGTCAAATAAAGGTGGGGTTGGATGAAGCTTGTGAGGAGCATAAACACCAGCATGCTACAGTTGGGCCAAATGGTCTGTTTCAGTTCTGTAGATTCAATGTCATTCTATCTCAGGCATAAACAATTTCAGGTGTTCAGATGAACAACATAAAAAAAACCTGGAAAGCCCATGCAGAGTGAGGAATTAAAACCTGGTCCAGCAGACGAATGACCAAGGACCTGGTCAGTCAAATGTTTATTAAGTCCCACTGACCCCTTTAAGGCCTTTATTGAAGACCTTGCTGAGATGGCAGAAGAGAAACTAACTATAATGACCATTAGAAAAATACAGCCTAAAAGTTTATACAATCATAAGGTGTAGAGATAAGGCGATTAGCCAAGGTCTTTTTCCAATGCAGGCAAATAGGACAAGTTAAGTTTACGAAGCCTAGTCCGCATGGGCGAGTTGGACCAAAGGGTCTGTTTCCATGTTGTGTGACTCTATGACCCTCATTAATATGAAGTTGCAGACTCCATGTATTAATCAGACAATTTCAAACCAATTTCTGTATTCAGCTCTATTGGAGCAGATCAAAGCAGACAATCACTTAGAGAGGGGTGAACTGACTGCTCAGTTTTAACACTAAAGGTTTATGATGAGGAGAGGGATAAGGTGGTGCTTCCTGGAGTAGAGTCAGAACTCAAGATCAGATCAGGAATCCTGAAGATGAGATGTTGAGGAGGACAGGGAACATCAGTGAAGAAACTTTCTGCTTCTGCTGCAAGGGATAATCGCCCACATTCCTCCCACCACACATATAGACATCTCACACCCCACAACCGTCCAGTCACATTCCCTGGCTAGAGGCCACTTTTCTGGACTCAGGGTTAAAATAAAATCGAATAAAAGCGAACGATCCTGAGCTTCTTATTTCTCAGGTGCTGAGAATTGTGTACTGCTGCTACTTTATTGGTAAAAGTCCCATCTTTTTTGTTTTGTTAAGTGGGCTTAGAACATAGAACATAGAACAGTACAGCACAGTACAGGCCCTACGGCCCACAATGTTTTGCCGAACTTTTACCCTAATCCTAAGGTCTATCTAACCTCCACCACTACCTTATACTATCATCCATATGCCTATCTAATAGCTGCTTAAATGCCCCTAATGAGGCCGACTTCACTACCCTCTCCGGCAATGCATTCCAAACCCCTACCACTCTCTGAATAAAGAACCGACCTCTGACGTCTACCCTATATCTCCCTCCACTCACTTTAAAACTATGCCCCCTCGTAATAGCTACCTCCAACCCAGGAAAAAGTCGCTGGTTGTCTACTCTATCTATACCTCTGAAAATTTTGTACACCTCTACCAAGTCACCTCTCATCCTTGTGGAGAATATATGGTTATCATTGCAACAAGTGCTTTCTTATTGATAGAAAACTGGGGACGGGGGTCGGTTAGTTCAGTTGGCTGAAAGCAGGGTGCTGCCAACAGTGTGCGGGTAATTCTGAGGTCAGCATGAAGGTGTCACCTCCTCAACTTCACTCCTTACCTGAGGCATGGTGACCCTCAGGTTAAAACACCACTAATCATCTCTCTCTCTCTCTCTGACAGAGTGGGGCTGTGGGGACCTTGCTTTTTACCAATATTTACATATCTCCTAGACATATGAGAATTTGCAGCCCATATGTTGCTTAGTGTTATAAATAGAACCAACCAAAGCAATACCTTGTGCGCTTAATACAGTTGTCTTCGCTTCCAAGGCAGCATGCATATGCCCTACTTTAACATGGGCAATTAGAGAAGTCATTCCTACATGGATCAGGACCACCTAAGAACAGAGCAAAAATGAGAAGTATTATAAATCAAACATAGAGAATTCTGAAGGGGTTTGGCAAGCGAGGTGTAATGGTTATTTGATGTGAGTGATTGTTTTCTGTGTCTGGGGAATCCAGGACACAGCAGCACAGTCTCAGGAGAAGGAGTTGAACCTTCAGGATTGCAGCAAGGAGAAATTTCTCCAACCCGCAAGTTGCAAATCTTCAAATTCTGACTCCAGAGGTTTTGAATGATGTCCTAGTGGTATTATTGCTAGCCTATTATTCAGAATTACAGGTAATATTCTGAGGACCTGGGTACAAATCCCATCATGGAACATGATGGGTTTCGCACTCAATAAAAATCTGGAATTGAGTCTAATGAGGACCATGACAACACAATCGATCTTTGGAAAAACCCGTCTGGTTCACTCATGTCCTCTGGGGAAGGAAATCTGCCACCTTTACCCAGTCTGGCCAGCACGTAACTTCAGACACACTGGAATATAGTTGACTCTAAATTGCACTCAGGTGGCCCTGCATTTCGGAGATATTTGCTTGAAATTTTGATTTTCTGGTGCAAAGTTTCTTATCTCACCAAGATATACACTTTTCTGACATCTACTACTGATTCTTAGAATGTGTCTCTCATAAAACTATGTTCAAATATGACAAGATATGGATAATATCCAGGCTTGGGTTGACAAGTGGTAAGTAAGGGACAACAAGGTGTAGAGCTGGATGAACACAGCAGGCCAAGCAGCATCAGAGGAGCAGGAAAGCTGATGTTTCGGGTCTAGACCCTTCTTCAGAAATGGGGGAGGGGAAGGGGATTCTGAAATAAATAGGGAGAAAGGGGGAGGCGGATAGAAGATGGATAAAGGAGAAGATAGGTGGAGAGGAGACAGACAGGTCAAGGAGCCGGGATAGAGCCAGTAAAGGTGAGTGTAGGCGTGGAGTTAGGGAGGGGATAGGTCAGTCCAGGGAGGACAGACAGGTCAAGGAGGCGGGATGAGGTTAGTAGGTAGGAGATGGGGGTGGGGCTTGAGGTGGGAGGAGTGGATAGGTGGGAGGACAGGTTAGGGAGGCGGGTATGAGCTGGGCTGGTTTAGGGACGCGGTCGGGGGAGGGGGATTTTGAAGATTGTGAAGTCCACATTGATAAGTAACATTTGTGCCACACAAATTCCAGCAATGACCATCTCCAACAAGAAACAATCCAACCACCGCTCTTGATATTCAAAGGTGTTGTATCATTGAATCCTCCACTCGCAACATCCTGGGGTTACCATTGACTAGAAACGCCACTAGATTCACCATTTAAGGGAGACAATGCCCTAGTGGTATTATCAATGGACTGTTAATCCAGAGATCTAGATAATATTCTGGCGACCCAGGTTCAAATCCCGTCACGGCAGATGATGGAATTTGAATTGAATAAATATCTGGAATTAAGAATCTAATAGTGACCATGAATCCATTGTCGATTATTGGAAAAACCCATCTGCTTCACTAATGTCCTTTAGGGAGGAAAACTGCCATCCTTACCTGGTCTGGCCTCCATGTGACTCCAGACCATAGCAATATGGTTGACCCTTAACTGCCCTCTGGGCAATTAGGGATGGGCAATAACTGCTGCCTAGCCAGTGATGCCCTCATCCTGTGAATGAATAAAGGAAAATAAAATATAAAGAAACTGGCTACAAAAGCAGACCAGAAGCTAGTAATACTGTGGCAAGTAACTTGCCTCCTGACTCCCCAAAACTTGTCCATCATCTACAAGGCTCAAGTCAGGAGTGTGATGGAATACTCCCCACTTGCCTGGATGAGTGCAGCTCCAGCAACTACTCAAAAAGCTCAACACCATTGGACAAAGCAGCCCACTTGATTGGCACCACATCCACACCCTCCATCCCTGATGCTCAGTAGCAGCAATGTGCACTATCTACAAGATGCACTGTGTATATTCACCATAGATCATAGAATCCCTACAGTGTGGAAACAGGTCCTTTGGCCCAACAAGTCCACACTGACCCACCAAACAGCATCCCACCCATCCACCTACCTCTTTTCCCTGTAACCAACCTAATCTACACATCCCTGAATGCTATGAGCAATTTAGCATGGTCAATCCACCCTAACCTGCACATCTTTGGACTGTGGGAGGAAACTGGAGCACCCGGAGGGAACCCATGCAGACATGGGGAGAATATGCAAACTCCACACAGACAGTTGCCCGAGGATGGAATCGAACCCAGGTCCCTGGTGCTGTGAGGCAGCAGTGCTAACCACTGAGCCACCGTGCTGCCCCTCAGACAGCACTTTCCAAATCCATGACCACTTCCATCTGGAAGGACAAGGGCAGCAGCTATATTTAACATTGAGGCATGAATCACTTGAACTAGCTCTGTTTGGCGAGACATTCATTTGATTGTCAAAGCAACTGCTCTAATATGAACTCAGTCACGGCAGGAAATTCCAAGGAAAACAGTAGAGATGATTTAAGGATATCCTCAAAGCCTCCCTGAAGGGATCATACATTCCTGCCGACTTGGCTTGTGACTCTCCAAAATGGAGAGCATTGACTTGGGAAGGTGCCAAACCCATTCGGGAGTTTTCAACACAAACGTACAGAGGTGAAGTCAAAGTGAGTGCACAAGCTCACAACCAACCCACCCACCTGATCCTTCAGACATCACTTGTCACATTTATGGGATATTGCACAGATCACACGTTGGACTTACCATCCATCAAACCAGACTGGAAACTCATCAATTTTCAATCCTGAAGGTCTGTTCTACAATCCCAACTAATGTAATTTATGGACAAAATCTGGCTTGATAAATTATATGTGGTTGTTGACTTGCTCACCGAGCTGGCTTGTTTTTCTTCTATTCATTCCTTAACGGGATGAGGGTGTCGCTGGCTAGGTAGCACTTATTGTCCATCCCTAATTGCCCAGAGGGCAGTTTAGAGTCAACCACATTGCTGTGGGTCCGGAGTCACATGTAGGCCAGACCAGGTAAAGTTTTGTTCAGACGTTTCATCACCATGCTAGGTGACATCATCAGTGGAGCCTCCTATGAAGCGATGTTATTCTACTCCACTTGGAATTTATACTGACTGGTCTGTTATGGTGAGTATTGTCATTTCCGGTTTTGATCTGTATGGGTTTATATATGCAGTTCCATTCTATATGTTTGTTGATTGAAGTATGGGTGGAGAACCATGCCTCGAGGAATTCCCATGCATGTCTATGTTTGGCTTGGGCTACTATGGTTACCTTGTCCCAGTTAAACTGATAGCCTTCATTGTCTGAATGTACAGATATTAAGGAGAGTTCATCTGTTGTTCGTGTATCCTGATGGCTAGTTTCCTTCCTAGCTGTCTGATATAATGCTTGTGGCAGTCGTTGCATGGTATTTTGTAAACTACGTTGGTTCTGCAATTTGTGGGAATGGGGTCTCTTATCCTTGTAAGTGTTTGTCGTAGAGTGGCTTCTACAAGAACATATCAGAACTGACAGCGAGATTCCTAAGACCACTAGGAATCATCGTGGCCCACAAGCCCACAGTGACTCTACTCAGGGGAAATACCTGACACATATTGCGTTAGACTAAACCTCTTTGAATTGTACAACCATGAATTTACAAGAAGCCAGTCCTGAAGCAGAATTGTAGCTTTCTCTTTATTTCTTGATTCACTGATAGTGAGTAGCTGATATACCAGCAGGTAAGTCTTGTGTTTAAATATGAACAGTCGAAGCGCTCATAAACCTGTACCTTACTTGTCCAGTTTTGTTGAGACATCTTGCCAGCTTGAGAAATGGTGTGAGTAACTATTTTCCCATCATCTGGTATCCACGGACCACAGATTCCACCTTTTTTCTGAAATAAACAAGATTGGAAACTTTGATTGTGAAATCTGTGGGATGATAGAATGTTTATAGCACACAGAGAGACCATACAGACCATTGTGTTTGGCTGGCTTTCCTTGAACAAGAAACATAGAGCAGTACAGTGCAAGAATGGGCACTTCAGCCCACCATATCTGTGTTGACCACAGTACCATTCTAAACTAATCCTGTCTGCCTACACATGGCTTGTGCCCCTCTATTCCCTGCTTGTTCATGTGTCTTTCACCTCTTAAACATTGCTATTGCACCTGCTTCTACTACTTATATGAAGTTGGTGTGTGTAAAATGGTAAAATGGGGGAAAGCATTGCATTGTCCATTTAAAAGATGCTGTTTTTTCGGTGCTCAGAGTTAAAAAGAATGTTGAACGCAGCTTAAGGTGCAGGTGTACAGACAGCACCTAAATTGAAACATTTTGTATTGAACAGCCATGCTGCATTTTTAGCAAGACAACAAGTCTGTTCAAATTTAGTCAATCAATTTAAACCAAGCCCTTAGATACTAAAAACCTATCAAATTTGAAGCTGATGGTGTTGCCAACCTAGAAACCAATCATATTGTAAGAAAATGGAAGGATCATCAAGGGTATGAAAAAGAGGGCATTTGGAAAATCAGGGAGAGCCAATAGCCATCTAAAGCAAAAGCAAATCTGTCATCTGAGAAAAAAATTTGGCTCTTGTGGTTGGTTGAGTCGCCGAGCTGGTTCATTGTTCTGCAGACGTTTCATTACCCTGCTGGGTAACATCATCAGTGCAGCCTCCGATGAAGCATTATTGTGTTTTCCCACCTGGTTTTTAAACTCTGGAGTCTGTCGAACTGGATTACCTCACTTCCGGTTTTCCTTCGCAATGGAGTGTATATGAGGTCAAGCTCTATGTGTTTGTTCAAATAACAGGCGGGAAAACACAACGATGCTTCATCGGAGGCTGCACTGATGATGTTACCCAGCATGGTAATGAAACGTCTGCAGAATAACAAACCAGCTCGGTGAGCGAACCAACCACAACATCCACAACCCGAGCTACAAATCTACTCTAAAACTTTAGAAATTTGGCTCTCACAAAAAAAAATCATTAAGCTCTCTAAAAAAAAGCCACCATCAAAGGTACCACAGCAGTTTTTTTTAGCTCAGAATCCTCAGAGGAAATCATAGAAAAAACAGTCATGACAGCAAGATCAATGGAAGAAAGACGTTTGTGACTTGAGATCGACAGAGGAAAGGCTGGAGAAGGCAGAGTGTTCCAGAAGACACAGTTATGTGCAAACTTGAAGAGATTAAGTTTTAATTTATTGTTGTCTTATTAACTGGGTTTATGTAAGTGGGAGATAACACAGTGTGGAGCTGGAGGAACACAGCAGGCCAGGCAGCAACAGAGGAGCAGGATCCCAACTCGAAACAGTAACTTTCCTGCTCCTCTGATGCTGGTGTGTACCTTTGCCGTACATACAAGGCCGCCATTCACATTAACTTAGAATAAGATAAGAAAAAAAGTTTAAGAGAGTCTAACTTTTCTTTTCACTGCCGCAGTTCCACTCAGGACTTTCCAGCCCTCTCCATGTCTCCATCAGAGTTCCGCTCCAGGCTTTCCAGCCCTCGTCCTGCCGCTGAATTTTGTTCAGTTAGGGTATAGTTAGGAGTTTGGGAGAAATTGTTCAGTTTGTTAGTAGTTCTGTTAATTCCTTCACTGTTAAGGCTAAATAAATAAATTGTTGCTTGTTAATTATAAATGAATTTTCTTTAATTTAACTGCCCCTTGACCATAGCAGTTTAACTGATTAGGCGAGGTGAGGTTAGCTTCCCTGGGTGTTTTGTGTTTAACTATTAGAAGGGAACATCTACTCCCACTGTACCACACTGGGGGCTTGTGTTTCAATTTTAATTATCAGAGGGTTTTGAATCCTTTCCTAACACTACCTGCCTTGGCAGTGTGTTCCAGGCACCTATCACACTGTGTGTAATAAACTTTCTCCTCTCACCGTAAACGTATGCCCTTAGTATTTGTTATTTCCACCCTGGGAAACAGACTCTGACTATCCATGCCTCTCATAATTTTATATACTTCTATCAGATTGTCCCTCAGCCTCCGACGCTTGAGCAAAAACATCATAAATTGAACCCATGCTTTGGGATTACTGCATTGCAAATCAGCTGTCCAGCAAACTGAGCTAACCAACCCAAATGAATTTTGGTAATTGGTACTGGTTACATATTCACCAGGAGACTAGCTTAAAATTCCAGTTTTTTTATTGACATTCCTACAGTGGGATTTGATCCTATGTGCTCAGGGCATTAGTGCATGCTGTTCTGAGTTACCAGCCCACTGACCTTACCAGTGGACCACTAGATATCATTCCTGAATGAGCAGCTCACCTTGTGCTATTTTCCCATCTTCTCCCTTTAAGCCTGTGCATTCTTTCTTTTCAAATAAAAATCCAATTTCTTCTGAGGAAGTCACTTAACTCAGCTCAATTCCCTGCCCTTTCCCCAGTGACCCGGCAAATGTTCCCTCTTTTAGTGTTTGCATATTTCCAATCAGCCTGTTCAGAGATGTTATTAACACTCTGTGGAGAGGTTGGTACTTAAATCTGGCTCACGTGTCTCAGAGGTAGGGCCACTACCACTATACCACAACACCGTCCCCCAGCCAACTTGTCAAGTGCATCTAATTCCCTAATCAACACTTCAATTTGATCAGCCTTCACCACATTTTCAGGCAGTGCACTCCAGACCTGATCCACTCACCATGCTAAGAAGCTTTCCTTCATTTTGTTGTGGCTATTTTAGAAATCACTTTAACTCCATATCCTCTGGTTGTTAACCCTCCCCCTAGAATAGACCATCTATCTACCATGTCCAGACCTCTCATTACTTAAATATTCCATCAGTTTCTTCTCATCTTTCTCTTCTCTCAGGAGAACGGCTCCAATTTTCCAAAGGAAAAAATAAACTGTGGATGCTGAAGATCTGAAACAAAAACAGAAATTGCTGGAGAAACTCAGCAGGCCTGGCAGCATCTGTGGAGAGAAAGCAGAGAGCAGTCCCTTCCTCAGAAGGGTCACTGGACCCAAAATTCTAACTCTGCTTCTTCCTGCACAGATACTGCCAGACCTGTGAAATATCATCCAGAAATGTATTACCAATTGATCCAAATGGTGCCAAGGGAACAGGGGAAGATATTTCATTCTACATTATTGAAGCTTTGAGCCGGTAATATTGATAACATTCATTTCTGAGTAAGAGAGAGTGTGGCTTATTTGTGTGGCTTATTTATGAGTTCTACCTGAGCAATACACGACTACAGCTTTGTAATAATGAGGTTCCTAGCGAAGTAAACAAAGGGTACAGGCTAATTCCTAGCAATTCGGTGTTCAAAGTTTTATTAATTAATAGAAAAGGATTTTGCGGGGTCTTGACAGAATGGATACTGAAAGGATATTTCCATGTATGGAAGAAACTGGAAATACGAGTCACTTATTTTCAAAATCAGGGATCACCCTTTTAAAACATGAGATGAGACTTTTCTTTGTCTCAGAAGGTCATGAGTCTTTTGAACTCTCTTTCTGAAAAGGTGGTGGAAGCAGATTGTTTGAATATTTTTAAGGTACAATCATAGAGTCATACAGCACAGAAACAGACCCTTCAGTCCAACCATCCACGCCGACCATATACCCAAACAAAACTCGTCCCACTTGCCTAAGCTTGGCACATATCAGTCCAAATGTTTCTTATTCATGTACTTACCTAACGTCTTTTAAAATTGTAACTGTACCAGCATCCACCACTTTCTCTGTCAGTTCATTCCACACACGAACCACTCTGTGTAATAAAAAAGCCCCTCATGTCTTTTTTAAATCTTTCTCCTCTCACCTTAAGAATGTGCCCCCTAGTCTTGAAATCCCCCATCCTAGGGAAAAGACACCTGCCATTCACTTTATCTATACCCCTCATGGTTTTACAAACCTCTATAAAGTCACTCCTCAAACTCTTATACTCCATTGAAAAAAGTCTCAGTCTATCCAGCCTCTCCTTATAACTCAAACACTCCATTCCTGGCAATATCCTGGTAAATCTTTTCTGAACCCTCTCCAGCTTAATAATACCGTTCCAATTGCATGACAACCAAAACTGGACACAGTATTCCTGAAGAGGCCTCACCAATGTCCTGTACAACCTCAACATGACTTCCCAAATCCTATACTCAAAGGACAGAGCGATGAAGGCAAGTGGTGGATAGACTCTTGGTAAGCAAAGAGTGAAAGGTTATTGGGTAGGTCGCAAGGTGGAGTAATCAGATCATAGTCATACTGAATGGCAAAGAAGGATCAAGGGGCTGAGTGGCCTCCTCCTGCTGTTAATTCACATGTTCACTTATTCAACATACCATGTGCAGCAATTCTACCATCGGTGTTACAAACAGCACCGAAAACAATAATTTCCATTAAATTTCCACAGGCTTCATTAAAACAACAATTTGCATTTGTGTGGCACAATAAACTTAGTAAGATGGTTCACGGGAGCAATTATCAAACATAATTTGCCACTGAGCCATGTAAGTTATGTTAGAATAGGTGAATTAAGGCTTAGTCAATTGTTGAGTTCTAGGTTATATTTGAGAAAAGGTCAGATGGAGAGGAACCTTCCAGTCTACAGCAGAAAACACAGCTGCCAATGGTGGAGTGAGGAAACACAAACAGAAAGTGCTGGAGAAGCTCAACAGGGCTGGCAGCATCTGAGGAGAGAGAAACAGAGTTTATGTTTCGAGTACAGTTTGATTATTCTTCAGAATGGTTCTGAAGAGAAGTCATGTTGGACTTTTCAGGAATAAAAGAATGATTAGAGTAAGATTAGGACCAGTCAAGGACAGTAGTGGGAAGTTGTGCGTGGAGTCCGACGAGATAGGAGAGGCGCTAAATGAATATTTTTCGTCAGCATTCACACAGGAAAAAGACAATGTTGTCGAGGAGAATACTGAGATACAAGCTATTAGACTAGTCGGGATTGAGGTTCATAAGGAGGAGGTGTTAGCAATTCTGGAAGGTGTGAAAATAGATAAGTCTCCTGGGCCGGATGGGATTTATCCTAGGATTCTCTGAGAAGCTAGAGAGGAGATTGCAGAGCCTTTGGCTTTGATCTTTATGTCGTCATTGTCTACAGGAATAGTGCCAGAAGACTGGAGACTAGCAAATGTTGTCCCCTTGTTCAAGAAGGGGAGTAGAGACAACCCTGGTAATTATAGACCAGTCAGCCTTACTTCGGTTGTGGGTGAAGTGTTGGAAAGGATTATAAGAGATAGGATTTATAATCATCTAGAAAGGAATAATTTGATTAGGGATAGTCAACACGGTTTTGTGAAGGGTAGGTCGTGCCTCACAAACCTTATTGAGTTCTTTGAGAAGGTGACCAAACAGGTGGATGAGGGTAAAGCGGTTGATGTGGTGTATATGGATTTCAGTAAAGCGTTTGATAAGGTTGCCCACGGTAGGCTATTGCAGAAAATACGGAGGCATGGGATTGAGGGTGATTTAGTGGTTTGGATCAGAAATTGGCTAGCTGTAAGAAGACAGAGGGTGGTGGTTGACGGGAAATGTTCATCCTGGAGTTCAGTTACTAGTGGTGTACCGCAAGGATCTGTTTTGGGGCCACTGCTGTTTGTCATTTTTATAAATGACCTGGATGAGGGCGTAGAAGGATGGGATAGTAAATTTGTGGATGACACTAAAGTCGGTGGAGTTGTGGATAATGTGGAAGGATGTTGCAGGTTACAGAGGGACATAGATAAGCTGCAGAGCTGGGCTGAGAGGTGGCAAATGAGTTTAATGCAGAAAAGTGTGAGGTGATTCACTTTGGAAGGAGTAACAGGAATACAGAGTACTGGGCTAATGGTAAGATTCTTGGTAGTGTGGATGAGCAGAGAGATCTCGGTGTCCATGTGCATAGATCACTGAAAGTTGCCACCCAGG
>NC_063341.1:77296107-77360079 GCF_021869965.1 Rhincodon typus
ACAGAGATGAGAAGAAATTATTTCTCTCCAAGAGTCATGAATCTGTGGAATTCAATACGCCAGAGCGCATTGGTTGCTGAGAAACTGAGCAAATAAGACCATAAGACATAGGAGCAGAAATTAGGCCATTTGGCCCATCGAGTCTGCTCCGTCATTCAATCATGGCTGATAAGTTCCTCAACCCCATTCTTCTGCTTTCTCCCAACAACCCCTGATCCCCTTGATAATCAAGAACCTATCTATACCAGTCTTAAATATATTCAATGACCGGGCCTCCACGGCCTTCTGTGGCAGTGAATTCCATAAATTCACCACTCCCTGGCTGAAGAAGCTTCTCCTTATCTCCATTCTAAAAGGTCTTCCCTTTACTCTAAGGCTGTGCCCTCGGGTCCTAGACTCTCCTACCAATGGAAGCATCTTCCCAACATCCAATTTGTCCAGGCCATTCAGTATTTTGAAAGTTTCAATTAGACTCCCTCTCATCCTTCTAAACTCCAATGAGTATAGTCCCAGAGTCCTCAAACGTTCCTCATATGTTAAGCTTTCCATTCCTGGGACCATTCTCATGAACCTCCTCTGAACCCGCTCCAGGGCCAGTACATCCTTCCTGAGACATGGGGCCCAAAACTGCACACAATACTCCAAATGTGGCCTGACCAGAGCCTTATAAAGCTTTAGTAGTACATCCCTGCTTTTATATGCAAGTCCTCTCAAAATATATGCCAACATTGCATTTGCCTTCCTTATACTGACTCAACCTGCAAGTTTACCTTGAGAGAATCCTGGACTAGAACTCCCAAGTCTCTTTGCACTTCAGACTTCTGAATTTTCTCCCCATTTAGGAAATAGTACATGCTTTTGTTCTTCTTACCAAAGTGCATGACCTCACACTTTCCCACATTGTACTCCATCTGCCACTTCTTTGCCCACTCTCCTAACCTGTCCAAGTCCTTCTGCAGCCTCGCCACTTCCTCAATACTACCTGTCCCTCCACCTATCTTTGTATTGTCTGCAAACTTAGCCAGAATGCCCACAGTTCCTTCATCTAGATCATTAATGTACAAAGTGAAGAGTTATGGTCCCAGCACCAACCCTTGCGGAACACCACTCATCACCGCTGCCATCCTGAGAAAGACCCCTTTATCTCTACTCTCTGTTTTCTGCCAGACTGCCAATCTTCTATCCATGCTAGCACCTTGCCTCTAACACTGTGGGTCCTTATCTTACTCAGCAGTCTCCTGTGTAGCACCTTATCAAAGACATTCTTGAAGTCCAGGTAGATAACATTCATTGGCTCTCCTTGCTCTACCCTGCTCGTTATTTCCTCAAAGAATTCTAGCAGATTTGTCAGGCATGACCTCCCCTTGACGAAACCATACTGACTTTGCCCTATTTTACTATACACTTCCAAATATTCAGAAATCTCATCCTTTACAATGGACTCCAAGATCTTGCCCACGACCGAGGTTAGGCTAATCGGCCTGTAATTTTCTGTCTTTTGCCTTGCTCCCTTTGTAAACAGGGGTGTCACATTAGTGATTTTCCAGTCCTCTGGGACCCTCCCTGACTCTAGTGATTCCTGAAAGATCACCACTAACGCTTCCACTATCTCCTTTAGAACTCTGGGGTGCAGTCCATCTGGTCCAGGTGATTTGTCCACCTTCAGGCCAATCAGTTTTACTAGCACCTTTTCCTTGGTGATGGCCACCATACTCAGCTCTGCCCCCTGACTCTCTTGAATTTTTGGGATATTACTTATGCCTTCCACCATGAAGATTGACACGAAGTAATTATTCAATTCCTGAGACATTTCCTTGAGGAAGTAGGTAGATTCTTAATTAGTTACAGTTTATTGGGAGCGGTGGAGTTGGGTCCAAGATGTGATCAGCCATGATTGTTTTAAAGGACAGAGCAGGCTCAAGAAGCTGAGTTGCCCACTCCTGCTTCTAGTTCTTAGGACTAGTAGAGTCCAATTCTTAACAAATCTTCACCCTGTCCTCATGCAGTATAAATTGTCCTTGCCTCTGGACCTAGATTGCCTACACTGATTCCGAACCCTGAGTGATACTTCCTGAAGTGAGAAGAATTTTGCTACATGGGAAGAGATTTGTCGGCCCATCGTGTCTGCAACACCTGTACTGCTCGTAAACAAAACCCTTTCACTGTACTTCGGTACATGTGACAATAAATCAATCAATCAAGTACCTATCTACTCTAGTTCCATTTTCTAGCACTTGGTCCATAACCTTGAATGCGATGGCACTTCAAATAATCACCTAAATACTTTTAAAATATTTTTTAGGCAGAGAGTTCCAATGAGTTATGTCTGCCTTAATTGTGCAATGTATCTGTCAATTATTCTGCATGCCTATGTAAATGTAACAAATTAGTAACAGAAGTAATCTACATATGAAGGGTATGGACCCCCTTCAACCTTACTTATCTGTTTGTCCACAAAATTAAATAAGGTCAGACAAGTGGAGGAGTCATGATGTGCGATTAATCCATGCACATTACTTCTGACATAAGCAGTACACGAATCTGGTGTTGCTTGCCCATTTACAAAACTGTAGCATGTGACTGAGGTTTGTATTGTACAGTGGCTGACGCAGAATAGTGAGTGGCTGGTATGAGTACAGGCTAGTCTGCACTACTTAAAGGTGTCTGCATTTCATAAAGGGGAGATGCATTTGATAGGAGCAGAACTACAAGAAGAGCTACTATGGAGCAAGAAGGAAGTGGCAAAGTTTTATGATGAAGCAACGAAGGTCTCATTTACAAATATTCTAGCAGACCCTGTGATGGATGTAGGAGCAGATGCTGGTGAGTGTCAACAGTGAAGGTCTGAGGACTGGGTGTAGAACAATGAGAATTTCACTGACCTCCCATGAGTGTTCAAAGTCAAAGAATGCACCTTCAAGATGCCATATCCCATCAGCTACACCACTCGCCTCACCTCCCAACAATTTTTAACAATCAAGAGCCATTCCTTGAATTTCTAGCTTTGTTTCATTCTCAAACAGTTAAAACTGCTGCAGGACTCTCAACCTGCAACATACAGCTTGTATCCACTGCTCCCCATTCAACTACGAGAGCCATGTTACACAAACAATGCACTCTCTGGCAAATTTATTTCTCTCTTGCAGGGGATTTGGCATATAATCATAGGCAGCAGCAATGGCTATTGGGGTGGGTGGGCAGTGAAGCTTGTGGTCCGGCATGGCTTTAAGACCTTGCATAATGGAAAGAAGATGGTCACCATCACTGGATCAACCATGACTGAATCCCAGAACAGGCTGATGAAAGTATTAAAGATGAAAGTAACCTGTTTGGGTTCTTGTAACGCAGTAGTAGTGTCCCTGACCCTGGTCTAGGAGACCTAGGTTCAAATCCAAACTGCTTCAGAGGTCTATAACAAAATCTCAAAACAGGTTAATTAGGGGAAAAGATATGAAAGTAATCTATAACATAATTCTCCTCATGTATCCCCCTTATCTCTCATACTACAATCTCTCTGGAATATACATGCTGCAGGTGGTTAAAAATCCACCCCATTGCATTCCTGCCACCACTACCTTGTATCACTGGACTAGCAATTCAGAGGCTCAATGCTACTATTCTGGGCAGCAAGTTCAAATTCCACCAGGACAGTTGGTGGAATTTACATACAAATGAATAAATTCTGGAATTGAAAACTAGCCTTGGTAAAGGTGACCTTGAAACTTCAATACATTCAAAGCAATTAATTAGGAGCAGTTATGGGTTATTCAGTTTCTGTTTGCCCCCATCACCCTACCAAGCCTACTATGATAGGCAACAAGATCATGGGTGATCAGATACTAACCTCAAATAAACCATAACATTATGAGAAGTAGGCCATTTGGGGTTGTAGACTTGCTCGCCGAGCCGGTGGGTTTGGTTGCAGAGATTTTGTCACCCTGCTAGGTAACATCATCAGTGCGCCTCCGGTGAAGCGTTGGTGTTCTGTCCCACTTGTTATTTATAAGCCTCAGTTTGCTGGGGTGGGTGGCATCACTTCCGTTCTGTTTCTCAGTGGTTTATATATTGGGTCCAGTTCAATGTGTTTGTTGATGGAGTTCCAGTTGGAATGCCACGCCTCCAGGAGTTCCCTAGCTTGTCTCTGTTTGGCTGATGCTATAATGGATGTGTTATCCCAGTCGAATTCGTGTCCTTCTTTATCCATGTGTATTGAGACCAGTGAGAATTGGTCATGTCTCTTGGTGGCTAGTTGGTGTTCATGTGTCCTTATTGTCAGTTTTCTTCCAGTTTGGCCTGTGTAATGTTTCTCACAGTCCTTGCACGGTATTTTGTAGGATACAGAAGCTACAGGTGCGACAGAAGTACAAGTAAGTGAGGAGGGCGAGTTGCCCTTTTGGTAGAGGAGTGCATAATAACAGTGCTTAGAGAGGATATTCTTAAGGGGTCATCGAATGAGGCAGTATGGTTAGAACTTAGAAACAAGATGGGGATGGTCACTCTGTTGGGACTGTAGTATAGACCCTCAAATAGCCAGTGTGTGCTAGAGCAGCAGATGTGTCGAGAGATTGCAGATACCTGTAGGAATAATAGCGTAGCATTCATAGAAGAATCATAGAATTCTTACAGTGTGGAAACAGGCCCTTCGGCCCAACAAGTCCACACCGACCCTCAGCGCATCCCACCCAGACCCATCCCCATCCCCATCCCCACATAAGCCCCCGTAATCTACACATTCTTTCACACTACGGGCAATTTAGCACGGCCAATCCATCTAGCCTGCACATCTTTGGACTGTGGGAGGAAACCAGAGCACCCAGAGGAAACCCACACAGACACGGGGAGAATGTACAAGCTCCACACAGACAGTCGCCTGAGGGTGAAATCAAACCTGGGCCCCTGGTGCTGTGAGGCAGCAGTGCTAACCACTGAGCAACCGTGCTGCTCTAAAGTATTGGTTGGAGATTTTAATTTCCCCTGTATTGACTGGGCCACCCAGAGTGTAAAAGGCCCAGACGGGGTGGAATTTGTCAAATGTGTCCAAGAAAGTTTCCTAAATCAATATGTAGAGGGCTCTACTCGGGAGGCTGCAACACTGGACCTCCTCTTAGGGAACAAGGTCGAGCAAGGGACTGAAGTGTCAGTCGGAAAGCACTTTGGGTCCAGTGACCATAACTCTCTTAGTTTTAACATAGTTATGCAAAAAGATAGGAAAGGTCCGCAGGTTAACGTGCTGACCTGGAGCAGGGGTAATTTTGGGGCCATTAGGCAGGATCTAGCAGAGTTTGATTGGGTGAGTCTGTTTGAAGGAAAAGGAATGACTGGCAAATGGGAGGCTTTTAAAAGTCTGGTATCAAGACTCCAGGGACAGTATGCCCCTGTTAGAGTGAAGGATAAAGCTGGCAGGTTTAGGGATCCCTAGCTGATGAGGGATATTGAGGCTCTGGTCAGGAAAAAGAAGAAGGCATACATTGGGTTTAAGCTATTGGGCTCAAGTGAATCCCCAGATGACTATAAAAAATATAGGAACACACTTAAGAGGAAAATCAGAAGAGTAAAAAGTGGGTCTGAGATGAATCTGGAAAATGTTAAAGATAATCCCAAGAGGTTCTATAGCTATATGAAGAGTAAAAGGGTGGCTAGGGAGAGAAATAGGTCCCCTTAAAATCAGCATGGCTGTCTCTGTGTGGAGCCACAGGATATGGGGGAGATTTTTAATGAATATTTCTCCTCAGTATTTACTGAGGAGAGAATCGTGGATGCTAAGGAAATAAGGGAAACAGATGGGGAATGTTTTGGACCACATACACATTACCAGAGAGGGAGGTGTTTGCAGCATTAAAGCACATTAAGGTGGATAAATCCCCTGGGCCTGATCAAGTCCATCCATGGATGTTTTGGGAGGCTAGGGAAGAAATTGCAGAGGCCCTTGCAGAGATTTTTGCTTCATCTTTAGCCACTGGTGAAGTTCTGGAAGACTGGAGGGTGGCTAATGTTGTTTCATTGTTTAAGAAAGGTAGCAAAGACAAACCAGGGAACCACAGGCCAGTGAGCCTGACATCAGTGGTTGGCAAGTTATTGGAGAGGATACTGAAGGACAGGATCAACCAACATTTAGATAGTCAAGGTCTGATTAGGGATAATCAACATGGGTTTGTGTGTGGGAAGTCATGCCTGAAAAATCTTTTAGAGTTTTTCTCAGAGGTAACGAACACGATGGATAAGGGTAGGGCAGTGGATGTTGTCTGTATGGACTTTAGTAAGGCCTTTGACAAGGTCCCACATGACAGGCTAGTCATGGAAATTAGGTTGCATTGGATCCAGGAAGATCTATCTAATTGGATTCATAATTGGCTCAATGGTAGGAAGCAGAGGGTAATGGTTGAAGGTTGATTCTCGGACTGGAGGCCTGTTACTAGTGGTGTGCCACAGGGGTCAGTGCTGGGACCTTTGTTATTTGTAATTTGCTATTTACATAAATGATCTGGATGTAATGTACATGGCAAGATTAGTAAGTTAAAACCGAAAGAACTGCGGGTGCTGTAAATCAGGAACAAAAACAAAGTTGCTGGAAAAGCTCAGCAGGTCTGGCAGCATCTGTGAAAGAAAAAAGAGTTAACATTTCGGGTCCGGTGACCCTTCCTCAGAACTATAGTAATGATTAGTAAGTTTGCAGATGATACAAAATTAGAAGGTATCGTTGATTGCGAGGAAGATTATCAAAAGTTATAGATGGATCTTGATCAGATGGGGAAGTGGGCTGAGGATTGACAAATGCAGTTCAATATAGGTAAGTGTGAAGTGTTGCACTTCGGAAAGTCAAAACAAGGTAGGACTTATACAGTAAATGTTGAGATCCTGAGGAGTGTTGTGGAACAGAGGGACCTAGGTGTACAAGCACCTAGTTCGCTGAAAGTAGTGTCACAGATTGAGAGGTGGTGAAGAAGGCATTTAGCATGTTGGCCTTCATCAGTCAAGACATTGAGTACGGGAGTTGGGATGTTATGTTACAGTTCTGTCAATCGTTGGTTAGGCCGCACTTGGGGTATTGTGTATAGTTTTGATCACCCTGTTATAAGAAAGACATAGTTAAACTGGAGAGTGTGCAAAGAAGGATTAGTAGGCCCTGAGTTATAGGAAGAGGTTGGCCAGGATAGGACTTGATTCCTTGGAATGTAGGAGAATGAGGGATGACCTTATTGAGGTGTATAAAATCATGAGGATGAAAGGATATGTTTTTCCCAGGGATGGGGAATTAAAAACTAGAGGGCATAATTTTAAGGTGAGAGGAGATAGATTTAAGAAGGAGCTGAAGGGCAACTTCTTCACGCAGAGAGTGGTGCATATATGGAATGGGCTACCAGAGAAAGTGGTTGATGCAAGTACAATAGTAACATTTAAAAAACATTAGGATAGGTACATAGATGAGAATGGTTTAGAGGGATGTTGACCAAATGCGGGTTATTGGAACTAACTGAGTGGGCACCATGGTCAGCATGGACCAGTTTGGGCCGAAGGGCCTGTTTCTTTACTGTATTACTCTATGACTCTCTGACTCTAAGTGACCAGGAAGGTTGATGTAGGCAGGGTGGTAGATGTAGTCTATATGGATTTCAGCAAGGCTTTTGTTAAGGTTCCACATGGTAGGCTGCTCTGGAAGGTTAGATCTCATGGAATCCAGGGAAATACAAAGTGATGGTAGGAAACAGCGAGTAATACTGGAAGAATGATTGTTGGACTGGAAGCCTGTGACTACTAGTGTGCTCAGGGGTCGGTGCTGGGCCCATTGCTGTTTGCTATCTATATCAATGATTTGGATGAGAATGTACAAGGCATGATTAGTAAGTTTGTGGATAACACTAAAATAGGCAGTATCATGGGCAGTGAGGATGGTTATCAGAAATTGCAGCAGAATCTTGATCAGCTGGGGAAGTTGGCCAAGAAATGGCAAATGGAATTTAATATAAACCAGTGTGAGGTGTTACATTTTGGAAAGTAAAATCAAGGTGTTTCATGGTGAATGGTACGGGCTTAAGGAGTGTAGTGGAACAGAGGGACCTTGGAGTTCAGGTGCACAGTTCTCTGAAAGTGGAGTCACAGGTAGACAGGGCAGTGAAGAAGGCTTTTGGCACACTGGTCTTCATCAGTCAGGGCATTGAGTACAGAAGTTGGGAAGTTATGTTGTAGTTGTACAGAACATTGGTGAGGGCACACTTGGAGTATTGTGTTCAGTTTTGGTCACCTTGCTATAGGAAGGATGTTATTAGATTGGAAAGAGTGCAGAAGAAATTTACAAGGATGTTGCCAGGATTCAAGGGTCTAAGTTATAGGGAGAGGTTGGACAAGCTAGGACTTTTTCTTTAGAGCATAGGAGACCGAGTGTATAAGATCATGAAAGGCAGTCTTTTTTCCAGGGTTGGGGAATTGAGGATCTGAGGGCTTTAGTTTAAGGTTAGAGGGGAAAGAATACATGGGAACCTGAGGGACAACTTTTTTATACAGAGGTTGGTACGCATATGGAATAAGCTGCCAGCAGAAGTTGTTGAGTTGGGTACATTAAGAACATTTGGACTAGTACATGGACTGGAAAGGTTTAGAAGGATATGGGCCAAGCAGGGAAGTGGGGTTAGCGTGGATGGACATTTTGGTCAGCATGGTCCAGTTTGGGCCCAAAGGCCTGTCTCCATGCTATAGGACTCTATGACTCTACAATCATGACAGAATGGTGATATTTTTCTGAAGTCAGGATAGTGGTTTGGAGGAGAACATAGAACATAGAACATAGAACAGTACAGCACAGCACAGGCCCTTCAGCCCATGATGTTGTGCCGACCTATCATCCTACTCCAAGATCAAACTAACCTGCATATCCTTCATTTTACTATCAACCATGTGCCTATCCAAGAGTCACTTAAATGCTCCTAATATATCTGACTCTACTACCACTACTGACACTGCATTCCACGCATCCACCACACTCTGTGTAAAGAACCTACCTCTGACATCTCCCCTATACCTTCCTCCAATCACCTTAAAATTATGAAGTTGCAAGTATTTGTGTTCCCATGGAGCTACAGCCACTATCCTTTTTATTCATTCACAGGATGAGGGTGTTTCTGGCTAGGCCAGTATTTATAGTCCATCCCTAATTATTCAAGGGCAGTTTAAGAGTGAACCACATTGCTGTTGGGTTGGAGTCACATATAGATTTCAGATTTTTAATTGAATGCAAATCCTAGTTTTGAACCCACGTCCACAGAACATTACCTGGGTCTCTGGATTAATAGTCTAGTGATAATACCACTAGGCCATTGCCTCCCCTACTGCTTCTAGTTAGTGGAAGTCATAGATTTGAAAAGTGCTGTCTAAGGAGCCTTGGTGAGTTGCTTCAGTGCACCAGGTAGATGGTACACAGTGCTGTCACTCTGTGTCAGTAGTACAGGGAATCAGTGTAGTCAGATCTTTGTTCATGGGTGCAGATATGAATGGCCTCCCTCTGTGATATAAACAACTATTTGGAATGAATGTTGAACGTGGTCTATGGGGTGCCAATAAAGCAGGGTGTTTTGTCCTGGATGGTTTAGAGCTTCTTCAGTGTTATTGGGAATTGTACCTATCCAGGCCAGTGGACAGTATTGACAGTATTAAGGTAAAGAAGGCAAATGGTATGTTGGCCTTCATTGCGAGAGGTTTCGAGTACAGGAGCAGGGATGTGTTGGTGCAGTTGTACAGGGCCTTGGTGAGGCCTCACCTGGAATATTGTGTGCAGTTTTGGTCTCCTTTTCTGAGGAAGGATGCTCTTGTTCTCAAGGGAGTGCAGCAAAGGTTTACCAGGCTGATTCTGGGGATGGTGGGGCTGACGTCTGAGGAGAGATTGACCAGGATAGGATTGTTTTCTCTGCAGTTCAGACGACTGAGGGGGGAATCTCATAGAGACTCAGAAATTCTAACAGGACTGGACAGGGTAGCTGCGGGGAGGATGTTCCCGATGGTGGGTGCATCAAGAACCGGGGGTCACAGTATAAGGATTTAGGGTAGACGATTTAGGACAGAGATGAGGAGACATTTCTTCACCAAAGGAGTGGTGAGCCTGTGGAATTCATTACTACAGGAAGTAGTTGATGCCAAAACATTGAATGTATTTAAGAGGCGACTAGATATAGCACTTAGGGTGAATGGGATCAAAGGTTACAGGGAGAAAGCAGGATTGGGCGATTGAGATAGTAAGAACTGCAGATGTTGGAGTCAGAGATAACACAATGTGGAGCTGGAGGAACACAGCAGGCCAGGCAGCATCAGAGGAGCACAAAATTGACATTTGGGGTCAGGACCCTTCTTCTATTGAGTTGGACGATCAGCCATGATCATGAAGAATGGCAGAGCAGGCTTGAAGGGCTGAATGGCCTCCTCCTGCTCCTATCTTCTATGTTTCTACATTTCTATGACTTCCAAATGAGAATTGAACTTTTGTCTGTGCAGAGTTATGAGGTGAAGAAAGGTGAATTGCTGTTTTGGAGAATTAGTACAGACCTGGTGAGCCAAATGACCTTCTTCTGCCCTGTAACTAATCTGTGAAAGCATTGGGAGGTGGTGGGTGAAGGATGGCATGGAGAAAGTCTCCTATTCTGTGGCACATTGCAGTTCAGTGTCACCCAAGGCAGCCAAGGCATTTGTAATAAATCACAAATCGACCTCAGTGTATTTTTATAATGATTCAACCACTCTTAAAAATTGCAATGAGTTTCATTGCAAATCCCCAGGTTTATAATGTTCTTCAGTTCTGCATAAGAATCACGTTGACCTTGAAACGTTAACTCAGTTTCTATCTTCACAGTTACTGCCAAACCTGCTGAGTTTCTCCAGTTTTCTGTTTTTAATTCAGTGTCCTCAGTAATGTTCCTTCTGCTTATTACAGCAATGCATTTTATTAATTGCGACGATTGCTAGCTACCACATCACAGGTCACTTCAGAAGGTAAAGATAATATCGACAAATGTGTGATCTACGACGAATACAATGAAAATGTACACGGGCATATGTATTTATGATATGCTCACAAGCCTAATTCCTACCACCAATGAATGTATTGCATGATTAAATATTGATCTACAGTGCCTGACATTTGACGTCAGGGAGATTCATGACAAATCAAATATTTCCCATTACCAGCGCTTGTTCAGTGACAAGATCCTAACAGACTTTTCAGTTAACTTGTCCCTTAGACCACAAATTGCAAAAAAAGACACAGCACCTCGATCCTCCACTGAACAATCATCCTGGATGGCACTGCTAATCAGTGTGGCAATATAAGATTATTCTTATCAGAGAATGGACTTTATTTTTCAAAAAGATATTTGAAGATGAATAAGTTACTTCTAGCTGTTTTTTGACCCTTCACACTGAAAGCTATGAACGCAGGCTCCTACAAACATTTACGGGGCCCCTTTTACTCAAAAAGGCAAGGCTAAAAGGTGACATAGAATAGGCTGTGGCAGACTTTGAAAGGGGCAATTCATAGCGATGTTTCCTCTTGCAGTTGATCCCAAATAAGGGGCCAAAAATGTAAGAAAGTTGCTTATATCCAATCAGAAACTTCCAAATTTTTGCCCAGAGACTTTTTTTCCCCTTTATTCATTTAATGGGATAAGGGTGTCACTGGCTAGGCAGCATTTATTGCCCATCTCTAGTTGCCCAGAGGGCAGTTTGGAGTCAACCACATTGCTGTGGGCCTGGAGTCACATGTAGTCCAGACCAGGTAAGGATGGCAGTTTCCTTCCCTAAAGGGCATTAGTGAAGCAGATGGGGTTTTCCCCTGTCAATTGGCAGTGGATTCACAGTGATCATTAGATCCTTAATTCCAGATGCTTATTGAATTCAAATTCCACCAACTGCTGTGGCAGGATTTGAACCCAGGTCCTTAGAACATTATCTGGGTCTCTGGATTAACAGTCCAGCGATAATACCACTAGGCCATTGCCTCCCCTATGAGGCAATTTGTAGTTTAGAATGTGAAATTCACAATCACAGGGAATGGTTGAGCAAATAGTATAGATACATTTACGTAAAAGATAGGTCAATTATGTGAGGTCAAGTTTAAAAGGTTAATCTGATAGGATGAGATGAAGAGAGTTTAACGAAGGACTCGTGGAATATATAAGCATTGACATGGGCTGTGAGTTTGAAAGGCCTGGTTCTGTGCAGGGAATTTAACATATTTCCATATAATGGTTTGATATTTTTTGTTTAACTTTGGAAAATAATCTGGTTTAATGGAATCACCGTTAGGATTGGTGCTCGTGTGACACATGCAAAATTCACTTTTAGCTTAGCGTTAAAAATGGTGTCAGATCTGGCAGTGCAACCCAAGAGACGTGTCTTTGAAAATGAGTTCTGGGAAACACCAAAAGCGTGTGATTTCAAATAAACCTGTTGGACTATAACTTGGTGTTGTTTGATTTCTGACTTTGTCCACTCCAGTCCAACACCATCACCTCCACGTCAAGAACTAATGTGGTTTTGCAATCCTGTTGCCCAGGAATTGCGGCTGAGAGCTGGAAATGAGGGCTGGGAAGCCTGAAAGCGACCATACTCTCCATTTTTGCTTAAATTTTGCTCATTTACTCTGCCAAATTTCTTCCGATCCTTCTCTCTACTTTGCATTTCATTGTAAGTGAGCACTGTGTCACATGATCAAACAACCAATTGCGTCAAAATTCTGGCAAGGAATGTTTGCAATATTCTTCTTATGGAATATAGACGTGATTGACTAGGCCATCATTTATTGCCCATCCGTCAATGTTCATAAGAAGGTGGGATGAGCCACCTTCTTGTACCACAGCTCTCCATATGGTCTAGGTATACACAGTGCTGTTGAGAAGCGAGTTCCAGGATTAGATCACTTAGACTGGATAGTCACTATAAACAGTTCAGCTTGGGCAAAATAAATAATAATCTGAACGATGGAACCCCTGTAAATTATTCCAGAGATGAGATGGATGATAGAAGCCCGGTCATAGGAAATAGCCTGGAGTAACATGAAGAAAGACAGTGTAACAACCTGGTTGATCAAGGACAGTTTGTTAAAGGCAAAGGTTCAAGAAACTAATGGAAAGTGATTAACATTATGGCAGGCTTTTACCCCAGGTTTAGACAAAGAACTCAACATATTATTGGATATTTTGATTAGAAGAAAATCTTTCCAGGTGCAAAATATGAATCTTGGTCACTTCCTACAACACAGGACATTAAGAGTCCATTATAGATCCATGAGGGTTGACTTCTGAGAACAGTATAAAGCAAGATAAATTTGGGAGACATCAGTATACAAATGGTGGAGAGAAACTCTCAAAGATTCTTACACTCTTGGCTAATTTGAGAAGTCATAAAAATACAAGGCGCTGAGAAGAAACAGGAAAGAAGAATGAATGAGTTACTTGTGCATACCAACTATCCTCCTGTAGATTCAATCAGTCCTCATTACATGTCATGGCCACGTATTTTTCCTTTAGAATTAATGTCTTCTAATCCATTATAAGGTTTGGCTAATTGGAATAATGATGGGCCAAAGAGCCCTTTACTGATTGATTAAATAATTGATAGCAATAATAAATTGTGCTTAAACTATCAGGAAATTGGGAGTGTTAAATTACAACAGTGGTGGACTAACACAAAAGTACAGGGCTGATACAAAACCAAAGCTATGAACAATCTTTGACAATATTAACTTGATACAGTCCTATTCATACACCACACAAAACAAGTATGATCACAAAGCCCTGAATTGGACATTAGATGGGACATTTAATAGTTGTAAAAGATTTGTCAAGTGCAGAACTACTGTCTTCAGCCGGAAATGACTAGGTTTGAACTTCTTCGGTCTGTGATTTACTGTGTTCCATCACATGCTTTCCCTTCCAGCCACCATGTAGTCATTTCTCCTTTACCCTAAAGAGGAAAGTATAGCATCTGGTGACTTTGGTGTTCAAGTCAATCTGAAATGAATGAACTTGTAATGGAATTAACCTTTTCCAATGCTTAACTTGGTTCAACAGTCCAAATTGTTGGTTTAGCAGCAGACAATTGAACAAAAATATCCCTTATCAACTTTATATTGTTTTCTGGTTTGAGAAAGCACAATTGTGTGTTGTGGTAATCAAAGCTAACCAGAAAATAGTTTTCATGATGTAGATTATTTCCTAAATAAGACATTTTACTTTCCACTTTTCCATCCTAATTTCCATTTAGGAACAGAAGAAGGCCATTCAGCCCCTCCAGCCTGCTCTGCTATTCATTTAGATCATGGCTGGTTTATATCTTAACTACTCCCAGCCTTTGTTCCATAATTCTTAATACCTTCACCTAACAAAAGATTATCAATCTAAGTCTTGATATTTTTGATTGATCTCTAGCTACCACATCATTTTGGATGTTTGCAACCACTGGGATGTACCCTAACCAGTGAAATAAAGATTCTCCAAAGGGGTGCAGGTTAGGTTAGACCATGCTAAATTGCCCGTAATATTCAGGGGTATGTATGTTAGGTGGGTTAGCCATGGGAAATGCAGGGTTACAGGGAAAGGGTAGGGGGATGGGTCTGGGTGGGATGTTCTTCAGAGGGGCAGTGTGGAGTTGTTGGGCTGATTGGCCTGTTTCCCCACTGTAGGGATTCTATGATTTCGATTCTGTGCTGACTGTTAATGTTGTACATGAATATAAAAGCAGGGATGTACTACTGACGCTTTATAAGGCTCTGGTCAGGCCACATTTGGAGTATTGTGTGCAGTTTTGGGCCTCATATCTCGGGAAGGATGTACTGGCCCTGGTGCAGGTTCGGAGGAGGCTCATGAGAATGGTCCCAGGAATGAAAAGCTTAACATATGAGGAGTGTTTGGGGACTCTGAGACTATACTGATTGGAGTTTAGAAGGATGAGGGGGGATCTAATTGAAACTTACAGAATACTGAATGGCCTGGACAGAGTGGATGTTGGGAAGATGCTGCCATTGGTAGGAGAGTCTAGGACCCGAGGGCACAGCCTTAGAATAAAGGGAAGACCTTTTAGAACAGAGATAAGGAGAAAATTCTTCAGCCAGAGAGTGGTGTATCTATGGAATTCACTGTCACAGAAGGCTGTGGAGGCCAGGTCATTGAGTACATTTAAGACTGAGATAGATAGGTTCTTGATTATCAAGGGGATCAAGGGTTACGGGGAGAAAGCGGGAGAATGGGTTTGAGGAACTTATCAGCCATGATTGAGTGGCAGAACAGACTCGGTGGGCCGAATGGCCTAATTTCTGCTCCTACGCCTTATGTTCTTATAATAGTGTTTGGGAAGTGGATTTAAGCAAATGGTGTGAAGCATATTTACAACTGTCCCCACATCTGCCCCCACCCCCATCAGTGAGGAAGTGGGAGATGGTAAACTGCCATTTAGTCACAATAGGGGCTGCTTATCCTTGGTTTAAGATGAATCACATCCCAGAACCCATTGCTACCACTGCCTCCTTCATTGTCACTATATCCTTGGTGGAGCCTCTTGCATCATCTTACTTTCTTCAACACTCACTCAGTCCATATCCACATCTCAATCAATCTTTTTTTTCCCTCTTCATATTTCAATGTTTTCATATTCAATTTGGCCTTTAATTGTTGTCAAGATAAGACTGTCAGGTCTTTATTACTTGTGACTAAGCTCTCTCTCTCTCTCTTAACTGCTTAGCAAAACTTATGATTCCTGAACTTCAACTCTTCATCTTGTTTTGTTTCAGTATCTTTCCAAGAGGTTCTGGGTATCATCTACCAAACGCACATTTTCAATCCTCCTCTCGTTCTCTTCGGAATCGAACTCTCACATCCATAGAGTGCAACATACCAGACCACTGATTGGATTAGATATTTTTTAAGGTTCATGCTAATGCTCAGACTCCTTGTCACTACTTAAATCACTGCTGACACACCTTGCCAAAGCTAATTAATCTGAGTTAAATTCTTGGATGGACCTTTGGTGTTTATCATCAAGCCGAGGTCTTTGAAATTGAGCAATAAATTCCACCATATCCTGTTAATAAATTTTTAACAATCCATCACCTCAGCCTTGTTTTCAGCTCCTGCATGGACTTTCCCATTCTGATCCCTTTAACCTCCTGAATCCTTAAGAGGTCTCACTGAGGGAGAAGCTATTCCCACTCTTAAGAGGATGGGGAACCAAAAGGCACAAATTATCATAAAAGAAGCAAATGCATGGTGTGAAAACAGTTCTTCACACAGTAAGTATCAGGCTCTGAAATGTGTGGACATGCACTGGAGACAAACTTAACTGAGGCATTCAAGAGATCATTAGATGTTTATTTAAGTAGGAACAATGTGTGAGGTCATGGGGGTACAGGCATGATTTTGACACTAAGTTCAAATGATTGAAGAGTCAAAGTAGATATGATGGGCTGAATGGCCTCCTCTTACACTATAACAATTCTGTAAGATCCCTGTGGTCCTCTAATTCTGGCATCTTGCACATTTTCAGCTTTAGTTCTTCCACCATTGGTGGCTGTGCCTTCAGCTGGCTCGAAACTAAGCTCTGGAATTCACTCCCTAAACCTGTCCAGCTCTTGCTTCTCCTTTAAGATTTTTCATGCCATGTTCTCCCATCCTAACATCTCTTTATGTGATTTAGTGCCAAATCTTTGTTCAACAAAGGCCCTGGAAGGCCACTTGGAAATAGTTCCTCGTCAGTCAAAGGCACAATAAAATTCTCAAGTTGCTGTCATTGCTGTTTATGGACAGCGCATGTTGGAACTTTGCTGCTCCTCAACATCACACAACACAAATACGCTGTCAACCTCTCTATTTCAACCAAATGCCACAAAGAGTTTAAAAAAAGAAGGGCTTCCCTTGGTGACACTGTTAATAACTGAGCTATACAGATCGGAGAGCCTTTTGTTCAAGTCCCAGTTTGTTGATCAGTTTATTAATCCAAGGCCTTGTGGCACTGGGACATGGGGAAATGCCTTTGCGAAAAAAAGAAAGAGAAGGGGAAATAATCAGCCAAGGTTCCTGCTTCCCGGTCAACTATGATTTAAAGTTTTGGCTCTAACCCCCTTCCCTACGAGTGCTTCACAGCCCACTGATAGCCAAGCTGAGATCATCACCCTCTGTACTTGTCAGTCTGCCCTGGACTGATGTTTAAGGTGAATTAAATGCAGCCTGGAGATCACCAGAAATCAGAGAGCTGCTCTCACTGCCCAACATCATGCCTCCTATTAGGGATGTGATTCCCAAACGTTTTCCCACGAAGAACACATTTCAAGATTTGAAAATTGTCACGACCCCTGGGTCAATACTGAGAGGTGGGGGAGAGGAGGTGAAGAGGAGGAAGATCTGTTTTGGAAGGGGGGTGCAGGGAGAAGGGTGGTAACTTGAGTTCCACGATGGCCATTACTGCCTCGATTGGAATACAACAATGCTTTACTGATTCAGGACAGGCAAATATGGACAACAAAAAGCATAGGCAGGAAACCGAGCATTCAACATATAAGACAAGTTCAGATGCATATCAAAGGTCTCCAATCATATTGTACAATCATACTAAAGCAGGAGAAGGCCATTCAGCCCCACAAGCCTGCTCCATTATTCAAGGCCGTGGCTGATCTTCTATCTCCACGAAATATTTCTGTTCTGTTGCCTTATCTCTTGATGTCAGTAGTAACTGGAAACCTATTGATCTCAGTCTTGATCTTACACAATGACTGAGCCTCCCTGGCTCTGGGGTAGAGAATTCCAATGATTTGCCACCCTCTGAGTGAAGAAATTCCTCCTCATCTCAGTGCTAAATGGCTTGCCTTTTATTCTGAGACTATGTCCCCGGGTTCTAGACGCACAGCTGGGGGATACATCCTTTCTGCATCTACTCTGTCCATCTCTTTAAGAATTTTGTCTGTTTCTATGAGATTGCCTTTTGTTTTTCTAAATTCCAGAGAACATTAACTCAGTCGCCTCAAACTCTCCTCATACAAAAGTCCCATCATGTCAGGTTCAACGATTAACAGTTAATATTTTTATTGAAACATATACAATCCTGAGGAGGTTTGAGGAATCTAGAACTAGGAATCACAGTCTAAAATTAAGGATTCTTGCATGTAAGATGGACGTGAAGAGAAATTTGTTCTCTCTCAGAGGGTTGTTAGTCTCTGGAACTCTCTTCCCTAGAGAGGATGGAGAACGGGTCCTTGAGTCTGAGTAGAGCAGATCTGTGATTGACAGGAGCTTGAGGTTATGGGCAGCCACTAAAGTGACATTAAGGCTGCCATTATCATCGTCATGACGTTGTTGAATGGCAGAACAAGTTTGATGGGCTGAATAGCCTACACCATAACCCTGCCTCTATTTCTTATGATTCTACGAAACTCAGTCACTCCAAACTAATACTAAATTTGGATTCATTCTGATAGCATAGCTCCTTCCAATTTCTAACTTTATCGTTAAACCATTCTGTGCAAGAGATGACATTCTAACTACGATACAGACAGGCAGATAGATAAATAGCCTAGCTACAGCATAAAGTTACTTCAGGCCTGCAAAACCTTCCAGAATGGCCAGGTGTCTATTGGAATTGGCATCTATCTCCTGATGGCTCTTGAAATCATCCCAGGAAATTTGCTGAAAGTAACATGAATGATAGGGAGCTTTTGTCAAGGGGCCAGAGGAGATAGGTGCTGAGTGTCCCCAGGTGTTTGCACAGCAATAGCTCTCTGTCCCAGTTACACCCCTCACCCCCATTCCACCAGAGCCGGGTTGAGGCCTGGACTCTCTTGGTGGTGCCAAAGGATTGCCACGGATCTCCTCCCCTGCTCCAGAGCCTCTGGGACAGAAGGAGAGGAAGGTGGGCAGTGCCACGTCAGCCTGCACCCCAGGATTTGTTCTCCCTGTGGGGTGGCTACCTGTTCCTGGTAAGGGGCAAGAATGGAGTTCGGCTTGAGGGTGAATTCCCATTGGCCTGGGGCTGGGGGGTGGCAGCCGTTGAAAATACTGAGCTGGAGCTGGTACCTGAGGTCACAGGCAGCTGGTCCCCAGTAAAATATTTTGCTTTCGATAAAAATGTACAAAACCCCTGCCAAGTAAAAGCAGTCTGAAATAGAGATAGGCTTGCTGAGGATGATCTCTGCTGACAGCAATAATTGGGGAGCATGTGCATTTTTTTTTTGAACGGCAAATGGTGCAATTAGCTGCAACGTTTCCAATTTCAGAACAGCTGAGCCTTCCAGGGATCTCACAGTGGCAGCCAGCTGTGTGCACTCTCTACTACCATCTTTAGCTTTCTCCCTCTGGGAATGAACCACACAACACGGCCTGCCGCTTCACTGATGTGGTACGCACATTTGGCCTACACATCATTTCAACAGAATCTCCTTCTGCCCAAAGGAATTGCAGCCATTGAGACATGGATTTCGCAGATGATATGATTATTCCCAGTTTCGTGAGACTGGTTTTAAACCCAACGTTGGTTCAGCATAAGTTCAGGTAAGATGTATCCTTCACATTGTTTACCACATCGAAGCTGATGTGTGGTACCGAGAGTGTACCGCACTACTGCATGGACACAATGGGCAGAGTGGCCTCTGTGTTGTAACAATTTTCTTGTCAACTAGCTTGACTACGAATATACAGACTCAGTAAAGTTCTGGCAACATGAGTTTGAATCTCGCCTTGGCAGATAATGAAATTTGAACCATAAGACCTTAAGATATAGGAGCAGAATTAGAACATTTGGCCCATTGAATCTGCTCCACCATTCGATCATTGTTGAAATGTTTCTCAGCCCCATTCTCCTGCCTTCTCCCCATACCCTTGATTCCCTTACTAATCAATTACCTACCTATCAATCTGTATTAGTAACAACAAGAATCCAATAAAACTCAATAAATGAACTCAGTAAAAATTTTGAGTAACGAGTCTAACAGTGGCTATGAAACCATTGTTGACTTTTTTGCTCTATTCATTTGTGGGATATGGGCGTCGCTGGCTGGGTCCAGCATTTCTCGCCCATCCCTACTTGCCCTTGAGAAGGTGGGGGTGAGCTGCCTTCTTGAACTGCTGCAGTCCTCCTGCTGTAGGTTGACCAACAATGCTATTAGGGAGGGAATTCCAGGATTTTGGCCCAGCGACAGTGAAGGTATGGTGATATATTTCCAAGTCAGGATGGTGAGTGACTTGGAGGGGAACTTGGAGGTGGTGGTGTTCCCATATGTCTGCTGCCCTTGTCCTTCCAAATGGAAGTGGTCGTGGGTTTGGAAGGTGCTGTCTGAGGGCCTTTGGTGAATTTCTGTAGGGCATCTTGTAGTCAGTACACACTGCTACTACTGAGCGTCGGTGGTGAAGGATTCTCAGGAAAAACCCAACTGGTTCACTGATGTCCTTTAGGGAAGGAAACTGCCATCCTTACCTGGTCTGGCCTACATGTGACTCCAGACCCACAGTATGGTTGACTCTTAACTGCCATCTGGGCAATTGGGGATGGGCAATAAATGCTGCCGAGCCAGTGATACCCTCATCGCATGAATTCATTTTTTAAAAAAGTAATTCTCACTTAAGAGCCTAATCCCACTATTTAAATCTACACTGATTACGTGAGACCTGCTGAGTTTCTTCAACAATTTCTGTTTTTGTTTGTTTTAGATCTCCAGCATGCACAGTTCTTTGAGTTTTTATACCAGGAAGACTCTGACGTTTGTGAGAAAAGTTTAAAAATGGGTGTCTCACCACATTGTGAAACAAAACAAGCAAACTTGACTTTGTCCTTCTGGTGGAAGAGATTCCTTAACGAAAGACACTTTGTGCCTGATTGAGAGTCGAAATATCAGTAAGGCAGAGGTAAAAAGGCTGAATATAGCCTTTCCTCTGACACCTTGCCAATGATCCCCATCCTATCCCATCTTAACTTTCTTCAGCGATTGAAACATCTAATGCAACACACAGAGATGGGATTTCCACCCAAATGTTGGATCAGTGCACTGATTAAATCTCTCCCTCAGAGTTAAGAGCCCTCGTGGCAGCGTTCATATTGCCATTTAGGAACTTCATTCTCTAGGGTCCTGGAAATCAGGCTGTTGGGGGTGGGGCGGAGGAGGGGGTTGCTGGGGGCAGAGGAGGTGGGTGGCAGGAAGAAGGTGTTTCTAGATTGGTGTTGGAAGCCAGGCCTTTCCATCAAGTTAAATTCTGCTTAGGTTGACTGTAGAAATTATAACAAGGTCAGCCACGTGGACCTCATAGAATATGAGTTCCCTGATTGGGGCTGTTAATCTGGCCCAATCAGGGAGCCCTGGCTGACATTGACTGTGTATGAGGCAGTACTAAAGTCAAGGACTATGCATGTGTAAATTGAAAAGTAATGGGATATTGGCCTCAGTGGAGTTATTTCACTGACAATCCCTAAAGAGCCCTTTTCTTGCCGCTGGTAAGGGCAAGTTTCAATTCCAAAAATGTATAAGAAACATTTCTGATGAATCCAGTGGAGAATCTTACCTTTACAAGCAGCGGCCCACGGCATTTAAGAATATAGCCACCAGTTTCATTCAGGAGTTCAGAAGAAGTGGAACTGCATTGTATCTTTAAAGCTAAAAACAAAAGGAGCAAACAAATATCATTTTTCAGTTCTGAAAATAGATTGACAATAATACACACATGAACATTTCCTCCATTTTAATAAGATTATGAGCAGGAGTAGGCCATTCAATCCATTGAGTTCATTTGATTTGTTTTCCTTTATTCATTCACGAGATGAGAGTGTTGCCGGCCAGGCAGCATTTATTGCCCATCCCTATTTGCCCAGAGGGCAGTTGAGAGTCAACCACATTGCTGTGGGTCTGGAGTCACATGTAGGCCAGACCAGGTAAGGACGGCAGTTTCCTTCCCTAAAGGACATTAGTGAACCAGATGGGTTTTTCCAACACTCGACAATGGATTCATGGTCATCGTGAGATTCTTAATTCCGATATTTATTGAATTCAAATTCCACCATCTGCTGTGGTGAGGATTCGAACTCAGGTCCCCCGAACATTATTTGGGTCTCTGATTTAACAGTCCAGCGATAATACCACAATGCCATTGCCTCCCCATTTCATTCAGGAAGATCGTAGCTGCTCTAATAATCTTCAGCAACAGACACAGAAGTTGCTGAAAAGCTCAGCAGGTCTGGCAACATCTGTGGAGAGAAATCAGAGTTAACGTTTTGGGTTGAGTGATCCTTCCTCTACTTCACTTTCTTTCTTATGTATTTTTACTCCAATACCTTACAATCTCCAGGACTCAAAGTCAAATTTAACAACTTCAGAGCATTACCACCTCCTTCCTTGTCTTTTACCCACTCCCCACAACCCTTGGTCTGGTTATGAAATGGGTTCCTTTCAGCTAAGCCAACTCATGTTCAACTATTCACACTTCCTATTGTCAACTATCTAGCTTCTCTTCTCCCATGGCTTAATTTCAACAATCCCTCCGCCTGCCAGCCCTTCTCTCTCTGTCCTCTCCCCACCACCTATCACCAACATAAATATCACCTTTTCCCAGCCTCTTCTAGTTCCGAAGAAGGGTCACTGGACTCAAAATATTAACTCTATTTCGCTTTCCACCGATTGAGCCAGGCCTGCTGAGTTTCTCCAGCAATTTTTGTTTTGTTTGTTTCAGATCTCCAGCATCCACAGTCCTTACTTGGCTGTTTGTGAGAAATGTTTAAAAATTGTTTTAGGATGGTGTTAATGATCTTAATGATCACAAATTGTGAATGAAGACATCACATTCCTTCTTACCTATATATATATCCCCAGAGTCGTTCATCTCTTCCTAAATAAATATTTGTCTGCTTGGCTTTTGAAGAATAAAATGTAATACATAAATAACAAAATGTGCTTGGGTCTTGCCTTTCCAGTAACTGTGAAATTGAAACAGCAAATCTTCCACTGTCATAAATAATGAGTGTACCGTTCTGTGCAGCTGCTGTGTGTTAATCTGAGATAATAATACCAGATTCCAGAAAACAAATACTTGCTAATCATAATTTCAAGGAGAGCATTACACTCTTCAGTCTAACTGCAGCATGCAATGGCCAAAGTACCACCTTGCTAGTTACACATACACAACACCACCATGAGTAGGATTCATTCTGTGGCTGTTTACACAAGATAAATGTAAAGGCTGTGACTTCAATCCAGTATGTTATAGAGTCACAGTCATACGGTCATACAGCACAGAGAAAGATCCTTCGGTCTATCCAGTCCACGTCGAACATAATGCCAAACTAAATTAATCCTGCCTGCTTGCTCCTGGCCCATTTCCCTTCAAACCTTTCCTATCCATGGACTTATCCAAATGTCTTCTAAACGTTGTAATTGTACTTACATCCACCACTTCCTCAGGAAGTTCATTCCACACGTGAACCACACTCTGCGTAAAAATGTTGCCTCTGTTGCCTTTTTAAATCTCTCTCCTCTCACCTTAAAAATGTGCCCCCTAGTCTGTTACTACAGGTTGTATCTGACCTGTGTGTTTGTAGTTCTTTGTTTCAGTGCAAGGCATCATTGGTTTACGCTTCATAGAATTGTAGAATTCATAGAATTGTAGAGTAGATGAAGGTCAGTCAACCCGTAACGCCTATTCTGTCCTCCTAACGTGCAATTCATGCACTGCTTTTTTGTGCCCCCCCCCCCCCCCCCCCCCCCACCCCCACCACATCTTTGCACAATCCTCCTCTTAGATATTCAGAATCTTTAGGAAATGCAGAACAAATTAATAGTACTGAAGGAAGCCCTTCTACCCATCAGGTCTGTGCCAGCCCAGAAACAAACTATCCAGCCTGATTCCATTTTCCAGTAGTTGGCACATGTCCTTGGAGGTTATGAGACTTCAGGTACATAACCACGCAGCAAATCAGGAACAAACTGCTACTTTTTTTGAGATGTTTTCTCTCAGTGCTGGAGCTGATTTCTTCACTACCTTGGAGCAGTAATTGCTGTTTTTATGAGTTTTGTATTGTTTTTGGAACTTTAAAAGAAGATCAGAAACAATGAGACTTTAAATGGGAGGTAAGAAAGAGCAGGAGATGAAGTTTTGGGAGAGCAACCACGTGGAAAGGTCAGAGGAACAAAGAGTGCACTTTCACAGTTGACTGACTGTGGAATGGCAAAAATCTCTGTGATTCAGAAATGATTTCAGTGCCTGATCAGCTAAGCTTTTGATTTTAAGACTTATAAGATATAAGACTTATAAGTCTTCATCTGTTTTCTTTTGTATATCTAGAATAGTGAGTAGGGTTTGGATTGTTTTTTATATTTTACTAAAATCTGTCTCTTTATTTAATTTTTAACATAAAAGTTAGAAATTAAATTATCTTATAGCAGTGTTTTCGAGCAGTAAGACTGTGCTAATGCTGAGTTTTTGAGAAAGTGTGTTGTATTTGAGTTTTGGCTAGATTCTGGGTCTGTAGATTGTTTAGGTGCAGAGATGGATTTTAGTAGAGTGGTGTGCTCTTCCTATCAGGTATGGTAGATTAGGGAGAATTTCAATGTTCCTGGAGATTATGTCTGCAGAAAGTGCGCTTGGATATGAATCCTAGTGGATCGCATGGTTTGGTTGAAGCGGCAGTTATGAGCAATGAGGAATTTACAGAAACCATCGAGTGCGATGGATGGCAGTTTTGAGGAAGGTAGAAGAACTGCAGATACAGTCAGGTGGATGGGTTACTGTTAGGAAAAGTAGGAGAGGGAGGTAGGAAGGGCAGGAGTCTCCTGTGGTTATCCCCATCTCAAACAAGGATGTTGTTTTGGGTCCTGTGGGGGTGATGGACCCTTGGGGAATGTAGCACTGACATCCAGGTTTCTTGCCCATCCCTAGTTGCCCTTGAGAAGGTGGTGGTGAGCTGCCTTCTTGAACCGCTGCAGTCCTCCTGCTCTAGGTTGACCCACAATGTCATTAGGGAGGGAATTCCAGGATTTTGGCCCAGTGACAGTGGCTCTACTGTAATGAGGGTATGTCAGGTTCCAAGCGATCAATTATGATAGGGGACTGTCTAGTCAGAGGCACAGACTGACGTTTCTGCACCTGACAGCGAGACATCAGAATGGTGTGTGGCCTCCCTGGCGCCAGGATCAAGGCTTTCTCGGAGAGGGTGCAGAATATTCTCAAAGGGGAGAGGGACCAGCAGGAGGTTGTTATACACTTTGGAACCAATGACATTGGAATAGAAAGGGATGAGGTTCTGTAGAGAGAATATAGGAAATTAGGCAGGAAGTTAAAACGTATATCCTTGAGGTAGTAATATCTGGATTACTCTCGGTGCCATGTGCTAGTGAGAGTAGGAATAGGAGGATAGAGCAGATGAATGTGTGGCTGAGGATCTGGTGCAGGGGACAGGGATTCACTTTTTTGGATCATTGGGATCTCTTCTGGAGCAGAAGTAACCTGTATAAGAAGGATGGGTTGCACCTGAATTAGAAAGGGACCAATTTCCTGGTGGGGAGATTTGCTAAAGCTGCTTGGGAGAGGTTGGGGTTATTATGGGACACAAAGAGATAGTGAGAAAAGAGTTAGGTCTGAGGCTGGTATAATGGAGAAGAGGAGCAAGTTAAATAATCAAGACAGGCACGAGCTAGGCAGAGAAGGAGGGAAGACTGATAAATTAAACTGCATTAATTTCAATGCAAGAGGCCTGACAGAAAAGGCAGACAAACTTGGGGCATGGATGGAAACATGGGACTGGGATATCATAGCTACTACAGTAATGTATCTCAGGGAGGGCAGGACTAGCAGCTTAATGTTCCAGGTATAGATGCTAATGTAGGATAGAAAGGAAGGCAAAAGAAGAGGGGGAGTGGCGTTTTTGGTTAAAGATAACATTAGAGCTGTACGTAAGGAGAATATTCCTGGGAGAACATCCAGTGAAGTTATATGGGTAGAACTGAGAAATAAGAAAGAGATGATCATCTTATTGGGATGTACTATAGGCCCCCAATAGTCAACAGGACTTTGAGAAGCAAATATGTAAGGAGATCTGAGACTTTTGTAAGAAAAATAGGGTAGGAGATTTTAACTTTCCTAACTTGACTGATACTGCCATAGTGTTAAGGGCTTGGATGGAGGTGAATTTGTTAAGTGTGTTCAGAAAACTTTCTTATTCGGTATGTGAATGTACCTACTAGAGAAGGAATAATATTTGACCTTCTCGGGGGAACTAAGGCAGGGAAAGTAACTGAAGTGTTGGTGGGGCGGTGGGGGGTGGGGGGAGGTCGCGGGGGAGCACTCTTGGACCAATAGTTATGGTATAGGATAGACCTGATCTAAAAGTTAAATTACTAAATTGGAGTAAACCCAATTTTGATGATATTAGGTAAGAACTTTCAAAAACTGACTGGGAGAGGCTATTCACAGGTAAAGGGGTGTTTGGAAAGTGGGAGACCTTCAAAAATGAGATCATGGGTGTTCATAGACAGTGTGTTCCTGTTAGTGTGAAGGACAAGGCTGGTAGGTGTAGGGAATGCTGGATGACAACAAAAAATAAGGCTCTGGTAAAGAAAAACAAGAAGGCATATGTCAGCAGGGATCAGGTGAATGTCTGGAGGAATAGAAGGGCATTAGGAATATACTTAAGAGGGAAATCAGGAGCGCAAAAAATGGGACAAGAGATAGCTTTGGCAACTAGGGTTAAGGAGAATCCAAAGAGATTCCTCAAATACATTAATGACAAAAGAGTAACTAGGGAGAGCATAGGTCCCCTTAAAGATCAACAAGGCCGCCTATGTGTGGAACAAAAGGAGATGGGTGAGATACTAAATACATATTTGGTGTCAGTATTTCCAGTGGAGAAGGACTTGAAAGCTGGGGAAATTGGAGAACTAAATAATGATACGTTGAAAAATGCCCATATTACAGAGGAAGAGGTGCTGGACATCGTAAAACTCAAAGGTGGATAAATCCTTGTGACCTGGTGAGATTCCCAGAACATTGTGGGAAACAAGGGAAGAGATTGCTGGGCTCCTTGCCAAGTTATCTGTATCATCAATAGCCATGGGTGAGGTGCCCCAAGACTAGAGGTTGGCTAATGTGTTGCCATTAGTTAAGAAAAGTGGTAAGGAAAAACCAGGGAACTATAGACGGGTGAACCTTACATCAGTGGTGGATATGGACTTAAAAGCATTTGAAAAGGTCAGGACTGATTAGGAATCATCAACATGGCTTTGTGCATGGGAAATCATGTCTCACTAATTTGATTGAATTTTTTGAAGAAGTGATGAAAATGTTTGATGAAGGTAGAGCAGTGGAAATGATCTAAATGGACCTCAGCAAGGCTGTCGACAAGGTCCCACATGATAGATTGGTTAGCAAGGTTAGATCACATGGAATCCAGGGGGAGCTAGCCTATTGGATACAAAATTGGAATGACGGTAGAAGACAAGGTGGTGGTGGAGGGTTACTTTTCAGACTGGAGACCTGTGACCAGTGGTGTGCCACAAGGATTGGTGCTGGACCGACTGCTTAATGATTTGGATGTGAATATAGGAAGTGTGGTTAGTAAGTTCACAGACGACACCAAAATTGGGGGTATAGTGAACAGTGAAGAAGGTTATCTCAGAGTAGAATGGGACCTTAATCAGATGGACCAATGGGCCAAGGAGTGGCAGATGGAGTTTAATTTAGACAAGTGTGATGTATTGCATTTTGGTAAGATACATCAGGGCAGGACTAATACAGTTATTGGTAAGGTCCTGTGGAGTGTTCCTGAACAAAGAGACTTAAGGGTTTAGGTGCACAGTTCCTTGAAAGTGTAGTAGCAGGTAGGGTGAAGGCGGCATTTGGCATATTTCCCTTTATTGGTCATAACATTCAGCATAGGAATTGGGACGTTATATTGCAGCCATTCAGGACATGGGTGAGGCCACTTTTAGAATATTCCATTCAGGTCTGGTCTCCCTGCTATGGGAAAGATGTTCATAGATCAGCAAATCCCTACAGTGTGGAAACAGGCCCCTTGGCCCAACAAATCTACACCAACCCTCAGAGTATCCCACACAGACCAATCCCCCTATAACCCACCTAATCTATACACCCCTGAACACTATGGGCAATTTAGCATGGCCATCCACCCTAACCTGCACATCTTTGGACTTTGGGAGGAAACCGGAGCACCCGAAGGAAACCCACGCAGACATGGGGAGAATGTGCAAACTCCACACAGACAGTTGCCTGAGGGTGGAATCAAACCCGGGTCCCTGGCGCTGTGAGGCAGCAGTGCTAACCACTGAGCCACTGTGCCATGTTGTTAAACTTGAAAGTGTGCAGAAAAGATTTACAAGGATGTTGCCGTGTTGGAGGGTTTAAGCTATAGGGAGAGGCTGAATAGACTGGGGCTGTTTTCCTTGGAACGTTGGAGGGTGAGGGGTGATTTTATAGGTGTTTATAAAATCATCAGGGGTATGGATAGGGTGAATAGCCAAGGTCTTTTTCCCACAGATACAGAAGTTCAAAACTAGAGGAAATAGGTTTGAGGTGAGAGGCGAAACATTTAAAAGGTACCTCAGGGGCAATGTTTTCATGCAGACGGTGGTATGTGTATGGAATGAGCTGCCAGAGGAAGTGGTGGAGGCTGGTACAATTACATCATTTAAAAGGCATCTGGATGGGTATATGAATAGGAAGGGTTTCAAGTGATATGGGTCAAATGATGGCAAATGGAACTAGATCAGTTTAGCATATCTGGTTGGCATGGATTAGTTTGACTGAAAGGTCTGTTTCTATCCTGTATATCTCTATGATTCTATGACTATGACTCTAAATAAAGCGGGCAGAATAGGTTTAAACAGTGTGCCTGCAACGTTATCTGTTGACCACAATCACAATGATAACATTGGAGACGGGAAATTTCAGAGCCGAATGCATTGTACTTTGTAAGGACAGGCGTGAATAAATTCCAAAATAAATAGTTGGAGTTGGCAGTAATGATACAAAACGCTGAAAGGATTATTAGGTTAAGATAAGGCTTTTGAATGACAGGCCTTTGATCACAGATGCAGGCAGTAAAAAAGAACAAAATTAAAGCAGTATATACAAAGGAATAAGTCCCTTTTACAACAGAGATTGCAAAGGACAAAACATCAAAGCATTTTACAACAAAGCTACAATTTCAGGATGAGCAAAGAATAAAGCAACAGTGCAATGTGGTTGGATATAAACCCACTTACAGCCCATAATTGCCGAGCAATCTCTTTAAGGACCGAAGGCTCGTAAAATAATTGCTAGCATTAAATCCAGCAAAAACTAGACACAGAAGCAAAATGGTATAAAGGGAGATCAAAGCTTCACTCAGGAGGAACATTAAACTACCTTCAAAACCAGGAAGTGTGATTAGGTTTGAATCAGCCATGCTCGGCATTTCCAGTTTAAAAGAATCCCACTCATGGAAGCTCTGGATGAGGAGACTCATTGTGTACAGTGTCGCATGAAGTTTTCAGATGAGTGCTCTGAAATCAAAGTTAATTGCCAGGTGTGGTAGAGCCTCTAACCTGCTGAATCTACTGAAGGTATGATATGGAGGTGCCAGTGTTGGACTGGGGAGGGCAAAGTCAGAAGTCGCACGAGACCAGATTGTAGTCCAACAGGTTTATTTTAAATCACAAGTTTTCAGCGTGCTGCTCGTTCATCAGATCACCTTATGAAGGAACAGTGTACAGCACGGAAACAGGCCATTCGGTCCAACTCATCCATGCTGACCAGGTTTCCTAAACTGAACTAGTCCCATTTGCTTCTGTTTGGCCCATATCCCTTGAAACCTTTCCTATACATGTTCCTGTCCAAATGTCTTTTAAATGTTGTAACTGTGGTTACCTCCATCACTTCCTCTGGCAGTGTGTTCCATTCTGTGTGAAAAGGTTGCCCCTCAGATCCCTTTTAAATCGTTCACCCCTCACTTTAAACCTTTTGGACCCCGCTACCCTGGGAAAAAAAGACCTCGGCTATTCACCCTATCCATGCCTCTCATAATTTTATAACAACTGTAAAATCACCCCTCAGGCTCCTACACACCATGAAAAAAAGTCCCAGCCTATCCAGCCTCTCCTTATAACTCAAACCTTCCAGTCTTGGTCACATCCTTGTAATTTTTTTTGCATCCTTTCCAGTTTAATAACATCCTTCCTGTAGAAGGGTGACCAGAATGTGCAGTACTCCAAATATGGCCTTACCAGTACCTTGTACAGCTGTAATATGACATCCCAACTCCTGTACTCAATGCTCTGACCAATGAAGGCAAGCGTGCCAAATGCCTTCTTCAGCATCCTGTCTACCTACGACTCCACTTTCAAAGAGTTATGGACATGCATCCCTACGTCTCTCTGTTTGACAACACTCCTCAGGGCCCTATCAGTAACTGTGTAAGTCTTGCCCTGGGTTTCCTTCCCAAAATGCAACACCTCACATTTATCTAAATTAAACGCCATCTGCCACTCCTCGGCCCATTGGCCCAGTTGATTGAGATCCTGTTGTACTCTTAGGTAACCTTTTTCATTGTCCATTATACCTCCAATTTTGGTGTCATCTGTAAGCTTACTAACCATGCCTCCTGTATTCTCATACAAATTGTTTATACAAATGGCAAACACCAGTGGACCTGGCACCAATCCTTGCAGCACACTGCTGGTCACAGGCCTCTAATCCAAACAACAACATTCTGCCATCACCCTCTGTCTTCTACTGTAAAGCTTATGTTGTATCCAGTTGGCTGGCTCTCCCTGGATCCCATGTGATCTATCTTTATGAACCAGTGTACCATACAGAACCTTGTTGAAGGTCTTGCTGAAGTCTATATAGACAACATCTACTGCTCTGCCTTCATCAATCTTCTTGGTCTCCTCTTGAAAAAACTCAATCAAATTTGTGAGACACAGTCTCCCATGCACAAAGTCACATTGACTATCCCCAATCAGACCTTGTCTTTCCAAATGCATGTAGATCCTGTCCCTCAGAATCCCCTCCAACAACTTACCCATCACTGACATCAGCCTCACTGGTCTATAGTTCCCTGGCTTTTCCACTTTTCTTAAATAATGGCACCACAATAGCCACTCTCCAGTCTTCCACACCTCACCCATGGCTCTCGATGATACAAATATCTCAGCAAGGGGCCCCATGTTCTTTTCCAGGAACAAAAACAGAAGTTGCTGGAAAAGCTCTGCAGGCCTGGCAGCATCTGTGAAGAGAAAATCAGAGTTTACATTTCGGGTCCGGTGACCCTTCCTCAGAACTGTTAACTCTGATTTCTCTTCACAGATGCTGCCAGACCTGCTATGCTTTTCCAGCAACTTCTGTTTTTGTTCCTGTTTTACAGCATCTGCAGTTCTTTTAGTTTTTCTCCCACATTTTTCCCCAACTTCCCACAATGACCTGGGATTCATTTGATCAGGTTCCTGGGGTTTAGTTATTTTTATGTTTTAAGGCCTCTAGCACCTCCTCTTCAGTAATGTGGACTCTTTTCAAGACATCACTATTTATTTCCCCGAGTTCCCTAGCTTCTATGTCTTTCTCCACAGTAAATACTGAGGTGAAATATTCATTTAGTATCTCACCCATCTCCTGTAGCTCCATATGTAGATGGCCTCGTTGATCTTTAAGGGGCCTTATTCTCTCACTAGTTACTCTTTTGTCCTTAATATACTTGTAGAATCTCTTTGGATTCTCCTTAACCTTAACTGCCAAGTCTATCTCATGTCCAGTTTCTGCCCTCCAGATTTCCCTCTTAAGTATACTCCTACATCTCCTATACACCTCAAGTGATTCACTTTATCCCAGCTGTCTCTACCTGAAATATGCCTCCTTCTTTTTCTTGACCAGAGCCTCAATATCTCTAGACATCCAATGTTCCCTACTCCTGCCAGCCTTATCCTTCACACTAACAAGACCATGCTGTCCCTGAACTCTCATTATCTCACTTTTGAACGTCTCCGACTTGCCAGATGTCCCTTTATCAGTGAACATGGTCCCGAAATCAACTTTTGGAAGTTCCTATCTCATACCATCAAAATTGGCTTTGTCCAAATTGGGAATGTTAATTTATGGTCCAGGTCTATCCTTTGTCATAACCATTTTAAAACTAACAGAATTATGGTCACTGGTTGCAAGGTGCTCCCCCACTAACAGCTCAGTCACTTGTCCTGCCTTATTTCCCAAAAGAAGGTGGGGTTTTGCCAATTGTCTAGTAGGACCATCTACATAGTGCTTGAGAAAGTTTTCTTGAACACACTTAAATTCACCCCCTTCCAAGCCCTTAACACTAAGGAAGTGCCAATCTATGTTTGGAAAGTTAAAATCCTCTGCTATTACAACCCTATTATTCTTACAGCTATCTGCAATTTTCTTACATTTTTGTTCTTCATTTTCTCGCTGTATTTTGAGGGGGGGGGGGTGCTATGGCGCAATCCTATCAAAGTGATCACCCCCTTCTTATTTTTAAGTTCTACCCAAACAACTTCACTGGATAACAAGGTGCAGAGCTGGATGAACACAGCAGGCCAAGCAGCATCACAGGATCAGAAAGGCTGACGTTTCGGGCCTAGACCCTTCTTCAGAAATGGGAGAGGGGAAGGGGGTTCTGAAATAAATAGGGAGAGAGGGGGAGGCGGATAGAAGATGGATAGAGGAGAAGATAGGTGGAGAGGAAACAGACAGGTCGAAGAGGCGGGGATGGAGCCAGTAAAGGTGAGTGTAGGTGGCGAGTTAGGGAGGGGATAGGTAGGTCCAGGGAGGACGGACAGGTCAAGGGGGCGGGATGAGGTTAGTCAGCAGGAGATGAGGGTGCGGCTTGAGGTGGGAGGAGGGGATAGGTGGGAGGAAGAACAGATTAGGGAGGTGGGGACAAGCTGGGCTGGTTTTGGGATGCGGTAGGGGGAGGGGAGATTTTGAAGCTTGTGGTCTACTGCATCCGCTGTACCTGTTGTGGCCTCCTCTACATCGGGGAAACCAAGCGGAGGCTCGGGGACCGCTTTGCAGAACACCTACGCTCGGTTCGCAATAAACAACTGCACCTACCAGTCGCGAGCCATTTCAACTCCCCCTCCCATTCCTCAGACGACATGTCCATCCTGGGCCTCCTGCAGTGCCACAACGATGCTACCCAAAGCTTGCAGGAACAGCAACTCATATTCCGCTTGGGAACCCTGCAGCCCAATAGTATCAATGTGGATTTCACAAGCTTCAAAATCTCCCCTTCCCCTACCGCATCCCAAAACCAGCCCAGCTCGTCCCCGCCTCCCTAACCTGTTCTTCCTCCCACCTATCCCCTCCTGACACCTCAAGCCGCACCCCCATCTCCTACCTACTAACCTCATCCCGCCCCCTTGACCTGTCCATCCTCCCTGGACTGACCTATCCCCTCCCTACCTCCCCACCTACACTCACCTTTACTGGCTCCATCCCCGCCTCTTCGACCTGTCTGTTTCCTCTCCACCTATCTTCTCCTCTATCCATCTTCTATCCACCTCCCCCGCTCTCCCTATTTATTTCAGAACCCCCTTCCCCTCCCCCATTTCTGATGAAGGGTCTAGGCCCGAAACGTCAGCCTTTCTGCTCCTACAATGCTGCTTGGCCTGCTGTGTTCATCCAGCTCTGCACCTTGTTGTCTTGGATTCTCCAGCATCTGCAGTTCCTACTATCTCTCTTTCAACTTCACTGGATGATCCCCCAGGATATCCTCTGTAAGTACTGCCATGATGTTTTCCCTAATCAAAAATGCCAATCCCCCTCCTCTCTTGCCTCCCCTTCTATCCTTTCTATAGCATCTGTACTGCCAAAAATTAAGCTGCCAGTTCTGCCCCTCCCTCAGCCACGTATCCCAATCCCATGTACCCATCATGGCCTGAGTTCATCTGCCTTACCTGTAAGGCATTTTGCATTGAAATAAATACAATTTAATTCATCAGACTTCCCATGTTCCCTGCCATGTTCTTGCCTGCCTTGTTTATTTAACTTGCTTTCTTTAATTTCTGTACCAGCCTCAACCTTCTCTCTTGTCTCACTGCTGCTTAAGATAGCCCCACACCTCCTCAATACTAATTTAAACTCTCGTGAGTTGCTCTAGCAAATCTCCCCGCCTGGATATTGATTCCCCTCCAGTTCAGTTGCAACCTCTTGTACAGGTCTCTTCTGCCCCGGAGGAAATCCCAATGATCCAAAAATCTGAATCCCTGTCCCTTGCACAAGCTCCTCAGCCACGCATTCATCTGCTCTATCCTCTTTTTCCTATTCTCACAAGCACATGACACCAGGAGTAATCCAGAGATTACTAATTTGAGGTCCTGCTTTTTAACCTCTTGCCTAACTCCCATTTCTCACTCTGCAGGACCTCATCCCTTTTTCTACCGATATTGTTGGTACCAATGTGTATAATGACCTCTGGCTGCTCACGCACCCCTTTGAGAATTTGCTGTAACTGCTCAGAGACGTCCTTGACCCTGGCACCAGGGAGGCAACACACCATCCTCCAGTCTCGCTGTTCGGCCGCAGAAACATCTGTCTGTGTCCCTGACCAGAGAGTCCCTGATCACAATTACTCACTTGGACTTTGCCATTCCTTGCATTACAGCAGAGCCCGTCATGGTGTCACAGACTGCTGCTATTTTCTCCACTGTGGTTATCTCCCTCAACAGTATCCAAAACGATATACTTGTTTATGAGGGGTTTAGCCACAGGAGACTCCTGTACTACCTGCCTGCCTCTGCTGATGGTCACCCATCTACCTGACTGTACCTGCAGTGTGGCCACCTCCCTATAACTCCCATCTATCACACTCTCTGCTTTTTGTAACCTTCCAATTGATCCATGCAGTCTGAGAGGAGCTGCAGCCAGACACACTTCCTGCAGAGTCGATACAGTGTGGAGCTGGAGGAGCACAGCAGGTCAGACAGCATTGGAGGAGCAGGAAATTCGATGTTTTGGGCTGAGACCCTTCATCAGGACTGGGGAGGAGGAAGGGAGCTCAGGGAGGGGGCTGGGGCTGGGGGAAGGTAGGTGGGGTGGTGATAAGTGGATGCAGGTAGGAAACGGTAGAGATTGGTCAGTGGGATGGGTGGGGCAGATGGATGAGAAGGAAGGTGGACAGGTTGAGGGGAATGGGAAGGGATAGTTTATCACAGTCACAGAGTCTATCATCATTAAGGTACAAGTGCGGCACTGTCTAACCTACCCTCACTTGTTGACTCCATCCTTGATGCAGTGTTAACAGTATCTCCGAATAAACAGTAACGAGGCATTTTGGTTCCAACCACACCAGCCACCAGTGGACCTTTCAAACAAACAGACAAAAAGAAATTCAGTTGTGTGTTCTGACAGCTAGCTTCCATGTTTGAGGAGAGTGATGGACTAGGAAACCAAGAGGCCAGAAATATTAATCCTGGACGCTTATTGTGAAACACCAACCATAACTTCTTTCAATGAAATGAGATAGGGAAAGTAACAAAATTATCTCAAGTTCTCACTTTTGAAAAGTCACTGGGTACACTGCTGGGAAATACCAGTGGACATGAACAATCTGTGTTTTTAGCAGAGATAACAAGGTGTAGAGCTGGATGAACACAGCAGGCCAAGCAGCATTGGAGGAGCAGGAAGGCTGACGTTTCGGGCCTAGACCCTTCTTCAGAAATTGGGGAGGGGAAGGGGGTTCTGAAATAAATAGGGAGAGAGGGGGAGGCGGATAGAAGATGGATAGAGGAGAAGATAGGTGGAGAGGAAACAGACAGGTCGAAGAGGCGGGGATGGAGCCAGTAAAGGTGAGTGTAGGTGGGGAGGTAGGGAGGAAATAGGTCAGTCCAGGGAGGACGGACAGATCAAGGGGGCGGGATGAGGTTAGTAGGTAGGAGATGGTGGTGGGGCTTGAGGTGGGAGGAGGGGATAGGTGGGAGGAAGGACAGGTTAGGGAGGCAGGGACGAGCTAGACTGGTTTTGGGATGCGGTAAGGGGAGGGGAGATTTTGAAGCTTGTGAAGTCCACATTGATACCATTGGGCTGCAGGGTTCCCAAGCAGAATATGAGTTGCTGTTCACAAGCTTCAAAATCTCCCCTCCCACTACTGCATCCCAAAACCAGCCCAGCTCGTCCCTGCCTCCCTAACCTGTCCTTCCTCCCACCTATCCCCTCCTCCCACCTCAAGCCCCACCACCATCTCCTACCTACTAACCTCATCCCGCCCCCTTGATCTGTCCGTCCTCCCTGGACTGACCTATTTCCTCCCTACCTCCCCACCTACACTCACCTTTACTGGCTCCATCCCCGCCTCTTCGACCGGTCTGTCTCCTCTCCACCTATCTTCTCCTCTATCCATCTTCTATCCGCCTCCCCCTCTCTCCCTATTTATTTCAGAATGCCCTTCCCCTCCCCCATTTCTGAAGAAGGGTCTAGGCCCGAAACGTCAGCCTTCCTGCTCCTCTGATGCTGCTTGGCCTGCTGCGTTCATCCAGCTCTATGCCTTGTTATCTCAGATTCTGCAGTTCCTACTATATCTGTGTTTTTAATGTTGTAAAGTAGCCAACATACTTCACAGGAGCATGCTGAGTCAGAAACTGGCCACAGGGCTGAAGTATTAGGATGGGGCGGATCTAAAACTTTAATCAAAAAGGTAGGTTTTCAGCAGAAGATCTATAGCTGTCTAAGGAGGAAATTTCAAGCCTTAGATACGGCCACTATTGGCAGAGCAAAGGAAGAATGCAATGGACAAGACTCTAGAATTGGAGGAACTCTGGTTATAGTTGCATATCTCAGAGCTCACCCATATGTTCATTGAGTTAGAGACAAAAAACAAACTGCAGATGCTGGAATCCAAGGTGGGCTGGAAGAACGCAGCAAGTCAGGCAGCATCTGGAGGAAAGAAGAAGTCAACGCTTCAGGTATTACCCTTCTTCAGGACAGCATGAAGAAGGGTCATACCCAATACATTGACTTCTTTCTGCCAGATGCTGCCTGGCTTGCTGTGTTCTTCCAGCCTCCTGTTTGTCAACCACATATTTATTAAGTCTTGTCTAACTGGCCTTGTGTATAAAGTATGCTGATGGGCCGAGATTTTATCCATCAAAGAAATGCCATCAAGAAGGCAGCAGCAAGAGAAGGAGCCATCTTTCAACGCTAAGTAATTGTTGACAGAGCTATTGGACAGCTTCCAGTTGCTGAGATTTCTAATAACTTGTCAATTACCTGGCATCTGAGAAACTGAAATGAGTTACCTGAGTGTATGCCCGCCCTGATTTTCAACTTAACATCTGGTTTGTGTGGGATGATGAATGAAGAGCAGACTGCAACTAAATCCAATGCCATGCTTGCAATCTCAGCCGCATGCTTGATGCCATTCTCTTTCGGCACTCCTGATACCACCATATCTGGGGGCAGAAACAGCAGAGACAGCATCAGCAGAATGGACAGCTCTGTCGGAGTGCAGGTGCCTTCTTTCTGCATTTCTCAAAGGGGTTTTCTGCTCAATCCAACCTGCAGTTGAATGAACACCAGCCCATCTTATACTGTGAAACAACAAACATTCATTTGTAAAGCCCCATTGTTAAGTTGAAACATCCCAAGGCACGTTGCAGGAAAGATTATCTGGCAAAATTAGACTACTCAGGAAGATGTTAAGTCAAACAGCAGATTAAAGAGTATATTAACAAACTTTCTTTCATTCATTCACAAGATGTGGGCATTTGTAGTTAGGCCAGCATTTTATTGGCCATCCCCAATTGCCCCAAAGGGCATTTAAGAGTCAACCCCATCACTGTGGGTCTGCAGTGACATGTAGGCCAGACCAAGTAAGGATGGCAGCTTCCTTCCATAAAGAACATTAGTAAACCAGATGGGTTTTTCCAACAATCAATTTATTAGACTCTTATTTTTATTGAATTCAAATTACACCACCCACCATGGCAGGATTCAAACATGGGTCCCCAGAACATTACCTGTGTCGCTGGGTTAACAGTCCAATCATTGTACCACTAGGCCGTCAACTCCCCTATACATTTTAGAAGAGGTGATACGTGAAATATTTAGGGAGGGAATTCCAAATTTTAGGGTCCAGGCTGTTGAAGACACATCAGCTAATGTTGTAGGGCATTTTATAGATGGTACCCATTGCAGCCACTGTATTGGACAGATTGAAAGCTGGAGGTGATAAAGGCATGCTAATCAAGACTGGATTGTGCTGGAATGTCACTGCAATGTCCTGGATTGTGTCAAGCTTCTTGAGAGTGACCTCCTACATACAAAAGGTAGAACAATTTCAGAAGATTCCTAAAACAGAATGGATGTAACAGCCTTTCATATTTTCAGCAAGTCATCACTTAAAGTCAACATTCTGAAAATCACAACTTTAAATCAAACAAACTTTACGTGAAAAGTTGGTTCCCATGGGAATCAATGGTAAAACCGGAGTTATGTCGGATCGAGCCTTCTTTCAAAAAAACATTAAACATTATGCCCTGTAAGTTGTAATTCTTTACATTGCTAAATTCCTGTACTGGTAATTGAAATTACTTTGAAAACAAAATAAATGCTAAAATATAAAGGATAAATGTATCTTTCTGACTGTGGTTTGCAATCGGGACTGAGGTCAGTCATAGCAACGTCTTGCTGGCCAGGGGGAAAGGGAGAAGGACATGTGAATGCAGTGGCTAGAAGAACAGGTCAGAAGTTAGAAATCCTGTGGTGAGTAACTCGCCTCCCGACTCCTCAAAGCCTGCCCACCATCCACAGGATACCTGCCTGACAACCCATTTCAGTTCACTGCAGCCATGTAAATATTGCAGCAACAAGAGCAGATCAGAGGCTAGGATTCCTGCAGTAAATAACTGATTCCCTGACTCCCCAAATTCTGTCCATGAGACAGGTCAGGAATGTGATGGAATATTCCCCACTTACCTGGATGGGTGCAGCTCCAACTACACTCAAGAAGCTTGACACCCCATTCAGAAAAACAATCTGTCTACAAGCAAGACAACAAGGTATAGAGCTGGATGAACACAGCAGGCCAAGCAGCATCATAGGAGCAGAAAGGCTGACGTTTCGGGCCTAGACCCTTCATCAGAAATCTACTATCTCTCTACAAGCAATTGGTCCTAAGTGATTTTTCTCTTATTTTGAAACTTTTCCCTGGTTCTAGACTCTCCAAACAAGGGAAACATCTGACCCACTTCTACCCTCTTTTTTCAATGAAATCACCTCATTCTTCTGAGGAACCAACTTGCATTGTACTCCCTTGATGGTAACAATATCCTTCGTAAAAATAAGGGGATGAAATCCAGACACAATACTCCAGCAGTAATCTAACAATTGAAGTAAGACTTTGTTACAGCTGAATGCAAATCCTCCTACAATAAGGATTAACATATCATTAGACTGCTGTACCTGCAAATTCGCCTTCAGTGACTTACTGACAGACACCTAGTTCCCTTTGTACACATACACATTGTAACCTCTGTACATTGGTTCTTCCTAACAAACTAGTTACACTGACACTTTTCACATTCTATCTGCCATATCTTTGTCCATTCACTAGGTCCATCCAAATCTTTTGGAAACCACTTTGCATCTCCTTCACAGTGCACATTCCTACTTAGCGTTGCATCATCATTGGAAATATTACTCAGAGATAGTAAGAACTGCTGATGCTGGAGTCAGAGATAACAGTGTGGAGCTGGAGGAACACAGCAGATCAGGCTCTGAAGAAGAGTCCCGACCCAAAACGTCAACTTTCCTGTTCCTCCGCTGCTGCCTGGCCTGCTGTATTCCTCCAGCTCCACACTGTGCTATCTTGGAAATATTACTGTTGTGATTGCAACGAGATCAGTCAGGTGGACTTCTTAGCATATGAGTTTCCTGATTGGCTCAGATGAACAGCCCCAATCAGGGAGTCCTGGCTGACAGATATAAACAGGGGAGTCAGACGTTCTAGTCATTCTGTGAGCTATGCATGTGTAAATAAAGGGTGATATGGTGATGGAATACTGGTCTCTGTGCAGTTATTTCAATTACATTTGATTGGCACTTCCAAATGATTGTCGTATTCAGTGAACAGCTTGGGTCCAAGTATTGATCCTTGTGATACCCCACTAGTCACATCCTGTCAGTGTGAGAATGCCTCATTTATTCCTGCTCTGTGTTGGCCAATTGTTATTCCATGCCATCCATCATCTCCTGCCTCATGTGCTTTAGTTTTGCTGTAGAACCTTCTGTGGTTTTCTTTTTATCAAAAGCCTTCTGAAAATTCAAAACTTTTTACATCCACCAACTTCTTATTCATTCACAGGATGTAGGTGATGTTAGCTGGACCAGAATTTATTGCCTGTCCCTAGCTGCCCTTCAGAAGGTGGGAGTGCGCTGCCTTCTTGAACCGCTGCAGTCCATGTGCTGTAGGTAGACCCACAATGACATTTTTCAGGATTTTCAGATCCAGGGACAGTGAAGGACAGTGAGTGGCTTGGAGGGGAACTTGCAGGGGGTGGTGTTCCTATGTATCTGCTGCCCTTGTCCTTCTAGAAAGAGGATGTTATGAGTTTGGAAGGTGCTAGTGAAGGAAACGAGGTGAGTTGCTGCAGACCATCTTGCAGGTGCTGCTACTCAGTGTCGGTGGTGAAAGGAGTGAATATTGAAGGATGTGAATGGGGTGCCAATCAAGTGGGCTGCTTTATCCTGGATAGTGCTGATTTTCTGAAGTGACCCCCTAAGCTTGATTGATATGATTTATGAAGCTCAATCAAATAGAGCAGCAGGAACTGTGTTTTACATTTAGTCTAGCTTTTTTCCAACTGAATTAAAGCTGAACCAGAGAGAGGAAACTAGGAAATCACTCAGTGTATTTAAAACCTTCACAAAACAGTCCTTAAATTTTTCCTTCTGAAGGGAACCAAAGGCCAACTCTCATTTCCATTAAAAGATAATCACAGCATTAATTTTTTTTTCGTGGTGACCTTTATTCTTTCGGTTTGGATACAGTAAGGACGTTTGTCAATTTGCTACAAAGAACTTCTAATGTTGTGCTGGCACTTTGATTGTTCCCTTCGCATCTGACTGGGAACACAGAGCCTCATACAGAATCATTAAATGTTATCATTAACACACAGCAGCAGGAATAGCCATAGCTGTTTGACAGGAATAGTTTTTGTTGTGAACTGCAATAGACACTTGTGATATTGTATGCCTGGAATATCTAGAATTCTTACATCTGTCCCTGTGTTCTTTGTGAACCGTAATGTAATATGCATGAAACTGGTCTCATATAATATAGTCAGCCAAATAATGATAAGTGGTGTCAAATAGGTTAACCATTTTATTTAAGAGCTGTCTTTATGCTTTGCAGCAGGGATTTATGATGCAAATCCATCTGCAGAGAATGAAGACTTATTTAAAAAACATTCTTCCTGGCTCAAAGCCACACAGTCAAAGGCCAAAAATAACAGTAAATTGAGTTTTAGCCCAGTATAATCTAGTCATTGTTGGAAGAATTTGCTCACTGTGTATTGTCCTTAAGTCATCCAGACATATATAAGGCACAAAGTGTTCTTAAAAATCTCCAATAAAATTGAGTCCACAGCACAGAAACAGATCCCTTAATCTAATTGGCCTGTACTGTTGTTTATACACGTCACAGGCCTCTTTAAGGGACCCTCTTGGTATGGAGTCATACAGCACAGAAACAGACCAGCCAATCCATGCCAAATATGATCCAAAACTAAACTAGTCCCATCTGCCTGCTCCTGGCCCATGTGTCTCTAAACCTTCCTATTCATGTACTTATCCTTCTCTTTCTCCCTCTTGGCTTTATCCAGCTTACCCTTAAATGCATCAACCTTTATCATCTCAACTACTCCAAAGGGGAACCAGTCCCACATTTTCCCTAAACGAGAAAACCAAAGAACTGCAGATGCTGGAAATCAGAAACAAAAACAGAAATTGCTGGAAAAACTCAGCAGGCCTGGCAGCACCTGTGGAGAGAAAACAGAGTTAATGAAATGTAATTCTGCTTTCTCTGCACACATGTTGCCAGACCTGTTGAGTTTTCCCAGCAATTTCTGTCTCTGTTCCACATTTCCCTTACTCTCACAGTAAAAAAGCCTCCTTTGAAATCACAGTTGGATTTATCAATGTCTGTTTTTATTTATTTCAACTGCCTTAAATTTACACAGGTTGACACCATTTCTCTGCTTTTCAATTCTATCCCTCCAGAAATCTCCCTGTTATCTGAAAGATGTTGTATGAATGCAATGGGAGGAATTACTATGATTTCTGCATGGCTAAGTGATTGATCTCCAAGATGAAGCACTCAACACAGTGTGGAGCTGGAGGAACACAGCAGATCAGGCAGCAGCAGACCAGCAGGAAAGTCAACATTTCAGGTTTACACACTTCTTCAGGAAGGGTCCCGACCCGAAACATCGACTTTCCTGCTCTCTCTGATGCTGCCTGACCTGCTGTGTTCCTCCAGCTCCACACTGTATTACCTCTGACTCTAGCATCTGCAGTTCTTGCTATCTCCAAGATAACAACACTCCTCAACACACTCTCTCTCATAGTAATTAGTTGGAGGTTTTTGATAGGAATGTCCTTTGCGCTGCTTGCTTCATAAATGAATAAATCCTAGGTCCAAGTTCTCACATCTCAGGCTACATGTAAGCTGAACAGAAAGACATATTTAAACAACATTTAGCGGTAATCATTACAGAGACAGGGGCATGACCTCTGCGTACTGCATTATGCATGTTAACGTTCAGGGGTGGGTGGAAGGGGGAAGGGTCAGTTAGATACACTGGGCAGATAGCCAACACTGGTAAACCTGACAATCTGAAAGTTCAAACTGGGGAAAACCTAGAATCTTAGAGTCCCTAGAGTGTGAAAGCAGGTTATTCACCCCCTTTTGTCCACACTGACCCTCCGAAGAGCATCCCATCCAGACCCACACGCACCCTATCCCTGTAACCCTGCATTTCCCGTGGCTAATCCACCGAACCTGCACATCTTTGGACTGTGGGAAGAAAACACAGCACCCGGAGGAAACCCGCACAGACTCGGGAAGAATGTGCAAACTCCACACAGACTGGAATTGAACCTATGTCCCTAAGTGCTTGTGAGGCAGCAGTGCTAACTACTGAGCCATCATTCTGCCCTAAATAGTGGGCCTGGCTAGTATCCCAACAGGAAATCCATTGTCCCAGTAACTATTAATTCCTTCATTGTTTTTGTCCCCTGCAGATTCAGAAGGAACTGGTATCTGCTCTCAGTTGCTCTGGGTGGGCTGGATAAGAATAAAATGGACGGCACTCATGGCAGATAAACGTAAAATTTGTAGATTAGTATAGGACACATACCAAGTGAGATAAAGCTGTATCTTGACCCTAACAATAAGAACCAAGTTACCAAACAGGACTACTTGTATGCCAAATGGCAGAAGCAGCAAGTGACAGAGCTAAGTGATCCCACAACCAACGGATCAGATCTAAGCTCTGCAGTCCTGCCACATCCAGTGGTGAATGGTGGTGGACAATTAAACAACTCACTGGAGGAGGAGGCTCCACAAATATCCCCATCCTCAATGATGGAAGAGCCCAGCACATCAGTGCAGAAGATAAGGCTGAAGCATTCGCAGCAACCTTCAGCCAGAAGTGCCGAGTGGACAATCCATCTCAGCCTCCTCCAGTGATCCCTATCACAGATACCAGTCTTCAGCCAATGCAATTCATTCCATGTGGTATCAAGAAACGGTTGGAAACACTGGATACTGCAAAGGCTATGGGCCCTGACAACATTCCGGCAATAGTACTGAAGGCTTGTGCTCCAGAACTTGCCGCTCCCCTAGCCAAGCTGTTCCAGTACAGTTACAACGCTGGTATCTATCTGACAATGTGGAAAATTGCCCAAATATGTCCTGTACGTAAAAAGCAGGACAAATCCAACCCGGCCAATTACCACCCCATCAGTCTACTCTCGATCATCAGTAAAGTGATGGAAGGTGTCACTAACAGAGCTATCAAGCAGCACCTGCTCAGCAATAACCTGCTCAGTGACGCCCAGTTTGGGTTCCGCCAAGGCCACTCAGCTCCTGACCTCATTACAGCCTTGGTTCAAACATGGACAAAAGAGCTGAATTCCAGAGGTGAGGTGAGAGTGACAGCCCTTGATATCAAAGCTGCACTCAACCGAGTGTGGCATCAAGGAGCCCTAGCAAAATTGCAATCAATGGGTGTCAGGGGCAAACTCTTCATTGGTTCGAGTTATACCTGACACATAGGAAGATGGTCGTGGTTGTTGGGGGTCAGTCATTTCAGCTCCAGGACATCTCTGCAGGAGTTCCTCAGGATAGTGTCCTAGGCCCAACCATCTTCAGCTGCTTCATCAATCATCTTCCCTCCATCATAAGGTCAGAAGTTGGGATGTTCGCTGATGATTGCATAATGTTCAGCACCATTCATGACCCCTCAGATACTGAAGCAATCTATGTCAAAATGCATCAACACCCAGAAAACATCTATGTTTGGGCTGATACAAGTTCCAGGCAATGACTATTTCCAGTAATGTAGAATCTATCCATTGCTCCTTGACATTCAATGGTATTGCCATCATTGAATCCCCCATGATCAACATCCTGAGGGCTTACCACTAACCAGAAACTCAACTGGACTCATCATAGAGATACATTGGCTTCAACAGGTCAGAACCTGGGAACCCTGTCACTCACCTCCTGACTCTCCAAAGCCCGTCCGCCATCTACAATACACAAATCAGGAGTGTAATGGAATACTCCCAACATTCTGGGATGAATACAGCTCCAACAACACCCAAGAAACTTGACACCTTCCAGGTCAAAGTGTCCAGTTTAATTGGTATCATATCCACTCCCTCCACCACCCACACTCAGTAGCAGCAGTGTGTACTATCTACAAGATGCATTACAGAAATTCACCAAAGATCCTCACACAGCACCTTCCAAATCTATGACCACTTCCATCTAGAAAGACAAGAGCCTCAGATACATGGGAGGACCACCACCTGCAAGTTCCCCTCCAAGTGTCTCACCATCCTGACATGGAAACATATCACCATTCCTTTAGTGTCGGTGGATCAAAATTCCAGAATTCCCTGGGCATTGTGGGTCTACTTACAGCACATGGACTGCGGCGGTTCTAGAAGGCAGCTCATCTCCATCTTCCCAAATGCAACTAGGATGGTCATTAAAGTGGGCCTAGCCATCAAGGCCCAGATCACATGAATAAATTTGCATATAAAAGCTTGGTGAACATGTAATTGTTTTGACAATTGTTTCTTTAAAAAAAACTTTTTAAATTTATGCCAAAAACAAACGGATGAGTTTATATGCTTGAATAAGAAGTAATCCTAGTCCTTGAGTTCTGGTGTCCTTGACCTGGAAATCGTACCCATAAAAAGGAAGTTAACATGCTGATATTATGCAGTGCTCAGACAAGGATAGAGAGACCAAGCAAAGAGAGGTGTTGTGACTTGAGAATTTTCCATAACGGAGTGAGCCTCATTGGGATGTCTGCACAGGCAGTACCTTGATTTCATGGAAGCTGCTACCTATGGAAAATTGGTTAACTCTTGAAGGAAATGCATTGGACTTCAGCTTGAATAGAGAGTTCAGCTGGAACTGGAATTCAGCCTGGAAGGACTGCATTTGAAAATGGAATCATTGTGATCCTCGAGGCTGGAGCAGTGTCAGAGGGACAGTGGCTGCAGTGTCAGTGGCATGGACTGGGACTCCTGGCAGCAACTAAACTGTGCAATGCAGCATGCTTCCAGTAACATGCCAGGCCTCAAGTGATCGTGCAATAAGATGGAGTATGAGATCCTTATACATAGATAATTCTACTTACTTTCTGATTTCTGCTGCAAGGATCTTTCACATCGTGAAGCTCCAAGGTTTATTGAACAGTGCGGTTTTATTTAAACTAACATTTTGGTCACAATGACCTTTTGCTAGATCGTATTGATGCCTGTAGAAAACCTCAGGCCTTAGTCCACATATTGAGAGATGAGGAGAGCATACTTTAAAGCTGAGATGAGGAGAAATTTCTTCACCCAGAGAGTGGTTAGTCTGTGGAATTCTCTGGTTGAGGCCAAAACATCGAATGTTTTCAAGAAGGAGTTAGACATAGTTTTTCAGGCTGAAGGGGTTGAAAGGACATGGGGAGAATAAGGGAACAGGGGAATGAGTTGGATGATCAGCCATGATCCTATAGAATGGTGGAGCAGGCTCGAAGGGCCAAATGACCTACTCCTGCTCCTGTTTTCTATGTTTTTATGCTATGATGCAATGATTAATTCATGAAAATGACTCTTAAAGCATATGACATTCTGACCATAACAAGCGCCAGTTTTGCATGGGCAATGAGGAACAGGCAATGAATGAGCCAGCGACATCCACATCTCCTGAATGAAGAATTTTCAAAAACCCAAAACAGGCATCTGATACACTCCTAAGACTCCCTACATATCCTAATAAGGGGCCTGAGGTTTTCTACAGGCATTAATGCGATCTATCAAAAGGTTGTCGTGACCAAAATGTTAGTTTAAATAAAACTACATTGTTCAATAAACCTTGGAGCTTCACTATGTGAAAGATCCTTGCAGCAGAAATCAAAAAATAAGTAGAATTTTCTGTGAAATGGCTTCATGCAGTTACCTGACTGTAAAATAAACTTACATGCATCTCCAATTGTCTCAACTTTGTAGACGTCATAGTTATCAATGATAGCATCGAAGCAGGTGTAGAGTCTGTTGAGGAAATCCACCACCTGGTAAGGAGTGCTGGCACTGGAGAGCTGAGTGAATCCAACAATATCACTTTGAAGGAGAAAAACATACAAGGAGCTCTTAGTTTCGAACACATAAAAATTCGTGATGAGTTTGTCATACAGAACTGGCTGAAAAGGTGGTGAAGAATGTCACTCACTGGGACATTCATAACAAATATTATTGTAAAGTGGAACATTTCTATACCGTAAGAAATGGACCTGCTGATTTATAAAGTCCACTTGCCAACCAATCAGCACATTCTTCTCATACAATATAAAAGTGGTGTCTTCTCTTTGCATTGTTATTCTTGTGAAGTGTCCTGTTGAGCGCAGGGGACTGGTTAGCTCAATTGGCTGGACTCATTTCTGATACAGGATTATGCTAATAACATGGGTTTAATTCCTGCACAAGTTCAGGTTACCATGAAGGTCCTAACCTTCTCAACATCTACCCTTACCTGAGACATGGTGAACACCACCAGTTCCCTCTTTCTCTCTAATAAAAGAGCAACCCAATAGTCAGGTAGAACTATGGTGACTTTACCCTTACCTGATGAAAGCATGGCAAAATGAGTCTTTTTTCTGCAAAATTGAAAAACTATGTAAAAGTTAATGAATGGAAGATATAGAAACATAGAAAATAGGTGCAGGGATAGGCCATTTGGCCCTTCGAGCCTGTACCATCATTCAATACGATCATAGCTGATCATGCAATCTCAGTATCCCATTACCGCCCTCTCCCCATACCCCTTGATCCCTTTAGCCACAAGGACCATGTCCAGCTTCCTCTTGAATCTATCCAATGAACTGGCTCCAACAGCTGCCTGTGGGGGAGATTTCCGCAGGTTCACAATTCTGACTAAAGAAATTCTTCCTCACCTCAGTTCTGAATGGCTTACTCCTTATTGTTAGACTGTGACTCCTAGTTCTGGATTTCCCCAACATCAGGAACATTCTTCCTGCATCTAGCCTGTCCAGTCCCATCAGGATTTTATATGTTTCTGTGAGATGCCCCTCTCATTCTTCTAAATTCCAGCAAATACAAGCTCAGTTGATCCAGTTTTCCCTAATATGTCAGGTCTGCCATCCTGGGAATCAGTCTGATGAACCTTCACTGGACTCTCTCAATAGCAAGAATGTCCTTCCTCAGACTAAGAGACCAAAACTGCACACAATACTCAAGGTGTGGCCTTACCAAGGCCCTGTATAACTGCAATAAGGCATCCCTACTCTGATACTCAATCCCTCTCGCTATGAAGGCCAGCATTCCATTAGCTTTCCTCACTGCCTGCTGTACCTGCATGCCAACCTTCAGCGACTGTTCCACCATGACACCCAGCTCTCGTTGCACCTCACCTTTTCCTAAACTGACACCATTCAGATAATATTATTGGAGAATGTAGAGAACATTTTATACATGAGAAGCTCTTATTGAATGGTAGAGCAGGCTTGAAGGGTCTAATGGCCTACTTATGTTCTTAAACAGTAAATGCTGCAAACCTTCAACTAGTCAGGTAGCATCTGCGGAGAAAGTATATGAGTTACCTTTTCACATTAATGACCTCTCATCTGAACTCACTTTTGAAAGTCATCAATTTTAAAATCTAACTTTGTTCCAATCTCCAAAATGTTGCCCTGACCCATGAGTGTATTTTATATTCGTGTTCTCTGTCCAGCACTCTGAAGTTGGGATAGAAACATTGAGATTCGCTTTGCATCCATGCTGCGTTTGCTCTAGGAATGTTTGAATGGAAAGTATTTCATTCTCCTTGGCTAACATCCCACCAGGGTATTGAGTGAAAAGTCCACACTGAACATATAAAGCAGTTTATTTGACATGCATTGACTTGACAGTAACTGAGAAAGCTGCCAGCAGGGACACCAACATCCAAAGCAATGCCACCACCATCATCACAGTGAAATCAGATTCACAACACCCAAATGACACACCTGAAAAACACAGTAGCATTTGAATAACTTTGAGCTTGTGAGGTAATCCCTTGACGAAGATCATCAGCGACTTGCTTTGGTAACATGCCTGGTGACATAAACAACAACAAAACCATCAAATCAGGCTTCACGCACAGCGAATGTTCTGTTCAGAGCAATGACACAGACTGAATGTTAACTGGGGTATCTTACTGTAAAGCAGGGAATCTGTCTTTTGTTTCTCCTGAAGTAGGTCTTGAGTCCTTTCTGCCACAATAGATTCCAGGTGCTTGCTGTACTTTTCCATCTAAGTATAAACAATGGAAGAGTTTTGGTCAAGGTACAATCAGGAGAGGTACTGATTAGCGAATTCTGTAAATGGAGGGGAACAGAAGAACAAAGAACAGTACAGCACAGGAACAGGCCCTTCGATCCTCCAAGCCTGCACTGACACATTTTGCCCTTCCATACTAAAACTGCCTTCACTTACAGGATCCGTATCCCTCTATTCCCTTCCTATTCATGTATACTTCCAGATGCTTCTTGAATGCTGTTATTGTGTCTGCTTCCACCACCTCCTCTGCCAGCACGTTCCAGGCTGTCACCACCCTTTGTGTGAAAAAATTATCTCGCACATCTCTTTTAAACTTTCCCCCCGCACCTTGAACCTGTGCCCCCTCCACCCCCTTATATTTTCCACTCTATCCAGGCCATTCACAATCTTATAAACTTCTATCAGGTCACCCTTCAACCTTTTGCGTTCCAGTGAAAATAAGCCCAGTCTATCCAACCCTTCTTCATAGCTAAAGTCCCCCAAAGAAGGCAAGCATTCCATAAGCCTTTTTTACTACTTTATCTACCTGCGCTGCCACCTTCAGTGATCTGTGGACCTGAACACCCAGATCCTTCTGTATATCAATACTCTGAAGGGCTCTGCCATTCACTGTACAATTTCCATCTCTATTTGACCTTCCAAAATGCATCCCCTCACATTTGTCCAGATTAAACTCCATCTGCATTTTTCTGCCCATGCCTCCAACTGATCTATATCCTGCTGTATCCTCTGACAATCCTCCTCACTGCCCACAACTGCACCAATCTTTGTAGTCCCTAAAACAACAGCCAAAAGTTATTGGATCCCATAATATAAAATGGAATATACCGGAGGCCATCGGCTCTTGTGCTACAGTGATAGTGTCCTGCCTTTGACCTAGGAGGCCCAGGTACAAATCCTATCTGCTTCAGAGGATGTGTCATGCCAGGTCTGTAAATCCTTCCCACAGGCAGGGAATCAGAGTGGGAGGGTCTTCTGGTCAGGCATCCTGCAGAAGGTAATAGCAAACTACCAATGTCCTTCATCCACGAGCATGGACCAATCCAATGGGGCAGTCAAAAAATAAACCAATGAACTGCGGATGCTGTGAATCTGAAACAATATCAGAAGTGGCTGGAAAATCTCAGCAGGCCTAGCAACATCTGTGGAGAGAAATCAGAGTTAACATGTCGGGTCCAGTGACCCTTCCTCAGAGCTCTCAATGGGGAGTCCATGTCTTGACCCTTGGAATTGAGGGCTGAGATGTCAGATTGGGCAGATATTTCTGATTAAGGCACTATTATTGCAACATCAGCATCAATGCACAACGACCAACGGCATGATTGTTAATGAAACCGAGGCTGGGTGAATTGATACATGACCAATGGGAATGTGTAGCCATTCAGCAGCATGGGTTAAAGTAGTTGATATCCATCCCCCTAATCTACACAGGATATTCACCCTGTTTTCACTGTACTCATAACTGCTTTCAAATTATTTTGATCTGGTGTCCTGTGCCAGATTATTTTCATCATTAGTAAATGCTCAACAGACAAGTGTATCTATTTTCCAAACAACATCTACAGAGATATTATAACACAGCCGTGGAACAGGAGTGACTTGAATCCAGGTTGCCTGACTCGGAGATAGGACACTACCACTGCAACAAAAGAGCTGTCCACTTGCACCCACTATTAGACAAGTTTAACCTGAGCCAGGTACAGAATAAATATAGAAATCTACCTCCCCATTGCAATATGACATTGTCTATTAATAGAAAAACAAAATACACTTGATTTTTCCCAAGCTACATGATCCAAATTTAAGCTGTAACCATTTTGTCTGGTGAACATATGCTGATCAAGGCCTGTCTGAGAGACTACACAGTTATTTCACATAAGCTCCTCATTTGGTTGTTTCACTGGTAAGGCTGACATTTGCTGCCAAACATTAGTTTTCCTTGAATCTTTGTCTTTGCACAATTGCAGTCTGTGCGGTGAAGGATTTTCACAGCTCTGTCAGGCCTGGAGATGACAAATGTTTGTCAGTACATTTACAGATCGAATGGCGTGCAATCGGAAGATGCTGTGCGTGACGGTGGAGGTGTTTAGTAAAAAGCAGAATGTTGCAATAGGTTATGCTGTTCTGAGATGATAAGGTAGAATGAAGGGGGAAACTGTGACTCACTGGGCAGCCCTCTGAGACAGGGGCTCCTTATCCTGGAGCACAAAATCAAAGCTCACAGTGTTGAAGGTACGACCTCGCTGCTGTGACATTTAACCAAGCCCCTGTCTACTCTCTCAAGTCAATGTCATAGAGTCATTGAATTGTACAGTACAGAAATAGTCCTTTCAGTCCAGCTCATCCATGCCAATCAAATATCTTAAATTAATCTAGTTCCATTTGCCAACATTTGACCCATATCCCTCTAAATCCTTCCTATTCATCTATCCATTCAGATGTTTTTTAAATGTTGTAATTGTACCAGATCCACCACTTCCTCTGGCACCTTGTTCCATACACACGCCAGCCACTGCGTGATAAAGTTGCTCCTTAAGTCCCTTTTATACCTTTCTCTTTTCACCTTAAAGCTATGCCCTCTAATTTTGGACTCCCCTATCCTGGGGAAAAGACCTTGGCTATTTACCCTATCCATGCCCCTCATGATTTTATAAACCTCTATAAGGTCACCCCTCAGCCTGTGACGCTCCAGGGGAAAAAGCCCCAGTCTGTTCAGTCTCTCCTTATAGCTCAAACCTTCTAAACTTGTCAACATCCTTTTAATCTTTTCTGATCCCTTTCAAGTTGAACAACATCTTTCCTATAGCAGGAAGACCAGAAGTGAACACATTATTCCAAAAGTGACGTAACCAATGTCCTGTATAGCTGTAACATGCCATCCTAATCCTATATTCAGCACACTGACCAATGAAGGCAGGTGTTCCAAACGCCTTCATCAAATATAGCAAGGCACTGTCCAAAGGAGAGGACAGGATTTCACCCCAGTATTCTGGTCAATATATGACCCTTAATAAAAATAATTGGAAGCAGATTATCCAGTTATTATCATATTGCTGTCTGTGGGAGCTTGCTGCACATAAATTGTTTGCCATATTCTTCCCACTATTATGATTATACTTTGGCTGTAAAACCCATCTGGTTCACTAATGTCCTTTAGGGAAGGAAATCTGCCATCCTTACCTGTGACTCCATGTGACTCCAGACCCACCGCAATATGGTTGACTCTTAACTGTCCTCTGGGCAATTATGGATGGGCAATAAATGCTGCAATCATTCCCCTGAATGAATAACCTTAAAAAGTGCATTGGGGTGACACAAGGCTATAAAAGGCACTACCTTAAGGCAAATTGTCCTGTGTATCTGTGAATCTATTCTGTGTCACACCATGGGTTGTATCTGTCTGATGCCTGAAATCCAAATTCTTCCATTTCCAGCTCTGACATCCCTCAGTTTGACAAGCTTGAATTTTAAATATACGGAAAGAGTTTGAAAATAATTCTGATTGACCCACTTTCTTGCAATTCTTTATCTAGTCCAAAAAGCCATCTTACCAAGTTCATCATCTTGTCAACTGGGCTTACTTTGTTGGGGTTCATTTTCTCAAGCATCTTCTTAATTTGTTCAAACGTGGGTCTCATAAGAGGATTGTGTGCCCAACACCTTTTAATTAGCTTCAAGGAAAAGAAAGAACATTGCATTAAAATTGCCATTCAAATTCACAAATGTGTTTATGACCAGCAATTTTGTACCATCCAATCACAATATGATTTTAGTTCACATCTGTTCTACTCAAATGCTCATAGGATCATAGAATTGTGCAGAAGAGGTAGCTTGGTCCATCTAGTCTTCTCACCTTAAACGACTTTAAACTGCACTAGTCCCATTTTTGCATAATAGTTTTGAATGTTATGGCATTGCAAATGCTCATCCAAGTACTTTTTAAAGGTTGTGAGGTTTCCTGCCTCAACCAGCCCCCCAGACAGTGCATTCCAGATCCCCATCACCCTGTGGGTGAAATAAAATCCTTCTAATCTGGTCTAAACTTCCTGACTTTGATCTTAACATTTTACCTCCTTGTTATTGACTCTTCAAATAAGGGGAAAGCTGCTTTCTAATCTCTGCCCTGTATATGGCCCCCATAATCTTACACATGTGTATCATGTTGCTCCCCCCCAACCTTATCTGCTCCTAAGAAAACAACCTGAGCTTATCCAGCCTCTCTTCATTGCTGAAATATTCTATCCCAGCCAAAATCCTGGTGAACCTCATCTGCACTCCCTCCAGTACAATCACATCCTTCCTGTCGTGTGGCGACCAGAACTGCACACAGTACTCTAGCTGTGGCCTAACCAAAGTCCTGTCCTGTACACCTCCAGCATGACCTCCCTGCTCTTATAATCTATGCCTTGACTGGTAAAGACAAGTGCCCTGTTTACATTCTGAACTACCCTATTAACCTGTCCTGCCACCTTCAGGGGTTTATGGACAAGCATCCCAAGATCCTTCTGTCCCTCTGAACTTCCTATTGTCCCGCCATTCATGAAGTACTCCCTTGTCTTATTCCCTCTTCCAAAGTACATTGCCTCGCATTTATCAGGATTAAATTCCATCTGCCACTGATCTGCCCATGTGACCAAAACATCTATATCTTCCTGTAAATTGGAGACAGTAAGTACTGCTGTTGCTGGAAGCTGGAGTCAACAAATGTGGAGCTGGAAAAGCATCAGAGGAGCAGAAAAGTCAACGTTTCAGGCTAAAACCCTTTTTCAGGACTGATTGAGTCATGACAAAGGGTTTTGACCTGAAACTTTGACTTTCCTGCTCCTCAGATGCTGTCTGACCTGCTGTGTTTTTCCAGCTCCACGTTTACTGACTATATCTTCCTGTACCCTAACACCTTCCTCTTCAATGTCAACTACCCAGTCAATCTTCATCTCATGTCATCTTAAACTAACCTATCTTCCCCCCTCCCCCAACATTCTCATCAATATCAGTTCTGAATATCACAGACAATAAGGAACCCAGCACTGATCCCTGTGCTAGACCACTGCACACCAGGCTCCAGTCACACAAACAGCCTTCTACCACCACCCTCTGTTTCCTGTCACTAAGCATTTTTAGACCCAAATACTTTTCCTTTCAAGCTCTGTATTCTTTTCACTGTTCAAATATTTAGACAATTTCCTTTTGAAGATTATTATTAAATCTGCTTCCAACATGCTTTAGGGCTGTGCATTCCGCATGTAGAAAAACGGTATCTTCAAAATTCTTTTGCCTATTGTCTGTGCCCTCTTGATACCAACCCTTCTGCTACTGAAGAACCACTGTTTAAAATGCTTTAGTAGGTTGTAAATCATATTTGAATTTCCAGCTAAGTCCTCCTAAGACTGCTTGCATTCATTAAATGAGTGTGCAGGATCTCGTTTTACTGAGCAGGCAGCTTACCTCAGTGTAATCCCCCTGGTTTGGGCAATCACTATTGGACTTTCCGTCATTAATCTCGGGAAGATAGGGACGCCAAGTTGGAGCAACCTTATCGAGGTCAATATCCCCCTTGAACACAAGTGGATGTAATAAATGCAGTTTAATCCTGGTGAATGAAGGTTGTGAACTGCATTGTAAAAGTTGGCCACCAAGATGGGTAAATACTTACTGAGACTGGCTCACAGCGTGTTGCAATTTCAAGCAGTATAATGGAATAGCTGAATATAGAAACAAACATGACATGTTTTCAGATTCACTTGAAAGAAAACAATCCCAGTTCATGCCATGAATGAAAAATGTATAAAAAGATATAAAAGTTTGTGTACATGTACAAATAGATTCAAGAACAGCTTCTTCTCCACTGTTATTAGACATCTGAATGGGCCTCTCAAATTTTAAATTTAATGTTGATCTCACACTTTGTGCACTTTCTCTGCAGCCGTAACATTGTATTCCTCGCTCTGCTCTATTACTCTAATGCACATTGTATGGTATGATCTGCCTGTACTGCATGAAAAACAAAACTTTCCACTGTACCTAGGCACATGTGACATTAATAAATCAAATCAAATTAAAATGAGGTTCAGCTCTTCCACCAGATTGATTCACCCATCTTGACAAGTGATGGGAGAGTCTTATTCCAACATGTGCATCCTGAAATGAACCAATCAAGAAGCACAAAAGTCTCCCAGTTGAGGCAACAATTTTTTTTCCATCATTTGCTGACCAGGCATTACTCCCACTCTTACCATCTGCCCTTGGTGCATCTGAAAAGTCTTAACCTGTTTGGCTGAACACATCTTCCTTGGCAATCAAGCTCTGGAGTGGGATTCAAACTGAGAGCTTCTAGCTCAGAGGCAGGGCTACTGATGCTGTACCACAAGACCTTATTATCCATACATTATGGTTTTTCCACAACATCCAATCTTGAGAGTGTTACAAAAATCGTTGGCCCATTCTTAACAAATTCTCGGTTGGCATGAGGGGTCATGGTGGGTGTCTGCAAGGCATGAGATAGCATGGGTTGATGAGGTGGGGTTTGGAGAGTGTTATGCTGTACATATTGTTTTGACACAATAATAGATGTCATTTGGGACAGTTAAGCTACTTCAGTCCAGTTTGCCTCAATTCCCAGCATCCTCCATCAGTATCCCAGCAGCACCCAACACAATTATCAGGGAACCTCTGCACCCTTGAATTTAAAGAAATCTCAACTCCTGAATCAATTTGTCCTGTAGAAACAAGAAATGTCCCATCCCTGTGTTTCCAGTGTTACTAAAAACTGAATTTGTCCTCACTGTCTGTTTACTTTTTAATATCTGATCTACAAATAATTACATAGACTGTACAAGATAGGATCGGGCTATTTGGCCCAACAGTCCATGCTAGTTTTAGCCTCTGCTCAAGCTCTATCCCATCATACTCACTTAAGTCTATCAGCGCCTTTTATCTAAATTACCTGCAAATTCATCAATTCACTTCAACTGCCTGTCACACTTTGCAAGATAGAATGTTGTGGTGCAAAGATAACAATCTCTCCCTCAATGTCAGCAAAACTAAAGAGCTGATCATTAACTTCAGGAAGGAGGAGGACATGCCCCTGTCTACATCAACAGAGCTGAGGTGGAGAGGGTCAAGAGCATCAGGTCCCTAGAAGTGATGGTAACCAACAATCTGTCCTGGTCCTCCCCTGTAGATGCAACGATCAAGAAGGCACAACCTCTTCCTCAGGAGCCTAAGGAAATTGAGCATGCCCAGAAGGACCTTCGCCAACTTTTACAGATGCACCATAGAAAGCATTCTACCTGCATAATAGCTTGGTATGGCAACTGCTCTGCCCAGGACTGTAAGAAACTACAGAAAGTTGTGAACACAGCCCAGACTATCAGGCAAGCCAACCTTCCATCCATAGACTTCATCTATACTTCTCATTGCTGCAGAAAGGCTGCCAACATCAAAGATTCCCTCCCATGCCAGTTAGACTCTCTTCCAACCTCTTCCGTCAGGCAAAAGATACTGAAGCTTAAACACAGATACCAACAGGTTCAAGAACAGCTTCTTCCCCTGTCTTAGTGGTCTGCTGAATGGACCTCTCAAATTTCAAATCTAATGTTGATCTTGCTTCAGTACACCTCCTGTGCAGCTGTAACATTGTATGCTTCACTCTGTTTAAACACCCTATGATCTGTATGTCCTTGTTTGTTATGATCTGTCTGCACGGCATGCAAAACAAAGCTTTTCACTGTATTTGGGTCCATGTGATAACAATAAATTAAATCAAATCAATTCTAACCAGTCTCTGGATGACGAGGGTTGTTCTGAATCACAGGTTGGATTCCTATCCTCTTCCACCAATGATACTCATGGAAACACATGGAATAGTAGAAAGACAGAATGGTTGCAATCCAGAAGGGGATCATTCAGCCCATAGTGTTAATGCTACCTCTCAGCAGGATAAATTCAGCCTCTCTGAATCTCCTATCTTTCTCTGCAGTCCTGCAAATCTTTGCCCTCCCAATATCCAATTCCATTTTAAAGGCCACAACTGAACCAGTGTCGAACACAGACCGAGATAATGCATTCCAGATCCTAATCACCTTGATGTATAAAATAGTTTTTCCTCATGCCTCCTCTGGATCTTTTGCCAGTTGCCTTATATCTGTACCCTCTGGTACTTGATCCTTCCACCAATTGGAACAGTCTTTTTTCCCCTACCTCCTTTATGCAGAGCCCTCAGGATTTTGAATGCCAAATCAAATCCCTTCTTAGCTCCTCTATCTCCAAGGAGATTCCAACTGCTCCAGTTATCCAGGAGACAGAAGTCTATCACGCCTAGAAACATTCCCACTCCTTCACCCTGTCCAATGTGCTGACATTACTACAAAAGAATGGACCCAGCCAAGGTCAAACCTGTGTCCCACCAAGACCCACCACAATATTCCCCCCATTTTCCATGCCCTCTCTACATCCGTTAAGCCCAACACATCTCCATCAACTATTGTTCCAACCTCGTGAGCAATCAGTGAAAGGAGCAGTTTGTATTGGAGTGAAGTTACCTGTAAACATCTGCAGTTGGGGTAACATTGGAAACCAAGCCTGTAAATACTTCCGGACCACTGTAAATGCGTCTTGCCCTTGCATTGAGTGTGAGAGAAAATTCTTCAAAATCATCCTTTCGGTAGGCTGCTAAGCCGTAATCTTCACAAAATAAAATTGAAACAGCAATTCAGAGAGCAATCCAGACCATGATGCTGCATTGCATTATCCTGTCCAGCTTGCATGACTGAAATTACCTGAGATTTTGCAAACCCATCTATCATCGATGATGCAGTTCATTGAGTGTAACCTCCCGTGGTAAATTCTGTGCTGATGAAGGTAAGCCATTCCCCGAGCCAGGTCAGTGGCAAATGACAGTCTAAAGCAACAACAAGGACTTACATTTACATTGAGTCTTTAATGTGGAAAATAAATGTTCTAAGGTGCCTGACCAAATCACAAGAGATAAATGGACAGTGAGCCCAAAGAAGGAGGAATTATTAAGAGAACTACAGAGAAGATTTTTTGAGGAGCAGGATGTAACAGGATGAACAAGAGGCAGAGTGATGAGGGGATTACAGGGGAAGGGATTGTTCAGTGTGGAACTTAATGTGGGTGTGAAGGAAGGTGATGCACAGAAGAAGTTAGAGTAAAGGGGAAATGTTGACCTAGTGGTAATATCACTGGGTTATTAATTGTAAGACCCAGGTAATGCTGTGGGGATCTGTGTTCAAATCCTACAAAGGCAGATGGTTGAATTTGAATTAAATTTCAAATGAAACCTGGAAATTAAGAGTTGAATGGTGACCATAAAGCTATTGCTGACTTTCTGGGGAACAAAAAATACCCATCTGGTTCATTAATGTCCTCCCTTTAATCATAGAATGCCCTGGAAACAGGCTAAATGTCCACACTCCAAAAAGCATTCCACTACTCCTGCATTTCCCATGTTGACTACACCTAACTTAAACATCCCTGGGCACTACAGGTAATTTAGCATGGCCAATCCACCCTAACCTGCACATCTTTGGACTGTGGGAGGAAATCCACACAGACAGTCACCCAAGGCTGGAATTGAACCCATATCCCTAGTACTGTGAGGCAGCAGTGCTAACCACTGTGCCACTATGCCACCCCTGTAGGGGAAGAAGCTGCTACTGCTGCCTTGATTCCAGACCCAGGCTAATGTGGCTGACTCTTAACTGCCCTCTGGGCAATTAGAGATGGGCAATAAATACAATGCTGTGAATGAAAATAAAGAATGGAAATTTCAGGGTGACTCTAGGACATTTCTATATCCACCACTGCTCACAGGTCGACAGGATGGTTAAGAAAACATTTAGAATGGTTGCTGTACTACTGGTCACTATGGAGAGGCCTGGGAACTGTAGACCTGTAAGTCTGATGTCAGTGGTGGGTAAATTGTTGGGGGAGGTACTGAGAGACAGGATCTACATGCACTTGGAGAGGCAAGGGCTGATTAGGGATAGTCAATGTGACTTTGTGCTTAGGAAATCATGTCTCACTAACTTGATTGAGTGGTAGATATCTACATGGACATTAGTAAAACTTTGACAAGGTTCCGCATGGTAAACCAATTAGTAAAGTTAGATCACATAGGATTCAGGAGAGCTTGTCAATTGGATACAAAGTTGGTTTGATGGTAGGAGACAGAGGACAGTAGTGGAGGGTTGTTTTTCAGACTGGAGGCATGTGACTAGTGGTGAGGGATTAGTGCCGGGTCCACTTTGTTTGTCATTTATATAAATGATTTGGATGAGAATTTAGGAAGCCTGGTTTGTAATTATATGAATGACATCAAAATTGGTGGTAAATTCGACATTGAAGAAGATTATCTAAGATTACAAAGAGGTTTTGATCAATTGGGTCAATGGACTGAGAAGTGGCAAATGGAGTTGAATTTTGATAAACGTGAGGTATTGTATTTGGTAAAACAAACAAGGATAGGATTTAAGATAACGAGATAACAAGGTGTAGAGCTGGATGAACACAGCAGGCCAAGCAGCATCAGAGGAGCAGGAAGACTGCCGTTTTGGGCCTAGAAGGGTCTAGGCCTGAAACATCAGCCTTCCTTCTCTTCTGACGCTGCTTGGTCTGCTGTGTTCATCCAGCTCTACACCTTGTTATCTCAGATTCTCCAGCATCTGCAGATCCTGCTATCTCAAGATAGGATTTATACAGTTAACGGTAGGACCCTGGGTAGTGTTGTTGAACAGAGAGACCAAAGGGTTCAGATCCATAATTCTTTGAAAGTTGTATCACAGGTAGACAGGGTGGTTAAGAAGGCTTTAGGCCAATTTTGTATCCAATCGGCAAACTCACCCTGAATCTCATGTGATCTAACTTTACTAATTAGTTTACTTGAGTGCAAGACTTGGGATATCATGTTGAGGTGAGGCCACTTTTGGAGTGCTGCGTACAGTTCTGATCATCCTGCTATAGGACGGATATTATTAAATTGGAGAGGGTTAAGAAAAGATTTATCAGGATGTTGCCAGAACTGGAGGGCTTGAATTATAAGGATAGATTGGATAGGCTGGGACTTTTTTCCCATGGAATGTCGGAAGTTGATCTTATAGAGATTTATAAAATCATGAGAGCCGTAGATAAGGCGAATAGCAAAGTCTTTTCTCTACGATGGGGGAATTTCAAAACTAGGGGGCTTTTTTTTAAGGTGAGAGGAGAAAGATTTAAAAGGGGCCTGAGGGGCAACTTTTTCACACAGAGGGTGGTTCATATGTGTAATGACTGCCAGGGAAAGTGATATATGCAGGTACAGCTAGAACATTTAAAAGACATTCGGGTAAGTACATGAATAGGAAGGGTTTCAAGGAATATGGGCCAAACACAGGAAAGTGGATCTAATTTTGGTTGTGATTATGGTCGGTGTGGACAGGTTGGACTGAAGGGTCTGTTTGTATGCTGTATGACTCTGCGACTCTACAAGGTCGTATTGCTGACACCATTCTCTTTCAGGGTAGGATCTACAGGATCTCCTTTGTCTTGTGTGGTCATGGAAGAGGCTTTTGTTTGTTGTACGATCACAACTGGGTACAAGTTACGCTGATATGATTGAATAGTTGGAGGACTTGGATGGCCATTCTTACTTCTTTGAGATTCTAATTTCTTCTTCAACTTACCCCAATTAAGATCAGCATAGTGGGCAGTGCTTAAGGCACTCCCCATATTAACCCTTTCAGACCCTTACACTCTGACGCAACAGACATTATACAGATAGAGATGGGAGTGGTGTTGGGGAGCAGGACATGAAGAGATTTTGAGATATAAATTTGGGTTGTTGAGCGATTGGGGTGCAATGTAGATCAGCAAAGACTGGGCTGATGGGAGAGTCAGATATGTTGCAGAATACAATAAACTTCAGCTTTTGGATGAACAAGTGAATAGGAGATCAGATGGTGGTCTTCTTTTAGATGGGCCACAGTCTGTCAGCGGTGACAGGAATGAATTTTAAGTTGGTAGATTTGTTGGATCTGGGGATTCACAGAGCACAGAATCCTTAGGCTCTGAGCTGGAGGGTGACACTGCCATCATGCTAATGTTACTGGACTTAAAATCCAGTGGCTCAGCCTCATATTATGGGGATGTGGGCTCAAATGCCACTAGGCCAGCTGGTAGAATTTACATTCTGTCAATTAAATCTGGAAAATAAAGCTTTTCTTACTAACAATAACCATGACAACTATTGTTGAATGTTGCAAGAACCCATATGGTTTGCAAATTGAGGCAGAGAAATCTGCCATCCTTACTTATCCTGGGCAATGTGGCTGACTTGGAAATGCATCCCCTCATATCACATGGCAGGCATATTAAATCTGCATTTCTTTTACAAGGCTGGTCTACAGTTTCTGGTCAATGGTAAGCCCCAGAACGTTAGTACAGGATTCAGCAATGGTAATGTTTTTGAATGATGAGATGAATTCTGTCTTATTAGAGATGGCCATTGTCTGGTGCTTGAATGTGATTCACTGTTTATCAGCCCAAAGCTGACTGTTGGGTAGGTCTTGTTTCTTGTAGGCACAGACTACTTCCGTATCTGAAGAATGGTAAGCGGTTCTCAACACTCTTCAGTCATATTCCCATGTCTGACCTAATGATGGAGAGAAGGTGATGGATGAAGCAGCTGAAGCTGGTTGAATCCAGGACCATGCACTGAGGACCTCCTGCAGCCTTATCCTGGGTTTAAGATGTTCGGTCAATGAAGTTGTGCTTTCAAGACTGTCTTAGAGGTGGACAGAGAAGTAAAGAGGTAGGCATTAAGGAGGTAATTCCAAAGTTCAGGGCCTGGGTAACTTAAGGCAAAGTCACCAGTGGTGGAGCAGGGAAATCTGGAGAGTGTGCAGTGATCTTAGAGGCTGTGAGGTTGGAGGACATTACAAAATGGTTTGGGTGAGGACATGAAAATAAGTGAACACACATGATATGAGGTTTAAATTTAAGGAGTTGTCAGATGGCAAACCAATGTAAACAAGTGAGATGATGGATTCATACAACAGTTAACCAGTGTTACAACCAGAATGCACAGGGGCAGTGGGGAAATGCAACTTGTTGCAAGTCAGGATTGACCAGGAGAGGTTAAGATTACCTTAACTGTATCGAGGACTCAAGGTGGGAGTTTACTGGAGCTTTGGGCTTGTCAATCCTGAGGTAGTCAAGGCATTTGAGCAGAGACAAGGATGAAGACTATGGAGGTGTACATGTCAAAATGATTCAGATTCAGAGATGAAAGTAACGGATTTCTCCCAGCACACTGGGATCATGAAGTTATTTTCGATGTTATTATTTACCTGAATCCCCAGTTCAAGGGAATGTCATCGTTGAACAGAACATCCACCAGGCTCCCTTTTGGACAGTATTCAGTAATTATGGTAACACTGGGGATCTCGACAGATCCACCAATAAATTTGCACAAATTTGGATGATCAAGTTCCCTGGAATGGACAGAAATGCATTTGAAGAATAAACACTCCTGAAATACCTTTAACTAACAATAAATAAAGAAAAGAAGCATTCAAACGCCATAGGTTACATTTCATCTTTATCGTACACGGTTCCGGGAATGTTTCAATATTTTGAGGAAGAAAACACTTCACTACTTTCTACTGAAACTGAAAATCAGTGACTTTAATGGTGACTCCTCTTACATCACATTTTCACTCTTCTCACTCATAATATTTTCACACGTGATAGATTCACGCAACTGTTAACTTTTTGTCATATAAACTACGGCTAAATATATGAGAAGTTGTATGTTATGGTTTAATGGTCTATTTTAATTTTTAAAAATGTCCTTTTGTTGCAGAATAACATGTCTCAATCTCCTGATCCATAGTAAAAGTCTCTCGCTAATTTATTTTTATTAAATGGAATCTTATAGTGTGGAAGAAAGTCACGTGGCCCATCAGCACCCTTCCAAAAAGCATCCCACCCAGACCCACCTCCTAACCTATCCCATGCTCAACATCTAGCCTGTACATGCCTGGACACTGTGGGCTTTTTAGCATGGCCAATCCACCTAAGCTGAATATGTTTGGAGGAACCGAAGTACCCAGAGGAATCCCACACAGACACAGGGAGAAGGTGCAAACTCTGCACAGATAGTCACCCAAGCCTGGAGTCAAGCCCAGGTCCTTGGCACTGTCAGGTAGCAGCGTTAACCACTGAGCCACCTTGGCTTGTTGGGCCAAATAGCCTACGTATGCTCCAAAGTCTTATAACCCTATGGTTATCTCGCTCTGATATTCTGTCTGTATCTTACATCAACCCTTACCCACCTATACTTCCAATGCTCTGTTTATTTTGAATAACACTGTCTCCTTTTCCACTGTTATATATCCAAGCTATTTGCTTGTACACCATCTTTTGCCATCTTCTCAGCAGTGTGATAATGTTTGATCAAGAAGGCACTACGAGGGGAGTTACAGGATGCCTTGCTCTCTTTTTAATTCACTTGTGGATTTGGGTGTCACTGGTTGGGTCAGCATTTATTGCCCATCCCAATTTGCCCTTGAAAAGATGGTACTGATCTGCCTTCTGGAACAACTGGTATATACAACTGAATGGCTTACTGTGCAATTTCAGAAGGCAGTTAAGATCAACCACATTGCTGTGGGTCTGGAGTCACATGCAGGCCAGACCAGGTCAGGATGGCAATTTCCTTCCCTAAAGGACATTAGTGAACCAGAGGGGATTTTCCTGACAACCAACAATGGTTTTCGTGGTCATCAGTAGGGTCTTAATTCCACATTTTTTAAAAAATTCAAATTCCACAGTCTGCCATGGCAGGATTTGAAACCAAGTCCCCAGTACATGAGACAACAAGGTGCAGGGCTGGATGAACACAGCAGGCCAAGCAGCA